>NW_026607029.1:0-477500 GCF_029890125.1 Rhinichthys klamathensis goyatoka
GAGCGTTTTCTTGACCCAAGAACATCTTAAAAAGTGTTCTCAAAAAGTGTTCTCATCTCATGCAGAAGTGGTACAGTCAAAATCCTACTAAAACTTCTTTGTCATTGTGGAGAGTGCAGTGCATGGTTGCATAGCAACAACAGACGCCACGGGAAAATCAGACTGTTATTTTACTATTAATAATAAAATATAAGCTAATATGCATTAACACTAGGACTCCCAGAATTCTATAACTACTATAATGGCCATAGCAGTCATTCTGACTGCTCATACATTATTTGCATATCATTTCAAAAAGCTATATCAAATCTAAGAATAAATGGATCTGTTATGTTAGGATAGGTAATAATAAACATCAGAACACTACATTTTAATTATGATGTATGTAAAATTGTATTAGTTAACCAACAACCACTCAGCCTCATCAAGGCTCTGAAGCATGGCTAAAGCCTCTGTGGCAGTCATTCTTCTTGCTGACATTGTTCTGATATTCTCTTTTCAATATTTCAATTTGGTTTTAGCTCGAAGCTAAAGCTAGATTTCAGCTTTGCAATAGACTAAACAAACAACAAGAGAAATTGTTGCTAGTCAACGGTGATGCATCTTCAAGAGCAGGAAAAAGGAGCAACCGACACACGGTCTGTAATGCATACGGTCAGTATGACTGTTATGACCATTCAAGGTAGAAATACTCAAAACTCAGTCTTTTGTGTCTTGTAATTTTAATAAAATAACAATGATAGAATAAAATATAGACACATTTAGGAAAAGTCAGGGTCCTATAGTTACATGGGTTTTATTTCAACAAAGTTATTACATTGCAAAATTTTAAAACAGTCAAAATGACTGCCTTGGGAGTTCTAGTGTTAATGTACATGTCAAGTAATTTGTCTTTTTTTACTCGTATATTTCAGCCTTTAAATCATTTTTATAAAAAGAATGAGGTTTATCTTTTTATAAAACCTTTTTTGTCAACTTTATTCGAATTTAATTTTACTATATGTGCCTATAGGGGTGGGCCGGGGATGGCAGGGGTTGGTGGCAATGTAAGTTTCTGGATATTTTCTATAAGAAAATTTGCGGGGCGAGGGCTTCGATTACCTCTCTCTTTTTGGACCATACATGTGTTTGCATCCCTGCATATGCGCGAGGGAGGGAGAGAGAGAGCAAGACAGTTTGAAGGCGCGCGCTGCGGCCGGGGCTCTGCTCGTTCTTTCAGTAACATGCGCCCTGTCACACTCATCTACATCACTCACCGATCAAATAAGGCTTTGGCGGCAGGGGCGTGTCTAGAAGGGGGGCACGGGGTGGCACTGGCCCCCCTGGAATATGATTGACCCCCCCCTGGTGCCCCCCCAACATCATTGGGCTAGATTTACTGTCAACCTGACAATGCCCAACGCCATTGGATCAGAGCGCTGTCAATCACTGCTTGATTTGCGATTCGCAAAGCGAAATCACAGGTCCGCGTTTTTAAAACAGTAGGAGAGAGAGAGAGAGATACCTCGACACGTCATTGTAAATATTGCACCGTATGTTAGTCTGATTACTTTCATGTGTGACTGATCAAGCCAGTACCGTTAGATCAGCTAACGTAATTTCGGCAGACTGAATAGAGATTCCGTGGCAGCGCACGACCACATAAATATAAAATAGATAATTTTTATAGATTTTTAATAGATTACTCTATCTGTTGTTTTAAATACTAAAGGCACAATAATCTTTTTCCAAAAAAGTCGTGCCGTGGTGAACATTAAAATGTGAGAATGTTAACTAACACCATAGCTACATGCAACTGTGTAATTTAGATACTTAATGGGTTTTTGTTTATTTATACACCGCAACAGGACATCCAAGATTTCTTTAAGAAATCATTTTAGAGACCGATTTCATGCAGAGAACGTTCACCGACACTCACACACACATTCAATGTTTGTGTTGAGAATAATGCATGTTAGATGACTAATTAATGCCTAGGTGATGTTTTTTTTATTTATAAGAACAAAACTGTGTGGTCCAATCCATGTTAAATACAAAATGATTTTCAGGCTCTTGTTCAGTGCCACATTTAATACCATCTATATTAGGGCACTGGGCATTGCAAAGATTTTTTAATTCGTGTTTAATATTTTCTAAACAAGTATTTATTTCTAGTTGAATTTTCTAGCTGATTTCCCATGGGCCCCCCTGACTGGTCCTTGGTCCACCCTGTGGCCCCCCCATTTATAAAATCCTAGAATCACCCCTGTTTGGCGGGGCAAATAAACTGCATCCAACTGCTTTCCCTGACGCCTGGATCGTTCGGTGGCGTATTCAAACATGTTGTTTGTCCGCAGCCAGGAACAGCACGTCTGCGTGGCATCGCAATCTTCTTGTAAACAGACCCACTCGCTGCATGACAACGCATGCGATGATGCGAAATGAGGCATAGTTGTCTTGTGCTGGAGGCGGTCATATGCAAACGACTGGTACGTCACTTCGTACCGTGACGTCACCTCGTACCATGGATCCACAACGAGCTGTATTTAGAGCTTGATTAAATAAATGCTTCGTTTATAATGGGGGGGGGGGGGGCATCTTAAGCTATTAAACTTGCAGGAAGTTTTAATAATACATAGATCTCTTATATACCAAAAGATCAAGGCAAATTTGGTCTCATGTCATGACCCCTTTAAAAGTATAATGTAAAGTATAAAAAGCAAAGCATACTTTGAGATTAGCCTGGCTATTGACTATTTTCCTACAGTAATTTCCCTTTTACATCATATAATGTACATCATATGGTTAAGAACTTTTAGTAATAATCAAAATAATAGTTGACATTAAAGAAACTGCTGCTAATGAATTTCTCCTCTTCAGGGCGTGGAGTTTTCACCACTGGAGCTTTCTTCAGAGGGGATTTTGTTCTTGAATACAGAGGTGAACTTCTGAGTTCAGAGGAGAGTCTTGCTCGAACTGAACACTACACTGAAGCTGAGAACACGTTCCTGTTTGATTTTCAGTGGCATGGCAGAAATTGGTGGTGAGTAAAGAACTGTTGGATTGATGTAGTAGTGATGATAAAATATCTGGAACTGTAAAATACTCAGGGTGTGTTCATGCCTGTAGTTCTGTTCGCTTGGTTCGTTTGGTCCGGGTCTGCTTAGTGTTCAGATTGGCATTTCTATCGTCAAACCTGTTATGCTTGACCAGTTTGTCCTTTTTAGGGTCACATCTTCCTGTTTTTGGTTCGTTTATATGTCTCTGGTCCATGTTATGCTCATATTTCATTCAAACCGCACCAGAGTTTTTCTCTGTATTCCCTAAAGAGAACAAAATGGTTAAAGGGATAGTTCAGGATTTAGCATTAAGCTTTGTATTAGTAGAAAACCTGTAGTATTTTCGAATTACCATGCTTTCCACCCTCATATCCCCCTGAGACGAGAGATTTATGTATTTTTTGTCTGGAAAAAATCCTCCGATGAAGCAAAATTCGTCATTTTGCGTCATCGGAGGATTTTTTGGCCAGAGGCTAAAGACTACAGCCAGTAGTAGGGGCTGTCCCGCATGTTCTCAACCCGCCCATAGAGGGTGGGATCTCACTCACACAATGTACACATAGTGTCAGACATCTTTTTCTGGAAGCTAAGCTAGCAGGTTCTTGTTCTGTGGCGAAAGCTGAGTAGTAGGGGTTACCATCCTCTTTTTCCCGGACATGTCCGGCCGTCGATGTCCGGGATTCAGCTTTTGCTTTCTGCAGTCGCCATTCATTGTTTACATGCACACCTTTTGTTTCAATCTAACTGAATTCATTCCGATTGGTGAATCTGAATGTAGTGTTTACATGAAAGCTAAACAAGTGATCGGTTGATGTGCATTTTAACATTGCTAAGAAAATTTCGTCTCACAGGTGTCGCTCATCAGTAATCACGCCACCGGCCTCGCGCCGTTCTCCCGCGGCCCTCACTCGTCCTGCTCGCCACAGTAAACATGACTCGTGTCGTTCTCCCGCGGCCCTCACTCGTCCTGCTCGCCACAGTAAACATGACTCGTGTCGTTCTCCCGCGGCCCTCACTCGTCCTGCTCGCCACAGTAAACATGACTCGTGTCGTTCTCCCGCGGCCCTCACTCGTCCTGCTCGCCACAGTAAACATGACTCGTGTCGTTCTCCCGCGGCCCTCACTCGTCCTGCTCGCCACAGTAAACATGACTCGTGTCGTTCTCCCGCGGCCCTCACTCGTCCTGCTCGCCACAGTAAACATGACTCACACCGTTCTCCCGCTGCCCTCACTCGTCCTGCTCGCCACAGTAAACATGACTCGTGTCGTTCTCCCGCGGCCCTCACTCGTCCTGCTCGCCACAGTAAACATGACTCGTGTCGTTCTCCCGCGGCCCTCACTCGTCCTGCTCGCCACAGTAAACATGACTCGAGCCGTTCTCCCTCTGCCCTCACTCGTCCTGCTCGCCACAGTAAACATGACTCGTGCCGTTCTCCCGCGGCCCTCACTTGTCCTGCTCGCCACAGTAAACATGACTCGCGCCGTTCTCCCGCGGCCCTCACTCGTCCTGCTCGCCACATTAAACATGACTCGCGTCGTTCTCCCGCGGCCCTCACTCGTCCTGCTCGCCACAGTAAACATGACTCGCGCCGTTCTCCCGCGGCCCTCACTCGTCCTGATCGCCACAGTAAACATGACTCGTGCCGTTCTCCCGCGGCCCTCACTCGTCCTGCTCGCCACAGTAAACATGACTCGCGCGTTCTCCCGCGGCCCTCACTCGTCCTGCTCGCCACAGTAAACATGACTCGTGCCGTTCTCCCGCGGCCCTCACTCGTCCTGATCGCCACAGTAAACATGACTCGTGCCGTTCTCCCGCGGCCCTCACTCGTCCTGCTCGCCACAGTAAACATGACTCGTGTCGTTCTCCCGCGGCCCTCACTCGTCCTGCTCGCCACAGTAAACATGACTCGTGCCGTTCTCCCGCGGCCCTCACTCGTCCTGCTCGCCACAGTAAACATGACTCGTGCCGTTCTCCCGCGGCCCTCACTCGTCCTGCTCGCCACAGTAAACATGACTCGTGCCGTTCTCCCGCGGCCCTCACTCGTCCTGCTCGCCACAGTAAACATGACTCGTGCGTTCTCCCGCGGCCCTCACTCGTCCTGCTCGCCACAGTAAACATGACTCGTGCCGTTCTCCCGCGGCCCTCACTCGTCCTGCTCGCCACAGTAAACATGACTCGCGCGTTCTCCCGCGGCCCTCACTCGTCCTGCTCGCCACAGTAAACATGACTCGTGTCGTTCTCCCGCGGCCCTCACTCGTCCTGCTCGCCACAGTAAACATGACTCGCGTCGTTCTCCCGCGGCCCTCACTCGTCCTGCTCGCCACAGTAAACATGACTCGTGCCGTTCTCCCGCGGCCCTCACTCGTCCTGCTCGCCACAGTAAACATGACTCGCGCGTTCTCCCGCGGCCCTCACTCGTCCTGCTCGCCACAGTAAACATGACTCGTGTCGTTCTCCCGCGGCCCTCACTCGTCCTGCTCGCCACAGTAAACATGACTCGCGTCGTTCTCCCGCGGCCCTCACTCGTCCTGCTCGCCACAGTAAACATGACTCGCGCCGTTCTCCCGCGGCCCTCACTCGTCCTGCTCGCCACAGTAAACATGACTCGCGTCGTTCTCCCGCGGCTCTCACTCGTCCTGCTCGCCACAGTAAACATGACTCGCGCCGTTCTCCCGCGGCCCTCACTCGTCCTGCTTGCCACAGTAAACATGACTCGCGCCGTTCTCCCGCGGCCCTCACTCGTCCTGATCGCCACAGTAAACATGACTCGTGCCGTTCTCCCGCGGCCCTCACTCGTCCTGCTCGCCACAGTAAACATGACTCGTGCCGTTCTCCCGCGGCCCTCACTCGTCCTGATCGCCACAGTAAACATGACTCGTGCCGTTCTCCCGCGGCCCTCACTCGTCCTGCTCGCCACAGTAAACATGACTCGTGCCGTTCTCCCGCGGCCCTCACTCGTCCTGCTCGCCACAGTAAACATGACTCGTGCCGTTCTCCCGCGGCCCTCACTCGTCCTGCTCGCCACAGTAAACATGACTCGCGCGTTCTCCCGCGGCCCTCACTCGTCCTGCTCGCCACAGTAAACATGACTCGTGTCGTTCTCCCGCGGCCCTCACTCGTCCTGCTCGCCACAGTAAACATGACTCGCGTCGTTCTCCCGCGGCTCTCACTCGTCCTGCTCGCCACAGTAAACATAATGAATGGTGACTGTAGAACGCAAAAGCCGAATCCCGAACATTTTGGGCGATCTCAAAACACATTTTCGAACTCACTAGTAGCCTATACTTGTTGTTTAACTACTGCGCTCTGTTACCGGTAGGCGTGGCCTCCTAGGGCAGCGAAGCAAGTGCATTCTGGGAGTTGTTGTCTTTCATCCACATAAGCCAAAAATACATTTTCTGGCTTTTCTCAGTCTACAGTAGAAAGCTCCAAATTCAAAAATAATTTCACATTTCTTCTACATAAATGACCCATTTTAAATACATATTCATCTTCGCAGAGGTGAAGTATCCCTTTAATTTGAGATGGCTTTATCTGAGAGCTGAGAGGATGTTGCAGTACACTATCATATATATCAGTGGTTTTCAGACCCTCTCTGCAGATTCTGTATGTCTCCTTCACCAGACACACTCAGTTGAGTTCATAGAGCCGTGTTCTGATGATAAACTCCTCATCTGAATCAGCTGGATTAAAACACGAGACATACAGCATATGCAGAGCGGTGGGTTCCCAGGACTGGGGTTCAGAACCACTTATAGAAAATAACTGTACATTTCTATCATGTATACTAAGATTACAAGTATTGAGTGATAATTGGATGTCTTTATAGCATGGATGCATCTAAAGAAGACGGGTTGTCCTTGGGAAGACTTGTAAACGATCAGACCAGAAATCCTACTTGCAAAATGAGAACCGTTGAAGTGAGCAGAAAACCTCACCTGTGTCTCTTTGCTGTACGAGACATTCTACCAGGAGAAGAAATCACTTACAATTATGGAGACTCAGATTGGCCATGGCGAGTCAAGGTACTATCAAGAAAATGCTAAAGAGATTGATCAGTAATTCATGATAATCTTTTACTGTCATTCTGATTAGTTACCATGTGATTGTGGTCTCATATTTCTGAAGCCTTTAAATCAAGCATCAGCAGAATCCACTGATAAAAAGCCAGCCAGCAGTTTGGGCCCGCAGAAATCGGTAGGTCCACTTTAAAACATCTGTATCATTATATTATTGACTATTTCAGCTTAGAGATGTGTGTGAAAGAAATGATAGTTAAAGTGTAGGACAGCTAGAGAAATGAACATAAACAAGTTTTTCTGTCCTTCACAAATATTTCCTGCTTTCTTAGCCCCATTGTGCAGCTTCTCTTCCCTTTCCTGAATTGGACAAGGTGAACAGCAAGGGTCCACATAAGCTGTCAGGCAAAGCAAGAACATCAAGGAATAAAACGGTAACCATCTCATACATGCAGCAGCGATCTACTGATGTTTACTGCCAGCTAGTTAAAAGTGCAGTCAGTGATTTCTGATAAACACTGTTGATATTTAAAATCGACAGCCAAACAAACACACACCTCCCTTCATTGCTCCGCCCCCAAAATAATGAACAACACAGGCAACCAGTTGACTACAGGTGCATATCCACTTCATCCAGCACACGTGTGTAATAGTTGTGGCACGTTCGGATCATTTTACTGACTTGGATCTTTGAATCTCGTTCATCAAAATTAACAAATCTTTTTTCGAAAACCTTTTGTTCATTTCAGTAGAATGTATTTAAAATGGTAGCCAAATTCCCCAAACACATCAAATGTTGATCGCATTTAGAATAAGAAAAAAAGTGCGATGCAAGGAAAAGGCCAAATTATGAGAGACGGAAATGATTCATTAATTTATTTGGGTCTTCAGGCTATGCAGTCTGTTAGTTACCTCACCTCCCGATCTAAGCCGTTCGTTCATCCTGTGACATCCTCATAAACTTAACTTTGCAGTCTGTAGTACCGGATACGTACACGTTTCGAGTCTATCGACTTCGGGTTCAAGTCATTCGTTCATCACGTGGCAGCCCCATTGAGCTATGCAGTCTGTAGTACCGGATACGTACACGTTTCGAGTCTATCGACTTCGGGTTCAAGTCATTCGTTCATCACGTGGCAGCCCCATTGAGCTATGCAGTCAATACTGGATGCAGAATTGATTAGTTCATATTTTGAGTCTTCGAGGACTTGAGAGGTGAACTAATCATTTATCTTTCCAGTACTGACAGCATAGCCTCAATGGGACTGATGGGAAGAACGAAGGACCCAAAGACTCGAGTGATTTAACTAATCATTTCTGTTTCCAGTACAGAACCTATAGGATGTTGTGTGTGCGCAGTCAACACAAAATTAAAGAATCACTCTCTGAGACAACTCAGTAGTCACGAGTCATTAAAGATTGTTCAAAATGTCTATCACACAAACAAGCCCCCCCGTTGGACCCCATTGAAGTCACTATATGGAGAAACACCTGGAGTGTGTTCCTCAAAAACCTTCATTTCTTTTACACTGAAGAAAGAAAGACATGAACATCTTAGATGGTGTGATGATGGCGAGTAAATTATCAGGAAATTTTAATTCTGAAGTGAACTAATCATTTAAGTAGTTATTGGTTCAGAGTTTTAATGTCTGAACCAGTGTAACTATTAATTTGACTATTGTCACAATTTTGTTGTTTTTTATTTTATTAATGATCTTTGCTTTGAAGTGTGCAAAACACGTTTCTTTATTTTTTGTTTACCCCTACAGTGTGTTTGTTTTGTTTTATATGGGTGCCACAGTTTTCAATATTTTTAATGTCATTTTATTCTTGTTTAAGCTAAATATCTCTTTATATATCTGCAGAAGCGGTTTCAATCAAGACTGTTACAGTCATCCTCAGTCGCATCCATATCTGGTGCACCCTCTTCATCAGCACCCTGTGCTGTGTCCACCTCTATAATGGCCTCATCAACCTCATGCCCTCCTGCCCTGTCCTCATCAACATCAACACCTCCCACGTCACCTTCATCATCCTCGCCTGTGCAGCCTTCATCATCCTCGCCTGTGCAGCCTTCATCATCCTCGCCTGTGCAGCCTTCATCATCCTCGCCTGTGCAGCCTTCATCATCCTCGCCTGTGCAGCCTTCATCATCCTCGCCTGGGCAGCCTTCATCAGCCTCGCCTGGGCAGCCTTCATCATCCTCGCCTGTGCAGCCTTCATCAGCCTCGCCTGGGCAGCCTTCATCAGCCTTGCCTGGGCAGCCTTCATCATCCTCGCCTGGGCAGCCTTCATCAGCCTCGCCTGGGCAGCCTTCATCAGCCTCGCCTGGGCAGCCTTCATCATCCTCGCCTGGGCAGCCTTCATCAGCCTCGCCTGGGCAGCCTTCATCAGCCTCGCCTGGGCAGCCTTCATCAGCCTCGCCTGGGCAGCCTTCATCATCCTCGCCTGTGCAGCCTTCATCAGCCTCGCCTGGGCAGCCTTCATCAGCCTGGCCTGGGCAGCCTTCATCATCCTCGCCTGGGCAGCCTTCATCAGCCTCGCCTGTGCAGCCTTCATCATCCTCGCCTGTGCAGCCTTCATCAGCCTCGCCTGGGCAGCCTTCATCATCCTCGCCTGTGAAGCCTTCATCAGCCTCGTCTGTGCAGCCTTCATCAGCCTCGCCTGGGCAGCCTTCATCATCCTCGCCTAGGCAGCCTTCATCAGCCTCGCCTGTGCAGCCTTCATCAGCCTCACCTGGGCAGCCTTCATCAGCCTCGCCTGGGCAGCCTTCATCAGCCTCGCCTGGGCAGCCTTCATCAGCCTCGCCTGGGCAGCCTTCATCATCCTCG
Source organism: Rhinichthys klamathensis goyatoka (assembly GCF_029890125.1). Classification (NCBI taxonomy): domain Eukaryota; kingdom Metazoa; phylum Chordata; class Actinopteri; order Cypriniformes; family Leuciscidae; genus Rhinichthys; species Rhinichthys klamathensis. Next base: position 9,890 of record NW_026607029.1, read on the forward strand.
CCTGTGCAGCCTTCATCAGCCTCGCCTGGGCAGCCTTCATCAGCCTCGCCTGGGCAGCCTTCATCAGCCTCGCCTGGGCAGCCTTCATCATCCTCGCCTGTGCAGCCTTCATCAGCCTCGCCTGGGCAGCCTTCATCATCCTCGCCTGGGCAGCCTTCATCAGCCTCGTCTGTGCAGCCTTCATCAGCCTCGCCTGGGCAGCCTTCATCAGCCTCGCCTGTGCAGCCTTCATCAGCCTCGCCTGTGCAGCCTTCATCAGCCTCGCCTGGGCAGCCTTCATCATCCTCGCCTGTGCAGCCTTCATCAGCCTCGTCTGTGCAGCCTTCATCAGCCTCGCCTGGGCAGCCTTCATCAGCCTCGCCTGGGCAGCCTTCATCAGCCTCGCCTGGGCAGCCTTCATCAGCCTGGCCTGGGCAGCCTTCATCAGCCTCGCCTGTGCAGCCTTCATCAGCCTCGCCTGTGCAGCCTTCATCAGCCTCGCCTGGGCAGCCTTCATCATCCTCGCCTGGGCAGCCTTCATCAGCCTCGCCTGGGCAGCCTTCATCAGCCTCGTCTGTGCAGCCTTCATCATCCTCGCCTGGGCAGCCTTCATCATCCTCGCCTGGGCAGCCTTCATCATCCTCGCCTGGGCAGCCTTCATCATCCTCGCCTGGGCAGCCTTCATCATCCTCGCCTGTGCAGCCTTCATCAGCCTCGCCTGGGCAGCCTTCATCATCCTCGCCTGGGCAGCCTTCATCAGCCTGGCCTGGGCAGCCTTCATCAGCCTGGCCTGGGCAGCCTTCATCATCCTCGCCTGTGCAGCCTTCATCATCCTCACCTGGGCAGCCTTCATCAGCCTCGCCTGGGCAGCCTTCATCAGCCTCGCCTGGGCAGCCTTCATCAGCCTGGCCTGTGCAGCCTTCATCAGCCTCGCCTGTGCAGCCTTCATCAGCCTCGCCTGTGCAGCCTTCATCAGCCTCGCCTGTGCAGCCTTCATCATCCTCGCCTGTGAAGCCCTCATCGCCTTATGCGCAGCATTCATCATCCTCATCCTCGCCTGCTCCACCCTTATCTTCACCTTGTGCTGTGTCAACACCAGTGGTTCACTCATCACAGGTGTCTGAGACACTCTCATGGGAGGTGGGTAGATTCATTTGCTGAATTATTGGGATGGTCGGGGTGTATTGCACTGGTAGAACTAACAATAGATTATATGAAATTATATATCATTTATATTGGTTTGTATTCATCCTCTTCCAGATATCCTCTTTAAGGCCATCAAGAAAAAGACAGGTATGTGACTTGCCATGTGATACTTTATATGCAATTTTTTTTTGCATAATTATGAATTGGCTTGCATAATAGTATCCGCAATATGATGAAACGTAATGTTACAGCAACCACTGCCTTGAGTAAGTGTTAAATTCTCTCATTCAGTATTCCGGAAGTTCCGTCTGTGACACAGACTACAGCGATGTCACAGACTACAGCGATGTTGACTACATACCAAAAATCAGCTCCGATGAATCGGATGGTAGTTCTTCTGGACATGACATGGTCAAAAGTGCTTTGATACATCCAACATCTCCCAACGAGGCAGGTAGTTCATCTGATCAATTTATGACCGCACCATCACCAAAAAAGATGAAATGCCAATCTAAAGAGACAAACACTTTGTCTGGTGAAAAGACTTTTATTCAGTCAATGCCATCACCAAAGCAGGAACGCAAGGCGTACAACAAGAAGCAGTATTGCCTTTATTGCTCTAAGCCATATTCAAAAATGGCAAGACACCTTGAATTTGTCCATCGCAACGAAGTGGGGGTTGTAAAGGCAATAGCATTTCCAAAACATTCCAAAGAAAGACAAGTCCAGTTAAACCTCCTTAGAAAAAGGGGCAACTTTGCCCACAACACAGATGTGGTGAGACAAGGACATGGGGAGATGATTGCCTGCTACCGTCCAAAAAATAGACAAAGAGCCAAAGAATTTATTCACTGCATTTACTGCCAAGGGCTTTACAACAAGCATAGCCTTTGGAAGCATATCAAAAACTGTCCCCTTAAACCTAAAGAGGATGATGCCCAGGGCAGGAAAAGAGTTCGATCTCTGTGTGCTTTAAACACACCAGTTGGCTTAGAAGTGAGCAAAGGTTTCAAGAAAATACTGTCCTTTATGAACTATGATGAAGTTTCGCGTGTAGTTCATACTGACAGATGCATCATGCAGCTGGGGGAGCACATGTTCAACAGGATGGGGTCTGATGTGACCAAACATGACTACATCAGACAGAAGATGAGAGAAGTAGGCAGACTTCTTCTTGAAGCAAGGAAGATTACCCCACTGAGAACAATGGTAGACTTCTTCATACCAGCAAACTTCAAACATGTCATAGCAGCTGTTAAAGTTTTATGTGGCTACAATGAAGAGAAAAACTCCTACCGCATTCCTTCTTTAGCTCTCAAACTTGGGCATTCTTTAAACAAGGTCTGTAGCATTGTTGAGAGCAATGCCATGATGTATGGAGATCATGATCGTGCTGAATGCGCCCGAGACTTCAGGAAAATACACCAGGCAAGGTGGAATGAGTACATTTCTGCTGGTGCTATAACTACATTGAAAGAAGCCAAGTGGAACACACCACAGATCATTCCTTTCACTCAGGATGTCAAAGTCCTGCACACACATCTTGAAAAGAAACACGATGGGCTCCTAAGTAAGCTCAGAACTTGCCCTTCTGCTGACAGCTACTCTGCTCTAGCCAAGGTCACACTGTCCCAGGTCATCCTGTTCAACCGAAGGAGAGAAGGTGAGGTATCCCGGATGCTTTTGTCAGCTTTTAAAAGTAGGGATTCTTCTGAGCTACACAAAGACATTGCCATCTGTCTGTCTGAGTTTGAGAGGAAGCTGTGTCTGCACTTCACAAGAGTTGAGATCCGGGGTAAACGAGGCAGAAAGGTTCCTGTGCTCCTCAAGCCTTCCATGGTTTCTGCCATGGAGCTGCTCGTTGAAACGCGGGAGCTTTGTGGTGTTCCAGCAGAGAATCCCTTTATGTTTGCCAGATGTGGAGCAATGTCAGCCTACAGAGGTGGAGAGTGCATCAACAAAGCTGCTTGCGAATGTGGCATAAAGAACCCTGAAGCACTGTCATCAACTAGGCTCAGGAAACACATAGCAACCATGTCTAAAATTCTTAACCTTGATGAGAATGAAGCAGACCAACTGGCTGATTTCCTTGGTCACGATATCAGAATCCACAGACAGTATTACCGGTTACCAGAGGGAACACTGCAGCTGGCAAAAATGAGTAAAGTCCTAATGGCCATGGAGAAAGGAACACTGTCTGACTACAAAGGAAAGAAACTTGATGACATTGAAATTGACCCAAATGGTATGAGTATATTTAGTCTGTGTGTATCTGTGCTGTACTTATTTGCAAAACACATCATGTCACAGATACTAAGTATAAGCAATATAGTGTTAATTTTATTGTCATTTAATTATTTAGAGCAACTTGAGGCCCAAGGTGATTCCATGTCAAGTGATGAGGAGGACTACAGTGACCTATCTCAGACAACAGCACCAGCAGAGACTGATCGACCTGTTCAACCTGTTCAATCTGATCAACCTGTTCAACCTGTTCAATCTGATCAATCTGTTTCACAGGTGGATCAATGTAAGAAAAATCTCTAAACTGCACAAACAACAATAATCAAATAAACATGAATTAGCTCCAAGCAGCAATATCCAGCCAAATTCAAATAATCAACACATGAGGACACAATCTTGATTTGGTCTTTACTCACCGATTTAGTTGTAATGAGAATTTACTTTTTAACTATTTCATAGGTTCTTCACACGCTCCAAAAAAGAAATGGGAGGACAGTGAGGTAAAAGCAGTAGAGAGACACATGATGAAGTTCATCAAGACATGCAAAGTTCCTGGTAAGCAAGACTGTGAAAGATGCATTCACGCAGAGCCAGAAGCTTTGAAGCAGCGAACATGGACTGGTGTGAAAAATTATGTGCGGAACAGGATCACGACTCTTAAAAGAAAGGGTGGTTTGTAGGGAGCCATCAACACTTCAACACTTTGCATATTATGCTCTTTTTGTAAGAAATTGAGCTTAATTAAAAGAAATGAGGATAAAGGTGTAGAAATATTCTGAGGATGGAATGAAACAGAATATAAAGTGAAAAGTTAGAGTATAAGAAAGCTAATGAAGAAGTAGAGGATAGTAATATAGTCTAATTTCATTTATTCAGTTTTCTTTGTTCAGTTGCAATGAAGTTGGATGGAATGTCATGTTAAACTTTTTGATATTTCTGTTATAGAGGGAGGAGAGAATGTAAAGATGATAAAGTGAAGAGTGATTAGCTGTGTTGGACATGGGCTGTGGCTGGATGTAACCGATCGGTGAGAGTTGCCGTGTGGAGGCGGGAGGAGCTGAAAACTGAGACGTGAGTTTGACACTTTCTGCTTCCCGTAGTGACGCTTGCGCTGTGTTTGCATACTTTACCACAGCTGAAGTGGAATAAATGCATTATTTGCCAAATACACCGATATTTCAGAGACATTTTGATTCAATACATGTACTGCTTAATACAGCGTCTGTTTGTACAAGAATATAGTTCAACATAAGCCTAAATCCCAATGAAGTGGGGTCTACATTGTATCAGTTTTATTTTGATAACCATGACAATATAACATCGCGACTACATGAAAAGAGCTTTCACTGTTATAAAAAACAGATTTGTGCGGTGGATTCGGCAAATCGTGGATCAGTTGTGTCGTCATCAGAGCTCGTGAGTCGCTCTGGAGAAAGTGCTCTGGCTGAGTCCTGCTCTCGAATCGCTCTCGCCGTACTCTGAGACCATACGTCACAGTCACGGGGCGTCGCTGTCTGAAGCCGTACACAAGCTCTAACCGTCATGCACTGCTCAAGTCAGCCGTCTGTGCAGCGCTGTCCAACAAGTTCAACAAGCATAAAGCTCTCCTCCCTCTTTACATCATCTTTATATTCTCCTCCCTCTTTACATCCCCTTTACATTCTCCTCCCTCTTTACATCTGTAAAGTAAAGGGGATGTAAAGAGAAGGAGTGAATGTAAAGAGGAGAGAATGTAAAGAGGATGTAAAGAGGGAGGAGAGAATGTAAAGAGGATGTAAAGAGGGAGGAGAGAATGTAAAGAGGATGTAAAGAGGGAGGAGAGAATGTAAAGGGGATGTAAAGAGGGAGGAGAGAATGTAAAGGGGGTGTAAAGAGGGAGGAGAGAATGTAAAGAGGAGAGAATGTAAAGAGGATGTAAAGAGGGAGGAGAGAATGTAAAGAGGGAGGAGAGAATGTAAAGGGGATGTAAAGAGGAGGAGTGAATGTAAAGAGAGAATGTAAAGAGGATGTAAAGAGGGAGGAGAGAATGTAAAGAGGATGTAAAGAGGGAGGAGAGAATGTAAAGAGGATGTAAAGAGGGAGGAGAGAATGTAAAGGGGGTGTAAAGAGGAGGAGTGAATGTAAAGAGGAGAGAATGTAAAGAGGATGTAAAGAGGGAGGAGAGAATGTAAAGAGGATGTAAAGAGGGAGGAGAGAATGTAAAGAGGATGTAAAGAGGGAGGAGAGAATGTAAAGGGGATGTAAAGAGGGAGGAGAGAATGTAAAGGGGGTGTAAAGAGGGAGGAGAGAATGTAAAGAGGGAGGAGAGAATGTAAAGGGAATGTAAAGAGGGAGGAGATAATGTAAAGGATGTAAAGAGGGAGGAGAGAATGTAAAGGGAATGTAAAGAGGGAGGAGATAATGTAAAGGATGTAAAGAGGGAGGAGAGAATGTAAAGGGAATGTAAAGAGGGAGGAGATAATGTAAAGGATGTAAAGAGGGAGGAGAGAATGTAAAGGGAATGTAAAGAGGGAGGAGAGAATGTAATGGATGTAAAGAGGGAGGAGAGAATGTAAAGAGGAAGGAGAGAATGTAAAGAGGGAGGAGATAATGTAAAGGATGTAAAGAGGGAGGAGAGAATGTAAAGAGGGAGGAGAGAATGTAAAGAGGGAGGAGATAATGTAAAGGATGTAAAGAGGGAGGAGAGACTGTAAAGAGGGAGGAGAGAATGTAAAGAGCATGTAAAGAGGGAGGAGAGAATGTAAAGGGGATGTAAAGAGGGAGGAGAGAATGTAAAGAGGGAGGAGAGAAGAGAATGTAAAGAGGGAGGAGAGAATGTAAAGGGGATGTAAAGAGGGAGGAGAGAATGTAAAGAGGGAGGAGAGAATGTAAAGGGGATGTAAAGAGGGAGGAGAGAATGTAAAGAGGGAGGAGAGAATGTAAAGGATGTAAAGAGGGAGGAGAGAATGTAAAGGATGTAAAGAGGGAGGAGAGAATGTAAAGGATGTAAAGAGGGAGGAGAGAATGTAAAGGGGATGTAAAGAGGGAGGAGAGAATGTAAAGAGGGAGAAGAGAATGTAAAGAGGGAGGAGAGAATGTAAAGAGGGAGGAGATAATGTAAAGGGGATGTAAAGAGGGAGGAGAGAATGTAAAGGGGATGTAAAGAGGGAGGAGAGAATGTAAAGAGGGAGGAGAGATTGTAAAGAGGGAGGAGAGAATGTAAAGGATGTAAAGAGGGAGGAGAGAATGTAAAGAGGGAGGAGAGAATGTAAAGAGGATGTAAAGAGGGAGGAGAGAATGTAAAGAGGATGTAAAGAGGGAGGAGAGGATGTGAAGAGGGAGGAGAGAATGTAAAGAGGGAGAAGAGAATGTAAAGAGGGAGGAGAGAATGTAAAGGGGATGTAAAGAGGGAGGAGAGAATGTAAAGAGGGAGAAGAGGATGTAAAGAGGGATGAGAATGTAAAGGGGATGTAAAGAGGGAGGAGAGAATGTAAAGAGGGAGGAGAGAATGTAAAGAGGGAGGAGAGAATGTAAAGAGGGAGAAGAGAATGTAAAGCGGGAGGAGAGAATGTAAAGAGGGAGGAGATAATATAAAGAGGATGTAAAGAGGGAGGAGAGAATGTAAAGAGGGAGGAGGGAACGTAAAGAGGGAGGAGAGAATGTAAAGAGGATGTAAAGAGGGAGGAGAGAATGTAAAGAGGATGTAAAGAGGGAGGAGAGAATGTAAAGAGGGAGGAGAGAATGTAAAGAGGGAGAAGAGAATGTAAAGAGGGAGGAGAGAATGTAAAGGGGATGTAAAGAGGGAGGAGAGAATGTAAAGAGGGAGGAGAGAATGTAAAGAGGGAGGAGAGAATGTAAAGAGGGAGGAGAGAATGTAAAGAGGGGGGAGAGAATGTAAAGAGGGAGAAGAGAATGTAAAGAGGGAGGAGAGAATGTAAAGAGGGAGGAGATAATGTAAAGAGGATGTAAAGAGGGAGGAGAGAATGAATGTAAAGAGGGAGGAGAGAATGTAAAGAGGGAGGAGAGAATGTAAAGGGGGATGGGGATGTAAAGAGGGAGGAGAGAATGTAAAGAGGGAGGAGAGAATGTAAAGAGGGAGGAGAGAATGTAAAGAGGGAGGAGAGAATGTAAAGAGGGAGGAGAGAATGTAAAGAGGGAGAAGAGAATGTAAAGAGGGAGGAGAGAATGTAAAGAGGGAGGAGATAATATAAAGAGAATGTAAAGAGGGAGGAGAGAATGTAAAGAGGGAGGAGAGAATATAAAGAGAATGTAAAGAGGGAGGAGAGGATGTAAAGAGGGAGGAGAGAATGTAAAGGGGATGTAAAGAGGGAGGAGAGAATGTAAAGAGGGAGAAGAGGATGTAAAGAGGGATGAGAATGTAAAGGGGATGTAAAGAGGGAGGAGAGAATGTAAAGAGGGAGGAGAGAATGTAAAGAGGGAGGAGAGAATGTAAAGAGGGAGGAGAGAATGTAAAGAGGGAGAAGAGAATGTAAAGAGGGAGGAGAGAATATAAAGAGGATGTAAAGAGGGAGGAGAGAATGTAAAGAGGGAGGAGAGAATGTAAAGAGGATGTAAAGAGGGAGGAGAGAATGAATGTAAAGAGGGAGGAGAGAATGTAAAGAGGGAGGAGAGAATGTAAAGAGGGAGGAGAGAATGTAAAGAGGGAGGAGAGAATGTAAAGAGGGAGGAGAGAATGTAAAGAGGGAGAAGAGAATGTAAAGAGGGAGGAGAGAATGTAAAGAGGGAGGAGATAATATAAAGAGGATGTAAAGAGGGAGGAGAGAATTTAAAGAGGGAGGAGAGAATGTAAAGAGGATGTAAAGAGGGAGGAGAGAATGTAAAGAGGGGGGAAAGAATGTAAAGAGGGAGGAGAGAATGTAAAGGGGATGTGAAGAGGGAGGAGAGAATGTAAAGGGGATGTAAAGAGGGAGGAGAGAATGTAAAGGGGATGTGAAGAGGGAGGAGAGAATGTAAAGGGGATGTAAAGAGGGAGGAGAGAATGTAAAAGATGTAAAGAGGGAGGAGAATGTAAAGGGGATGTAAAGAGGGAGGAGAATATAAAGATGATGTAAAGAGGGAGGAGAGCTTTATGCTTGTTGAACTTGTTGGACAGCGCTGCACAGACGGCTGACTTGAGCAGTGCATGACGGTTAGAGCTTGTGTACGGCTTCAGACAGCGACGCCCCGTGACTGTGACGTATGGTCTCAGAGTACGGCGAGAGCGATTCGAGAGCAGGACTCAGCCAGAGCAGTTTCTCCAGAGCGACTCACGAGCTCTGATGACGACACAACTGATCCACGATTTGCCGAATCCACCGCACAAATCTGTTTTTTATAACAGTGAAAGCTCTTTTCATGTAGTCGCGATGTTATATTGTCATGGTTATCAAAATAAAACTGATACAATGTAGACCCCACTTCATTGGGATTTAGGCTTATGTTGAACTATATTCTTGTACAAACAGACGCTGTATTAAGCAGTACATGTATTGAATCAAAATGTCTCTGAAATATCGGTGTATTTGGCAAATAATGCATTTATTCCACTTCAGCTGTGGTAAAGTATGCAAACACAGCGCAAGCGTCACTACGGGAAGCAGAAAGAGTCAAACTCACGTCTCAGTTTTCAGCTCCTCCCGCCTCCACACGGCAACTCTCACCGATCGGTTACATCCAGCCACAGCCCATGTCCAACACAGCTAATGTAAAGGATGAAAGAGGGAGGAGTGAAGGTAAAGAGGGAGAAAATGGGGAGGAGTGAAGGTAAAGAGGATGGAAAAGAGGGAGGAGTGAAGGTAAACAGGTTGAAAAGAGGGAGGAGTGAAGGTAAACAGGTTGAAAAGAGGGAGGAGTAAAGGTAAAGAGGATGGAAAAGAGGGAGGATTGAAGGTAAAGAGGGAGAAAATGGGGGAGGAGTGAAGGTAAAGAGGATGGAAAAGAGGGAGGAGTGAAGGTAAAGAGGGAGAAAAGAGGGAGGAGTGAAGGTAAAGAGGATGGAAAAGAGGGAGGAGTGAAGGTAAAGAGGGAGAAAATGGGGGAGGAGTGAAGGTAAAGAGGATGGAAAAGAGGGAGGAGTGAAGGTAAAGAGGGAGAAAAGAGGGAGGAGTGAAGGTAAAGAGGATGGAAAAGAGGGAGGAGTGAAGGTAAAGAGGGAGAAAATGGGGGAGGAGTGAAGGTAAAGAGGATGGAAAAGAGGGAGGAGTGAAGGTAAAGAGGGAGAAAATGGGGAGGAGTGAAGGTAAAGAGGATGGAAAAGAGGGAGGAGTGAAGGTAAAGAGGTTGAAAAGAGGGAGGAGTGAAGGTAAAGAGGGAGGAGTGAAGGTAAAGGAGGAGGTAGAGATTTTGATGGGTGGATGGAGGAAATATCGAGGATGGTTGTGCACTGAGAATCATTCCCACCTCCAAGTTAATTGATTTTTCATTGTTCTTTTTTTTTTTTTTTATGTTTTTGAATTTCTGTCATTAACTGCAATGTGTACTTTCAACACAATGTGTTCAAGACTGTTAATATTAAAGAGTCATTTAATTGGAGTGTGTGTCACTCGAGTCCCCAAAGAGTCATTTAATCGGAGTGTGTGTGTCTCTCAAGTCCCCAAAGAGTCATTTACTTGGAGTGTGTGTCTCTCAAGTCCCGAAAGAGTCATTTAATCGGAGTGTGTGTGTCTCTCAAGTCCCCAAAGAGTCATTTAATCGGAGTGTGTGTGTCTCTCAAGTCCCCAAAGAGTCATTTAATCGGAGTGTGTGTGTGTGTGTGTGTGTCTCTCAAGTCCCCAAAGAGTCATTTAATCGGAGTGTGTGTGTCTCTCAAGTCCCCAAAGAATCATTTAATCAGAGTGTGTGTGTGTGTCTCTCAAGTCCCCAAAGAGTCATTTAATCGGAGTGTGTGTGTGTGTCTCTCAAGTCCCCAAAGAGTCATTTAATCGGAGTGTGTGTGTCTCTCAAGTCCCCAAAGAGTCATTTAATCGGAGTGTGTGTGTGTCTCTCAAGTCCCCAAAGAGTCATTTAATCGGAGTGTGTGTGTCTCTCAAGTCCCCAAAGAGTCATTTAATCGGAGTGTGTGTGTGTCTCTCAAGTCCCCAAAGAATCATTTAATCGGAGTGTGTGTGTCTCTCAAGTCCCCAAAGAGTCATTTAATCGGAGTGTGTGTGTCTCTCAAGTCCCCAAAGAGTCATTTAATCGGAGTGTGTGTGTCTCTCAAGTCCCCAAAGAGTCATTTAATCGGAGTGTGTGTGTGTCTATCAAGTCCCCAAAGAGTCATTTAATTGAAGTGTGTGTTTTTTTTGTTTGTTTTTTGGACAATTACTACACTTTACAGAAGAACATGACTAATGTGTTAAAGCCCCAGTGAGTTAGCCTGGCTCCGCCCTCCTACGCACTTCCGCTCAATTTTATTTTCCTTCAGTACTACGTCTGGGATTGTGCTGTAGACTTTGGTTTCCAGAAATAATTTTTTTACCGGTCCAATCAGCGAACAGAGGGAGTGGCTGAGAACGATGACGTTGATGTAGCGCGTCAGTTTGAGTTGGAGTTCAGTAATGGCAGCGGAGAAAGACGTGAGAAAATCTATTCGGTCCGTTGTTGCAAAACTGCCGAATATCCAGAAGTTAAAGCCGGAGCAAGATCAATGTTTGCTAAGTGTTGTTGGTGGCCATGATGTTGTGGCCCTCCTCCCCAAGGGGTTCGGGAAAAGTTTAATTTTCCAGCTCACTCCGCTAGTGGTGAATGAGTTAGCTAAGGCGAACGATAGGATGCAAAGCCGATAGTTGTTGTCGTCTCCTCTTGTTGCACTAATGGAGGACCAAGTGAGGGAGGCAGAAAGGTTAGGAGTTGGTGCTGGGCAGCTCGGCGTGCACGATGATCACTGTACAGCATTTGCGGCAGATCCGAAACGACCGCAGCGGCGTATTGTTAATGATTACACCCAGCTTCGACAGTTGACTGAATACATCACTGTCCTTAGTGTCAAATAAACATTTAGAATTTAGAATTGTTCCTTGAACTCTTAAATTCGATGAACAAAACATGCAGCTCTCGTTGACAGACATCTTATTCTAAACATAATCCTCTGATCATTCGGACTTGTTTTTTTATTGCTTAAAACAATACACAAGTAATAACAGAAAACATAATACAAAAACAAACAAAAAATAATAATAAAAACAAAACAAAAATAAAACAGTAGGAGGATAATATAAAATAAACATGAACAAGTTAAGAGAATTACATGACACTGAAAAAGGAAAATAATTACAAACAGTTAATGTTTTTAAGGCTTTTTTTGTTCTCAGACAACTTAATTGAAAAGAGGTATTTTTAAAATTCTTTCACAAATATAAGAAAGAGAGGTTTAGCATTTAGATATTTAGATTTATGAATATGGAATTCGGACTTGTTGTTTCCAGCCGGTTACGGCGCATGACATACGTCACGACCACACGTTAGCGATTGGCTATGGCAGATCCTGAGTGACGCTGGGCAGATCCAATAGTTTTGAACTTTAACAGAGAACCCGCCTACAAGGAAGTAAACGTTTCTCAATGGAGCGAGGCCAGACTCTCTGTACAAATGAAATGTACGAGAGTCTGGTAGAACCAGGCTACCAGTGAGTAGCCAAAGACTCAAGATGTTTTTGTGATAATGATTATTTTGCAGTCGATGCTAAATTAACTAGAGGGATGCAGGCCGTGGTCTTAGAAAAACTATTTAGGCTATATATATATATATTAGTTTGCGTGCCGTGTGCTCGGCTGCTTGCTGTGTTGTGATCGTAATTATACGATCACGCGAGAGAGAAAGTAGATGTGTGCAGTTTCAGCCGTCCTCCTCTGATTGTGATGTGATCGAAATAACAAACAAAACAATTTTGTAAAATGATATATGAATCATTTTTATTTTATCATATATCATTTTACAAAACTTTTTTGTGCATGTGCTCCCGCACACACAATTTCAGTCACAACACGCAGTCAGAGGATGCGCTGAAACATCAGCTCGCGATGCTGTTCCCTTCATTCATAACTCGGACTGAGAAGGATAGGCTATATTTGTGTAAATAGTTGTGCAACTGCGCAAACTTTATGAAGTTTAATGTTTGGGTTCCAGGGGAATTTATGACTGTTTCACCTTTTCAACCTCATCAAAGTTTCGTAATTAGTAAGTTCTGTGCTTTTTCTCTTTTTTTTCTTGTGTGCTGACTGATGAGGGGCCGATGTGCCTTGGTGAAACGGTGTTTGTACATGTAGCTTATTTTTTTAATTATCGTGGCAAGCAATCATAAAATACAGCATATTGCACAAAAAAAAAGCAATTTACTGAGAAACGGACCTCGGGTTTGGGTCGGGCTCAGGCTTAAAATATAACCGTAATGTTCGGGTCAGGTTAAATGATTTCGGGTACGGGCCGGGTTTGGGCTTAAGTTTAAAGCCTGTGCTGACCTCTACTTCAGGCACATAACTTGTAAAATTTCAGCAATTATTAAATGACTTCTGTAGAGCTGTTTTACAGTTGAAATAGAATTGAGCTGAATAATGACACTATTGTCTTCAGTTCCATCTTTGGTTCTCTCTGATAGTCAATCAATCAAATACAGTCAAATGAATAATATTTCTGAATGTTAATTGTCATTCCCCAACTGAGCAGTGAAGGACACTTCATCTCAAGCTACAAATCAGACAAAAATGTTGGCTACCCATTTTCTGTGATCTTGACGAAATAAAAATAAAAATAAAAAACTGTTTACTCACTAAATATATACCATCTCAACAAAGTCCTGATATTATACCTTTACCAGAATCTGTGTATCACCATGGTCCTCAAAGTATGACTTAACCAGAGTCTGTGTATCACCATGGTCCTCAAAGTATGACTTGATCAGAGTTTGTGTTTAATGTCCCCAAAATGGACATAAAAAATACTGTCCCTAAAGTGAAGGCAAAATGTCAGGTCTTTAAGGAAGACTTTTATTAATAAAATCAAGTGATAAGTGTGATGACAGCTTCTCCAGAAGTGCAGTCATGTCTTTCTTTTGTCTCTAGACCCTTCAGAAAGGGGTGTCCCTAAAGGTAGGGTTCCCAGTCATACGTCCTCACATTGTGGTTAAGTAGGTATGTGTGTGTGTGTGTGTGTGTGTGTGTGTGTGTGTGTGTGAAGAGCAGTACTTGTTCAGAACCATCAAAAATTGTCTGTAGAAACCAACCAAGACAATCTGACCACCTATGATCTTGTCTGCAAGCTCGATACTTTTTCTGTAGTTAGCCGTATCCATACGCAATGAAAAGATTCAAGTCACAGTGGATGTATATAAATATATAATATTGGCAATATTATAAATATATAATGGCAACATGGTTTTAGAGTCATCTACTTTTGTCTGTTCGCCTGCCCAAGTTCACTTATTCAACAACAGCACCATTGTATTGCCTTTGAAGCTGTGTTGGACTGATTTATAGTTTGAAAAGCACTATACAAATTCGTTCGAATGCATGAATATTTACGATTCTATTCTGGACAGATCAACAGTCTCTGAGAAACTATTTTGAATATGTAGGATGTTTATTTTTATTTTATGTTGAGCACAGGTATTATAACTGCCAACCTGAAAATTCACAATTCATTTTCCAGGAATCAAAATTAGATTCATTTTGTAGCCATACTACATAATGAGACCTGAAAGTAGTTAAATTGTTCTGACCTTTGCTGGGAGAAAGACTGGACCACTTAAAACCCTAATGTGTTGTTAATTGTATTATATATTAATGGCCTTACTCATATGGAACGGTCAGTTTTGATATGCATAATGAGACTATTCACATGGCAATCTACCTTTCAACGAGTGAAAATGTATTGAACAGTGTGTGTCATTAATCCATACCATCAACTTTTATAGAAACCCGAGTCCTTGCTGCTGTACGTGGCGCAGCCTCTCTCTCCGTTTTGACATGCACAATGAGTTTTGCAGAGTTTTGCCGCTAAAACCCATTACGGCACTCACCGTCGTAAAACTTGCATGACCCTGTAAATCTTTTAGCAATGCTAGTTTGAATTTCTGCTTGTGAAGGAGAAAGGGAAAAAAGGTTAGGTACTGGTAAGCAAGTGTTAGTGCTCTAAAAGGTGCAGATGTGATAGGACCTAACGTTTATTAAAGCCGAAGAACATGAGAAAAACATCATCCTCAGAGGCCTTGTTATTCACTCCTCTGCTCACTTCAAAAACTCCCTGAATGAATCCATTTTTTAACGCGGAGAGAAGATAATCCGATGTCAACGTTGAAATATTTAGAGGGGTTCACCTCTGTATTTGCATGGAATAGGAGTCCATGGCTTCCCAAGTGGTGTTGCAAGCTAAATTTGCTTTAGACGTGGAGATGCGTTGCGGAAGCATGTTGCCCTCAGCGAAAGATGTTACAATCACTGCCCACATGGTGCTCGGATTCAATTCATAAGGATGTATACGTGTCCTTCGTGATGCATTTAACATTAGTCATGTATTGCTTTTTCCCCCTACACTTTTATAAAAGTGATGGTAGAGTTGGCAAATAACAAAATAACTTTTGTCTCACTGGTTTCTTTTAAATCACATGATTGTTACCAAAGTTTAAAGTGGAGGGAGAATGAACAGAAATTTGGTTTGGAATGATAGGGAAAGAAGGAGGGAGAGAGGCGACGAGAAACAGACAAAGGGCAAATCCAATCCGTCTCTGGTGGGACATTTCCTGCCCAAGGTGAAATGCATCAAGTGTCCTAAGCAGTTAATTGATAAGAACATTCTATCTTTAACTGAGGACAAAGCTGTGCTCCTGGGATCGAAACCATTCAATGCTGTAGAGATGCTGCAATTTGCCTTGGTAAATCAGGCTAGTTTTTTCATGTCTCTTATGACTATAAGTATATTAGCACCCACACCAGTGGATAATCTCACGGTTTATTCTAAGCGCATGCTGCAGTTTTGACGCCTGCCGCTTTAAACGATTGAGCTCTTTAAAGCAGTTTGGAATCTGATTAGCTGTCAATGTTTTTTTTATCATTCATCAGCTGAAAAAAAAAAAAAAATTCTAAATATGATTCCAACAAAATTGGTCCTTTGTGTTGCTATAGTTGTGATGTGTACACTACACTACAGTATTCTCTATAGAATTTGATTGATTTATTATTACAAATTTATAGTTCTCGTTATAGTTGTCATCCTTGATGTGAACAGCCCTTTAACCAGTCGACAAAATCTTGCTATATGTACAAGTGCACTTTAATGTCTCTTACTCCAATTGCAACAAATAATCACTTGTTCAAATTCCAACCATTGTTGCTAAACCCCATAGCAACTCTTAAATTAAAAAAAAGATTTTCAAAGGACTTTGAATATAGAACGATTTGTGAATAAATAACTCCTTTTGTGAGCAAATGATGGACTTTTTGGCAAGGCTTCACAAATTAGTGAAAAAAAAAGAAAGAATGAAAAACAACCGTGCATTTGAGCTGCAAAATAAGGAGCAAATAAAGAGATGAGGCATATGCCAGAAACATAACCAACATGTTTCATTTTATTTTATTTTGCATACATACAAATGGAATACATTTATGGCAATAACAACTGTTTCCTAAAAAACTAATTCTCTATCATATTGATTGTATTGTAATCATTTTATTGGTTCGATGGTTGGCAGATGTTTGTCATTGTGTGCAAGTCATGCATATTCTTGCAAGTCCACATGTACAATTTGAGACGAGTCCACTCGTTTTGCCAACTATATAACTTGTATTGATTATTCATTTTTGTATTCAAGTTTTATAAAGTTTTATAATTTGCAAAGCAGTCCTTTACACCTGACCTGGCCAACAACCAGATATGTCTCCTTTGCTTTGACATTAACCCAAACGAGTCTGAATTTGATTAAAAGGGAATCAGGTGTTTAATGCATATCAAAGTGCTGACTTACTGTTACTGCATACTTTGTCTGACCTCTATACCTTCAAAGTACAGGTGGACATCCCTTCTTCACCAGAAGTTAACACACTCAGGCATCTCATTCAAAGATAAAACAATACCTGTTCTTTTTAAGCACTAGGTTTAAACTCTCTACACGCAGGAATCCCCCCAACAAGTTTGATATGCTTTGACAACCCACTCATTGTATCTGAGGAGTTACAAAATGAGACAAGGCAGCCGAGAAGGTTTTCACTGCACTTAGTGCACCATCTTCCAAATCCATTTTATACACTTCACCCAACGTTCATGTCCTCTAATGGAATTGCTGTCTGAAGGCAGGGTGTCCTTATATGTTTTGGCCACTTCCATTTGTCAGGCTATGCAAAGAAAGCAGGCAGACACGTTCTGTAATGGCCGATGCATGTTACTCGTCAGTGTGATCAGCGTGACTTGGGCAGAACGGCTCCGACCATGAACTGTTACATTCTCCATCATCAACAGTTAGAGAGAAACAATGTCTCACAATAATGGAACCAAATGGAAACAAGAGCATCAATGCATTGCCTCTTTAATTTTTTAAGCTCTTATGAAAGAACACTGTGACTGCAGACGCAGCAGCAAATGATCAACATCTAAAGGGTCCATGGAGCTTTTAAGGATTCAAGCCTGAGCTTTGAGAGTTGCTAAAGTAATGTTTTGCAAATCAAGAAAAAAAAGTCTTATTATTTGTATCAGTAATGTCTCTGTTACATTGTGCCGCTTAGGGACAGGTAACAAGAGGGCAGACAGCTGAGCTGAGACATGCTTTCACTCCAATGGTTCATGAACACTACACAGGCCTGCATTATAATGTGCAGATCTAGAACACCTGAAAGGAAGCACTTTATAGGGAACTGCATCCAGTTAATTGAAAGCATTTTGAAAAGTTAGCTACAGTACATAATGTATTAGGTTCAAAAGTCCTAGACCACATTAAAAAATTTTTTTTGATTGATTGTGGAAAAGATGGGAAAGAGAGAGAGAGAAATTTGATTAAAAAAATATTTTAAATTCAGCTCTATTTCTTGGTCAGGTCACTAAACAAAATTTGTGACAATGTAAATTCATGTTATTTTTTTACTCTTTGGAACATCCTAGAGAACATGACCACCAGGTTTTGTTAATTTCAACTCAAGTGTGTCATTAATGTAAAAAGTGGACTTGCCAAATATTAAGAAACTCTGAAATTGTTGACCATTTCACTCAATTTGGTATGGTGATTGTATCCATTGAAATGGAACATGTGTGTATTAAATTAGAAAAGAAAATGAGTGGTCTATGAACTAGTCTTGGACTCCATTGTTTTTCCACAATTTATAAAAGTTTTTATGTGAGCCAACAAAATGATCACATTTCAGCTATGCTTTATAACGTTTAGGCACATACCGTAGTAATGTATAATATTCCATGATATCACTTCAAATTTCTTCCTTATTGTGAAAAGTTTCTCATTAGAAAGGGATCAATAATCTTAAAAGATATACAATTGGCTATTTTACTCCATCATTTATTAATATATTTGTCTTTTAGGAGGCTTTTTTTCATTCAAATAGATTTAGAGAGATAGCTCCCCTGGAACCATCTGGGGTTAAATCAAGGTCACGCAAGGTCACAAAGGCCAGTCCCTTAATGAGACTAAACCTTCAATGTTCCACTTCTTTAATTACCACACAACCACCACAATGTTAGGTAAAGGATAGCTGCCTTTGAATCAATATTTTACACAACATGCTTGTAAGAGCATACATGGAGCATTGTGGGTAAAGCACCAGTGAGCAACATCTAAAGTAAAACAAATAAAATAAGGGTCTTTATGGTGACACATAAATGAAAGAAAATATGGATGGATGGAAGTATGATGGATGATAGATGCTCAAGCGTAGAGAAAGACAAACAATAGATAATGATACAATATAATTGTGAAATAATTGAATGGCCCACATGACTGAGAGCCAGGAACATTAACTATACAGCCATGCATGACAGCAGAGTGACAGAAAGACCCAAAATAACATGATCCAGGTCAGTTCCCCATAAAACGCCCTCTAAGCACAAATCCAAGGGGACTTTGAATAAATTACTACAGGAAGAGCTTAGCAGGAGATGAGATGTGTGTGTGTGTGTGTGTACATGTGTTTGTATGCGTGTCTCCTCATGATCCCTCAGCCAAACGACTGAGGATTCTCAGGAAGGGATTGGTCAAACAGGTTAATTCGTCGGTAGGCAAGTAATTCACATGAGACTGACAGTTTGAGGCCTCTAACCCTCTGATAGGCAGATTCCATACACTGTCAGGTGGAGACACACATCCTCCAAGCTCATACTGCTGAGGAGTGAGAGATCACAAGGGAACAAGAGAGACAAAGATTGCCTCTGCCGAAAGTGAATTGAAAGAACAGAAAAAGGCTGAGGGAGGGAGAGGGAATTTGTGGGCCTCTTGAGACAAACAAAACACCCGGGTTGCCAATCAGAAGACGGTCCCCAAGTGATGCTCTAAATCTGGTAGAGAGCTCAGTGTGTGCTTGCGTGCGTCAGTGTGAGCAGTTGCATCTTATTGCGTTTATCAGATGATGACTCAACTTCCAGGTCTGTAAACAATGTAAGAAACAACATCCTTGTATTTTCCTTTACCGTTCATTCGTGCAGAATGAATTTGTGTCTTCTTTGGTGAATGATTTTACAGTAAGATCAACAGGGTCATTCAACAGGTGTAAAAGATTTGAAACATTATCTGTTTGGAAACAACTAAGTCAAGGCAGTGTGAATAGGTCTACAGTTTAAAAAGTTATATTTTTATTTTAAAATAATAATA
Source organism: Rhinichthys klamathensis goyatoka (assembly GCF_029890125.1). Taxonomy (NCBI): domain Eukaryota; kingdom Metazoa; phylum Chordata; class Actinopteri; order Cypriniformes; family Leuciscidae; genus Rhinichthys; species Rhinichthys klamathensis. Next base: position 29,010 of record NW_026607029.1, read on the forward strand.
ATAATATGAACAACATGAATGGTTTTACATTTCAGTGGGAAAAAAAAAGAAAAAAAAAAGAAAAAAAAACCTTTAGAAACCCATTGAGTAAGAAAAAATATATTGATTAAATTTAATTTTCATTACTTGAAATAATATAAAAATTATTTAGAAAATATGAAGAATATACTATGTATATATATATATATATATATTCAACTACAGCATTTCTCATTTTCATCAAAAAATATGCAATATATATTTATTTATTTATTTATTTTCACCGAAATATCGAGAGGTGGCTTGTTGTTGAAAAGTATTACTACTGGTTTTAATTTATTACTATAATTAATATAGTTTGTTTTTATTTTTTGCTCACCAGCCACTGTGGTTAGTGGTTTTCCAAAGTTACTAGCATTTTCACTGGCCACAATTTTGACATCGATACCATGGGGGAAAACGTCTCAGGTTACGTATGTAACCATGGTTCCCTGAGAGGGAACGAGACGCTGCGTATAGCGCTGCGGGAACGCCCCTGCGTGATTGCGTCATGAAGCACTCGTGAAATCAGTCCAATGGCGTGACGGGACGTCCTAGGCGGGTGACGTCATTGACCAGGAACCTATAAAGCACCCCTGGACCGAACAAACACTAGCTTCTGATAGGTCGAACAAGTTGGTCACAGGCATGCTGGGAGTATGGCAAAGCGACGCAGCGTCTCGTTCCCTCTCAGGGAACCATGGTTACATACGTAACCTGAGACGTAACCTGAGACGTTCCCTTTCAAGGGAACTCAACGCTGCGTATAGCGCTGCGGGAACTGAATACCCACGTCGCCATAATCCTCAAGTGCCTGTATATGTGAAATCGTCATGCACATTATACTAGAAACACCCGAGAACCCGGAGTAGAAGCCACATCCAGGTTATAAAATTTGACAAAGGTGTGCGGAGAGGACCACCCTGCCGCATCACATACCTCCTGAAGTGAAACCCCTGACAATAGGGCCATAGAAGCAGCCATACTCCTAGTTGAGTGGGCTCGGATCTTTAGTGGTGATGGATGACCGGCCGACTCATATGCAAGTGATATAGCCTCAACTATCCACTTACTCAAAGTCTGCTTGGATGGCTTCCCTTTACTCGGGGACCCAAAACACACAAACAGTTGATCAGATTTGCGCCACAGGGCAGCTCTGTGGACATATGCATCTAAAGCCCTAACTGGGCAAAGTAAGTTCAATTTCTCCTGGTCCTGGTCTTGGAACGGAGGCGGAGAAAAGGCCTGCAACATTATTGGACCCGCCACATTAGTGGGGACCTTCGGCACATAACCCTCCTTCGGAAACAGGAACGCTTTCACCATACAAGGCGCAAACTCAAGACACAAGGGAGCAACTGACAATGCTTGTAAATCCCCGATTCTTTTAAGAGAAGAGATAGAAAGAAGAAACAAAGTTTTTAATGTGAGAAACTTCTCTGGAACCTCTTCAATGGGCTCAAAGGGGGCCAGGGCTAGACCTTCCAATACAATGGCCAAATCCCAAGTCGGCACCCTCGAGCGTGCCGCAGGCCTTAGCCTCAAAGTACCACGGAGGAAGCGAGTTACCCACGGGTGTCTTCCCACTGACGCACCCTCTATAGGAACGTGATAGACGGATATAGCTGACACGTATACTTTCAAGGTGGAGGGAGACAACCCCGAAGAAAACTTTTCTTGAAGAAAATCTAGTACTGAACCAACTGGGCAGTCAACTGGATTCACAGACTGGCCTGTACACCAGGCAACAAAAATTCTCCATTTTAGGGCATAGAGCCTCCTCGTGGAAGGAGCTCTAGAGTGTAACATGGTCTCCACTACCTCAGTAGAAAGACCTGAGTCTATGAGCTGATCCCCCTCAGAGGCCAGGCCCACAGTTTCCATAGCTCCGGACGTGGGTGTAACACCGACCCTGCCGCCTGGGAGAGAAGGTCTCTCCTGACCGGAATTTCCCATGGAGGACCTTCGAGGAGAGACACAATGTCTGAGAGCCACACTCGGCCCGGCCAGAACGGGGCTATCAATAAGAGCCGAACCCCGTCCCGGCGAACTCTCTCCAGAACTCCTGGTAGTAATGCCAGGGGGGGAAAGGCATACAGACGTAATCTCGGCCACGTCTGTACCATGGCATCCAACCCCAAAGGGGCTGGATGCATTAGGGAATAATATAGGGGACAGTGCGTTGTCTCTCGAGACGCAAACAGATCCACCTGAGCTTGCCCGAATCGACTCCAAAGGAGCTCCACCACCTCGGGGTGGAGTCTCCATTCCCCCGGCACCACTCCCTGCCTCGACAGAGAGTCTGCCGTCTTGTTCATGTAACCCGGAATATACAGTGCTCGAACTGATAGCAACTTCCCCTGGGCCCAAACCAGAACTCGATGTGCCAATTTCCAAAGTCGGCGAGATCGTAAACCCCCCTGACGATTTATGTAGGAGACCACCGCTGTGTTGTCCGTGCGAACCAACACATGGTGGCCCCTGAGGTCTGGGAGAAAGTGTCTGAGTGCCATAAACACGGCCATCATCTCCAACTGGTTTATGTGCCAGGAAAGATGATGGTCGCTCCACAGACCCCGAGCTGAGTGACCACTCATGGTCGCCCCCCAACCGATGAGGGAAGCATCCGTCGTTAGCGTTAAGCGACGACAGGGAGCTCCCAGCACCGGACCCTGGGACAAGAACCAAGGATCTTTCCACATAACTAAGGCACGTAGGCATCGCCGCGTGACCTTGATCGTGCGAAAAGGATTTCCCCTCGGGGAGAACCCCCTGGTCCTGAGCCACCACTGTAAGGGTCTCATGTACAGCAGGCCAAAAGGAATCACGTTGGACGCTGCTGCCATCAAACCCAAAATTCTCTGAAACTGTACTACAGTGAGTGACTGGCCTAGTCTTATCCTGCGCACGGCTTCCAGGATCGATTTTATCCTGGCGGGCGCCAAACATGCTCTCATGGTCTTTGTGTCCCATATTACGCCCAGAAAAGTGGTGTTCTGTTGTGGAACTAACACGCTTTTCTTTACATTTAGCCTTAACCCCAACTTCTTCATATGAGCTAGCACAGCATCTCGATGCTGGACCGCCTGATGTTCTGACTGTGCCAGGATGAGCCAGTCGTCTATATAGTTCAGCACGCGGATGCCCTGGAGTCTCAAAGGAGCCAGAGCTGCATCCACGCACTTTGTGAACGTGCGGGGTGACAGTGCTAGGCCAAACGGAAGAACCCGATACTGGTACGGTTCGCCCCCGAAAGCGAACCTGAGGAACTTCCTGTGTTGCGGAAGGATGGAGATGTGAAAATATGCATCTTTTAGGTCTATTGTGACACACCAGTCCTCGGACCTGATCTGACACACAATCTGTTTCAACGTGAGCATTTTGAATTTTAACTTCTTGACTGCTCGATTTAGTCGACGCAGATCTAAGATGGGCCGCAGCCCCCCACCCTTCTTCGGAACTATGGAGTATGGGCTGTAAAACCCTGACTCTCTGCTGTGGGGAGGAACCCTTTCTATAGCCTCTTTTTGCAGAAGTGTCCGTACTTCTCCTTCCATCACCAAAGCCTGCTCGGAGTTTACTACCGTGTGTACTACCCCGTTGAACCTGGGCGGGCATGACCCGAACTGAATTCTGTACCCTTTTTTACTGTATGCAGGACCCAATCTGAGACATTTGGCAGAAGTTTCCACGCTGCCAGATACTCTACTAAGGGAACCAGCCTCTCGAGGCTGGTCTCTGGTGTTATTTGAGCGGCCAGCTCGGTGACCTGAGACGGCGCACCGGCAGGAAGCAACCGAACTGACCCACTTCGAACTCTCCTCGAAGGGTGCGAGCTTCCCCACGCCGCTACGTTTCCGGGCGGACATGGAGATAAGAACTCGCTGGGGACCGCTGCGTCCTGAAACACCAGAGGTGGCAGGGTTGGCAGCACGGCCCCCTGATGGCACCGAGAGGAAACGGGTGCCTCGACACACCGATTCCCCTCGGAGGGGGCTACCATCAGAATCCTGGCGCCCTTGGCGTCAGGACTTCTTCGCCGAGGCCTTCCTGGAGATAATCACAGTCCTCAGATCTGCTCTACCTCGGGAAGACCTTGGCTGAGCGCGCTGTCCCGACCCCCAGTCTCTCTGTGGGGGGGCACGGACAGCCACGCTCACCTTTTGCTGGGCTCTATGAGAGGAGGACATACTCGGCTGGGGCTGCTCCCGCCCAGCAGCCCCAGAGACATAGACCTTACGGGGAAGAAACTTTTGAAATGCAGCTGCCTGCTTTTTCGCTTCTTGAAATCTTTCGACGACCGAATTTACTGAATCGCCAAAAAGACCGGTAGAGGAGACAGGAGCATCTAACAAAAATCTTTTATCTCTCTCTTTAATGTCAGAGAGATTTAGCCAGAGATGCCTCTCCGTGGCCACCAGAGCTGCCATAGAGCGGCCGATAGATTTTGCCGCTTCCCTGGTGGCCCGAAGAGATAGATCAGCTGCCTTCCTGACCTCCGCTATTGTATCTCTCCCCACTTCCTCACATTCATCGTCTATGTCTTTTAATAAGTCAGCCTGATATGCCTGTAGGACCGCCATAGTATGTAAACTGGCAGCCGCCTGACCTGCTGCCGAATATGCCCTACCCACTAAAACCGATGTTGTTCTTACTGGTTTAGTGGGCAGCTGCGGGGCTTTCAGCGACGATGCAGACTCGGGGGAGAGATAGCTCGCAAGCGTCTCTTCCACCTGAGGCATCGCCGCATAACCATGTTTCTTTAACCCTACTATATTCGAATATTCAGATGTCGCTGGGTTAAAAACTCTGAATGATGCCGGTCTAATCCATGACCTCGATACCTCAGTATGGAGATCAGGAAAGAACGGTAAGCCCCGCTTTGGAGGTTGCGATCTAGATGGCAAAAATCGTTCATCTAATTTACTCTTTGATCGACATGACTCCTGTTCACCGGCTGGCCAGTCAATATTTAATCTAGCAACAGCGCGAGTGACAACCTCCAAAAGCTCCTCTTGTGTGTGTGTGACTGTGTGTGATGCAAAATCCTCATCTCCCAAGCTCACAACATCCAGTTCCTCGGAACTGGAGTGCTGCTGCACTTGCGCTTCAGCGCGAGCAGAAGAAACCGCAGCGCGTGCTTCTGACTCGTGAACTGAAGCGTCGGATTCAACGGTTAAGGGAAGAGATAGGGGATCACCCGTCTCTAACCCCGCCGTTAAATCCATTTGCGAACCCCAGGACGAGCGTCTTCGCCGTGCCTCAGCAGCAGCGGGACCCGAGCCCTGGGGAACGCGAGCCGAAGCACCCTCCTCGAAGAGTGCTCGGCGGGACCGGAGAGTTTTCATTGCCAGCTTCTCACAATGCTCACAGCCAACTCCCTCAAGAGCTGACTGGGCATGCTCCAATCCCAAACACATCACACAAAGCTCGTGTGTATCCCCACCCGTGATGAAACGAGGACAGGGAGTGACACACTGCTTAAATTGCTGCTTTTCCATAATATATAGAGAGACAAACACACATCAAATAGACAGATACGATTTCACATAGAGCGCTTGTGAAGACACAGAAGCTAGTGTTTGTTCGGTCCAGGGGTGCTTTATAGGTTCCTGGTCAATGACGTCACCCGCCTAGGACGTCCCGTCACGCCATTGGACTGATTTCACGAGTGCTTCATGACGCAATCACGCAGGGGCGTTCCCGCAGCGCTATACGCAGCGTTGAGTTCCCTTGAAAGGGAACTGCCATATATATATATATATATATATATATATATATTAATCTATATATATTAGACTGCTGTCACTTTAAAGCCTGACGCTCGGATCCATTATACTGTTACACATGCATTTTCTTTCTCAACTGTTTACGTTCACTTAAAACATAACTGTTTGTGTTTATGTGAATACTCACTCATGTGTGTATTTGACTGTTTAAGTGCAACAAGCAGAGAAAAATAACTTTATTTAGTGTTAAGAGGCGGCTTTATGTGCGTTTATGTGAGTGAGGAGAGGTGGGTTTGTGTGGAGGAGAGAGTGTAGCTGGTATCGTGTATCTATTCGACATGTATTGAAAAAATATATTTTTAATATAATATATTATATTTTTGCACTTATAGTTTATTATTTCAGATGCCTTTTCAAAAGACTACATTTGAAAAATGTATATAATATTATTAGGCTATATATGCAATTTAAACCACCAAAATGGTTAGTAGGAGTGACTGCGTTACACGCCACTGCTGAAATCCACCCGCATTTGGCGGGTTGGTGGGTGTTAATGTCAAGCCCTGTTTATATTAATATAATTCAAAAAAGAAAACTGAGAACATGTGAACCTGAACAGCATACCAAGTTCAATTACCCAAATCATTTTTTCAAAACTGTCATTTTCAGCTAAATTAAAACTTAGTTTTCTTTTTGTTTCGGTAAAAACATTTTTTTTATTTTTTTTGTATCATAGCACATAAATAGCACACATAGTAAAAGTCAGCATTAGCTATTTATTTTTAAAGTCACCTGGTTGTAGAATCGCCCATATCTTTATAAAAAAACAAAACCAATGTTGTAAGCTGTGTTGTAAGCTGTTTCGTGCTCTAATTCAAGTGTCTTGCCATAACAACATGCTGTGCTTTACCCAGATGTCACTGTAGAGCTGAGAGAGAAAGCAAAACGACCTTGTTTTGATATTTTCCTATTTCCATCTTTGTGAAAAAAAAAGAAAGAAAAAAAACAGAAAAATGTGCTTGCCTGCTTGTGCCTAATAGTTCTGCATATAATTTTTGGGAGATTTTGCATTTCTGCCCACGAAATAAGAGTACAATATGGCACAAACAAATGTGCTTTCCCACTTTGCAAGCAAATTTGTTCTCCTCTCTATCTCTCGGTTGTTTTTCCTGCCTGTCTGATGTAATACCCGAGAAGGTGCAGTGCAGTGCGAGCCTAGCATTACGGGAGACAGGGGTGATTTCCTCTGGGTCATGGCATTGATTTGGAGCGACCCTGGAGGCCAGGCGAGCAGCAGGTGGCACACTGACCTGAATTAGGTGATATGGAGCAGTGGTAATCAGACAACTTCTACAGCATTTCTCTCAGTCCTAAAACAGACACTGAGATGTGAACATCACTGCTTTGCTGGCTGTTCACACCTGCTCAGGTAATAACCGACCTCGGCTTACAAGCAGCCGTCAGACGCCCTATTTGGAGGCTCCTTGTCAGGGTTGTTATAGTTAACTGTAAATAAATCTGAAACCATTTAACAGGGGGGGGGGGGGGGGGGGAATTTGTTGCTTGAAATAAAATATGCTATAACTGAAATAAAATAGAATATAAAACAACTTAAAAGGGACCTATTATGCCGGTATCAACATCTTGATTTTGGGGACTACTAGATAGTTATGCCTGAATGTTGAATAATTGTCATTTTTGTTGCAGCGCCTCTCTTCCAAGACGGTCAGTAACACTCTGTTTAGATAGAAGCTACCCAATTGAAAGGCTGCATCCTTCGAAGGTCAGAACGAGTGTTCTTAAATGGGAAGAGTCTAGCCTACGGAGGATTGTCGCCTGGCAACTGTGACAGCTGCCATTGATGAGTGACAGTAACATTTGTACTAGTCTTTTTTGAAAGTTATATTAAACTGTCTAAATGCAAAACTAAATACGTTCACCATGGTACATTTATGTAAATAATAAAGACTATAAACTATAATCGCATCTTAGTGAGACATGTCAACATTTTAACCGCTTTAAAGGTTTTTTATTTTTACATTTGTCTCATTAGATATTTGAATAAGTTGAAATCCAACACTTGCGTTTAAAAGTGTAATTCGACAATGTCTCTCAAGAAATGCTGTCGTCACTGGAGGCGGGCAATGCATTCTGGGGTAGCTGCGAAGAATCTATCTGTTGTATCCTTCAAATGCGTCCTTTGTTTCCTGGGAAATGGATACCGCATTTGCTGGAGCATTCGAAATGGGACAGCCTTCGTCGTGCAGTCATGACGCAATAGCCCTTCGAAAGATGCAGCCTTTGAATTGGGACACATCACTCTTTGAAGCCCTTCCTTCTAAAAATGCAATGTGCTATGATTGGTTGGCTGGACCAGTGGGTTGTGATTGGTCAACCACTTGCAGCGGTTTTGGAAAATGTCACTCCCCTTACCATAATTGAAGTTTACCATAACAGACCTTAACCAGGCCTAACCCCAACCGCACCCCTTCTTTTTTTTTTGTATATGAAAGAAGCAGGAATTATTTAGACGAGGGATATTGTTACATATTTGTTCCCAGAAGAAACCTCCAACTACAATCGATGCATTTTTTGAGTTTACAGACCTTTTTATATGCTCAAACAGCAACATTACACACTGGAGAGCAGGGGCGGACTGGCCATCTGTGTGATCTGGAGAATCACAGAACGGCCGGCACTCCAGGACGGCCGGCGGGCCGGCCCACCACCCGCCACACACACAGTCACAGACATCCCAAGTCTCCCGGAAGTTCCGCGAGTCTCCCGCATATTGATAGATGCTCCCTGATGCCCGCAAATTAGTTAAAATCTCCCGGAATCTAGAGCGAGCAAGAGCGTGCATGCGTAGCGCGTGCATGGCAGAGAGAGGGAGCGAGCTAGCGACCTTGCGTGTGCGTGGCATGCTAGTGTGCGCGTGTGCCTCACGAAGCGCATGTAAGGACCCAACCAATCAATTGTCAGTGCAGGAGGGCTTTTATCTTTACTACTCCCGAACCGAATTAATCAGAAATTACTTTGCAAGTTACTTGCTAGGGATGATGTTAGGAAGTGATATTCAGCTTGCTACATTTTTAATGATTACAGTAGTTAAAACAGCTAAACTTCAACATTTTAGCTGTAAAATGCCTGTATCCAGGAGCTAATATTAAGAAATATGTTGTGCTTTTACTTTTAAAAATGTTGGTAACGTTACAGTTAAAGGAACACTCCGACTTTTTGGGACTTTAGCCTATTCACCTTATCCCCCAGAGTTAGAAAAGTCCATACATACCTTTTTCATCTCCGTGCGTGCTATAAGTCTGTTTGACGCACCCACCGCTAGCCTAGCTTAGCACAAAGACTGGATGTAAATGGTTGCAGCTAGCATACTAATCCAAATAAGTGACAAAATAGCGCAAACATTTTCCTATTTACATGTTGTGATTTTTATAGTCACAGAGTGTACAAAAAACGAAGTCACATGAGACACAGACATATTTTAACCGTATAAATACTGGGAACTATATTCTCTGAAGGCGACTATATTCTCTGAAGGCGAAGCACTGCTACTTGGGCGGAGTGATAGCCGCAGCACCTGAGACGAGCCGTGGTGAGGAGCAGAGAGCGCGTCTCAGGTGCTGCGGTTATCACTCCGCCCAAGTAGCAGTGCTTCGCCTTCAGAGAATATAGTTCCCAGTATTATATATATACGGTTAAAATATGTCTGTGTCTCATGTGACTTCGTTTTTTGTACACTCTGTGACTATACAAATCACAACATGCAAATAGGAAAATGTTTGCGCTATTTTGTCACTTATTTGGATTAGTATGCTAGCTGCAACCATTTACATCCAGTCTTTGTGCTAAGCTAGGCTAGCGGTGGGTGCGTCAGATAGAGTTACAGCACGCACGAAGATGAAAAAGGTATGTATGGACTTATCTAACTCTGGGGGATAAGGTGAATAGGCTAAAGTTTCAAAAAGCCGGAGTGTTCCTTTAATGCTTACAAACTTTGAAGATTTTGAAAACAGAATTACATTTGTAATGGTGTATTTTCATTTAGATGTGGTATTATTATTTGTGCAGTAGATTAATTACTGCATAAATTAATTAAGATTATTAAGTAATAAATTCATTTTAAGACAGCATGGAATTGTATAATACACTCTCAGAAAATAAAGTACATAATTGTACCTTTAGGGGTACAATGCCTTGTCACTGGGGCTGTACCCCTTGGCATAGGGTACATATTTGTACCCTTGTGATTTGTACCTTAAGAGACCAGTCTTTTCACCTGTGGTGACAATTTTGTACCTTTATTTAACAGTACAAAAATGGACCCTTCAAAAATGGTACAAAATTGGCTTTGACAGGGTACAATCGTTGACTATAATGATATATATATATATATATATATATATATATATATTACACACATGCTGAATTAAAATCAGAATTTATTAGACCCTTTTAATTTTCACATTTTCCAACATTTCATTTTAAACTCAATGTTTAACTGTGACATATAAATGATCATCATCTGAGTAAGAGTCATTTGCCTGAAAGTCCATTTCATCTCCTTTCATCTCGACGTCGGTTACTTCTATGCCTGCTTCTGATATTTTCTGAAGGACCTCCTCGGTTAAAAGCCCTGTAAGAGTAACCGTGCTATGACTTCTTCTCCACCGATGGCCAAAAAAAAGAAAGACCGCAAACTGGACAATCTTTTAAATTGAGATTCAAGCAGCCAATCAGGGCTGGCTCTACATACAGTCTCAGAAAATAAAGTACATAATTGTACCTTTAGGGGTACAATGGCTTGTCACTGGGGCTGTACCCTCAAGGGTACAATATTGTACCTTAACCTTTAAAAGAAACGGTACATATATGTACCTTTTAATGCTTTTTGACCCTCAAAAAGGTACATGTATGCACCTTGAGGTCCAACAGCAAAAACTCCAGTGTTAATTGAACTCTCCTGGGAGTTTATATGACTCCAGACTCAAGAATGTTAAAGTTAATGAGATAATTACGTGATTCATTGATTGATGACTGACCATTATTGAAGACACCTGATGTTAACAAGCAGAATCACTGAAGGAGAAAATAAAAAATTTTAAGACACCGTTATGGTGATCAGTGTTTGCTTTAGTTGGGCTCTTGACCCTTAAATCATTAATTTTAGATTTTGTTTGGCTGTTGTATCTGAGCTATGACTGCCAGATGAACAAAGCGAAAAGGTGATCAGGTGGTGTTGGTTATGTTTTGACATAATCATAATTTGCCTGAATCACTGAACTCATTCTTTTTCTCAATCTCAGTCTTAAATGTATATTGTTGATTACAGCAGCTTGTGATTCTACAGCAAATGATTTCCAGCAATTTCCATATAATCCAAAATATTTCTTAAAAGTTGTTCTGATCAAAATACTTTTTTAAAAATTATTTTATGTTGACACACTGACATCAATAATCAGCCTGTGAATCTCAACAATGGTGACAATAATAAAGCATGTTGCAGTGCATTCTGGGTGACACCAATCAAAACTCGTGGCTCATGGCTCCCATCATGCATTGCGGTATGAATAAATTATGATCCAAATTGTTTTACTAATTTCCTTTCCCTAATTGAATATTCTTTTTGTCACCATTGTTGAGATTCATACACGGATTCTTGATATCTGTGTGTGCCTAAAAGAAAGATTTGTTTTATCAGATAAACTTTTAAGACACCCTTTAGATTAGAAAATGATGGATCTTATTCTGTTGAATCACAGGCTGCTGTAATCAAAAATATACACTTAAGTCAGAGATTAGACTTCAAATGAGTTCAGTGATTCAGGTCAAATTATGATTGTCAAAACATAACCAACACCACCTGATCAACTTTTCTCTTTGTTCATCTGGCGGTTGTAACTCAGACACAACAGAGAAACAAAATCTAATGTTATCAGTTTAAGGGTCAAGAGCCCAACTAAAGCAAACACTGATCACCATAGCGGTGTCTTAATTTTATTTTATTTTCTACTTCAGTGATTCTGCTTGTTAACATCAGGTGTCTTCAATAATGGTCAATCATCACTCAATGAATCACTTAATTAGCTCATTAACTTTTGTTAATTTAACAGTCATATTTTAACACTTTAACACTCTTGAGTCTGGAGCCATATAAACTCCCAGGAGAGTTAATTTAACACTGGAGTTTTTGCTGTTTTATAATGATTTAATATCAGTAAATTGACTTACAAAACTTTTATTTCCTCTATTTCAAGGCTAGTGATATCAAGTGAATCAAATATAGTGATAAGTTAAAATCTACCTTAAATGATTAAGGTATCCTTAAAACCTTTTTTACAAAAAAAAAAAAAAAAAATTACTTAGCAGAGGCTGTCTTTTGATATTGTACCTTAACCTTTAAAAGAAACGGTATATATATGTACCTTTTAATGCTTGGGGACATATATGTACCTTTTTGACCCTCAAAAAGGTACATATATGTACCTTGGGGGACAGAAATGGACTCCTACTGTACCCCTATTTCTGACAGTGTATGCTGTTAGCTATAATTTGGATGGTATAGTATCATGAGCCACAATTAAAGTCTTGTGACACTCATTTGTGCAGGCGTTAATGTTGTTGTTGTTGTCGAGTTTCCGCGCGCCGATTGCTTTGGGCCGGGCCTAGTCAAAGTCCAGGGCCGTTTTTTAGTCCCAGTCCGTCCCTGCTGGAGAGAGTTGAAAAGCATATAAGATTCCTTTAGGAAAAGTTCACCACCAAATTACAATTCAGTCACCATTTACTCACCCTATGTCTTTAACTAGTGGGGAGAATTGCACATTGGACATTACATTCCCCTGTTTTAGAATGAACGCCGTTACACTGATGTATCACATCACTGAAAGCGTTTATGATTCTTAAGAATCAAGTGTGCACTTGAGCAGACCACACGTGGCAGGTCAAGCATTGATCACTTGCATAAAGAGCACTTGGCTTACTTTAAATTGGGTCTTACCTGAAGCAATCTGACTAACTCAAGTTAATGCACAAAACAATTATCCTTCTTAGCGCCCTGATTTAATCAGGTTGTGTGTGTACAGGGAAATAAAGGTATGCCTCTTGCTAAGAAAGACAATTTCACACGCATACGACCTCCCTCCCTTTAGAAAAATTAGAGCCAATGGAGATTACATAGAGAATTAAGCAGTTAGCTCTTACACGCAAGTGTGTTGCTGTGCTAATGCTGGTGCCATTGATGGCTCCCTGTGCAGAAATTAGACGCAAACACTTGTGAAGTGAGATGTGAGCACAATATATTTTTGTCAGAAAATGACAATGTTGGAATTGCATAAAAATGTAAAATGCTGAGAAATGCTGAAAGAGTGCATTTCATGGATAAGCGTCCTATTTTAAAAACAAAGGACAGGAGTTGGTGCAGAATATGTTTGCGTGTGTGGTATTATTTTCATTTATTTTTGAGCATGCGAAACTACTGTCGTTTATCATTTGTAGCCTTTTTTTGCAGCTCAGTTACTTTTTTGCATAATTTAATAGGCTGCATGAAAGGCGAAAACGATGTTCAAGACCAAGCAACATGGTAACAATGCATAATGCATAACATTGAACGCATATTTACACAGGCCTAATAAAGAATATTGTTACAGTCAAAAATGTTTACAGTCAGAAGTGGGTTCAGTGAGGCTTTAGGCAATCCCAGGCAATCCATTTGAATGTTAACAGTTTCCTTCAAGTGGACCATCATCCATGGAAAAAAATCCATTGAATTTAATAATAAAGCATAAAAAAGTCTCATGGGGCCTTAAAGCTAGATGGACCAAACCATATTTCCGTTTGAACATAGCCCTACTGAGTAATTCTAAAACCCCTTTATTCACTGTTATCCCCACTTTTTTGACGGTTTTTCTTCACTCTAGCCATTTTGAATCTGTAGTCATAAACTTGCTGTGTGACTCAGATCAATTAGCATATTTTAAATAAGGTTTTCTTATAAGCAATGGGGTTGTCTTACTTGAGCTGTTCCCAATTTATGAGCTGTCCACAAGCTAGCTTTATTTTATTTGCATACTAAACACTGCTTGCTATAGATGCATATTGTGCCGTTGATATTTTTCTCTTTTTTTACCTCATAACCAAGATACTGAATTTGTTCTGTGTAAAGTAAAAGATTCTTATCCTTCTTATGCAGCATTTCTCTCAGATGTTTTAGTATGCAAACCCTATTTAACTAATGTTCACTGTGTGTCCAACATCAATCTTGCAAACAGCAACTCTCTATTCATCAAACACAGTTTCCACAAAATATTAAGTATATTAGAATGATTTCTGAAGGATCATGTAAAACTGAAGACTGGAGTAATGGCTTTGCCATCACAGGAAAAAATGAGATTTTAAATTACGTTCAAATATAAATAAGTTATTTTAATTGATATTGCTATTGTAACACTGAGACATATTATTACAGTTTTTACTGTTTTTCTTCAATCAAATAAATTCAGAGATTTGAAGACTTTGACGAGTTTTGTCGTTTTATGATGTCTGCTGATTCTGGAAAACACACTGTTCTAGTTCTCTTGGATCTGTCCTCAGCCTTTGACACCGTCGACCACCAGGTTTTGCTGAAAAGATTAAGGGATCAAGTAGGGCTGTCAGGGTCAGTTCTGCAGTGGTTCACCTCTTATTTGTCTGGGCGTAGTTTCAGTGTTACAGCTAACCAAATAAGGTCTGAGTCTGCGGACTTGCTCTGTGGAGTGCCTCAAGGCTCTGTTCTGGGTCCTGTTTTATTTTTGTTGTATTTGATCCCTTCGGGAAAGATCATACAAAGGTTCAGTGATGTTTCTTTTCACTTATTTGCTGATGATATCCAACTTTACTGCTGCTTTAAGCCGTCAGAGATCTGTCAAACTCCTTGCTCCTTTGTCTTGTGGAAATTAAAAAATGGCTAAGTGATAACTTCCTGCAGCTAAATGCAGACAAAAGAGAAACACTGATCATTGCCCCGGAGGATGCAATCCCTGGGATTAAACAATACCTGGGTGATCTGGGCCAGTCTGCTAAGCCTAGTCTTAGAAATTTGGGAGTTATCCTGGACAAAGATATGTCATTAGTGCAGCACTGCAAGCAGCTGACGAGAAACTGCTTTTTTCAATTAAGGAAAATATCGAAACTTAGAAACATGGTTTCACGCAATGATATGGAGCTTATCATTCATGCCTTTGTGTCTTCGCGTTTAGACTATTGTAATAGTTTATTTTCATGCCTAAACCAGAAGGAGCTCTCTCGACTGCAATTAATTCAAAATTCTGCAGCCAGAATTTTAACACGTACAAATAGGAGGTCTCACATATCCCCTATCCTAAAAGAACTTCACTGGCTACCAGTGTCTTATAGGATAAATTTTAAAATTTTGGTTTTAGTTTTTAGAGCTTTGCATGGTCAGGCACCCTCCTATATTAGTGACCTGATTCAGCGTTATACTCCTGTGCGTGCTCTGAGGTCTGTGGATCAGAACCTGTTGACTGTTCCACGAACTCGCTATCGTACTAGAGGTGACCAATCTTTTCAGGCTGTTGCCTCTAGGTTGTGGAATGACCTCCCACCGTCTATGCGCTCTCTCGACTCTGTTGATGCCTTCAAATGCAGACTAAAGACTCATTTATTTGTTCAGGCTTTTAATTAGCTGCTTGTGGGTTGATATGATCATGTACTGTCTATGCTTTTATGTTGTGTATTTTATGATATAATTGTTTTTGTTGTGAAGCACTTTGTGGTCTTATACCTGTGAAAGGTGCTATATAAATAAACTTTTACTTACTTACTTACTTTTGAGTGTGTTAGGCCTGGTAAACCCTACATTATGGGGAAAAAATGTCCCCACAAAGATGGCAATATCCAAAATCCTTGTCCTTGTGGGGACATTTTTTGGTCCCCATGAGGAAAACAGCTTATAAATCATACTAAGTGATGTTTTTTGAAAATGTAAACATGCAGAACGTTTTCTGTGATGTGTAGGTTTAGGGGTAGGGTTAGTGTAAGGAGATGGAATACAGTTTGTACAATATACAAATCGTCTATGGAAAAAACATGAACATACAATGTGTGTGTAAACAATTACATCATTTATAATAACTTTTTGGTTTATCACTAATCTATGCAGTCCAAAAGTCTGAAACCACTACTGATACTACTTTTTATTTGAATTTTAATTATTGTTTTAATGTAATACAAGAATTGAATCTTTCTGGACTGCATCTCAGTCTGATCATATTAGATTTGAGGTAATTGTTTCATGTGTTCCATCTAGACCTCTATCATGTGGATATCCCTTGGATTGGTTTCCCATTCAAGAGAAGTAATTCCAGCTGGTCCAGGTCAGGATGAGTTCAAGATCTCCCATGACCGTAAGCCCAGAGATCCCCAGCCGCAGCACTAACAACCACAAGCGTCTACAGGCTGCAAAGATGCGTGTCAGCTCCCAGGTTAGCACCTTATCCCTTTAATCAAGGGGGGGAAAGTGTCCCACGCAAAACCCCAGCTCCCTTGCGAGCACGCAGCGTCTCTGTTCCCGCACGTTTGCAGAAAGAGAAAAATAAAGAGACGTATTCAGCCTCTCCATCTTGTGCTCCAAAAGATCCATTAGTATTCTGAGCAAAGCTTAGCCAGTGACAAGCCATACATCACCGTCACAGCAAAACGCTCTCTCACTTTCTCTCTCTCTCTCCCTCTCTCTTGCCGCCCTGCAAATATGGCGAGCGCATGCTCTTTTGTTTGTATGCCACCCTCTGTCCTGCAAGTGTCCTCTAATCTGTGTCCGCAGACGGCGCACGCACACGTACCGCTTTTACAGCTCAGCCATTACAGAGGACGTGCTGTTGCTGGAGGAGAGAGATGCATTCTGGGAAGGTCCGTAAGAAAGGGGCACTTTCACTGTCTCGCCAAACGTTCGTCCTTGACTAACCTTGTCCTTTTACGGAGCTATTAAAGAGTGCTGTAAATTACGTTGATGGGTCCCTCAAAAATGGCCTCCGGTTTTACAGTTTTCAGCCTGACCGACAAGGTCCAATAATGCAAATTATTGGAAAACTTGAGATGCTGAACCGCAAACACTACTGGTCTGTTGCATTCTGAATAATGTCTCCATTGTTATGCTGCTTTGAATGGACAGGTAATACGAAAATGCACCCAGCGGAAGCATTATGATGAATAAGACAACAGTTTTTGCCTCTAATATGTTTCCATGTGAACAAAACATAGACATTATCATATTTATTACTCTACTCAGCTTCGTGGAGATTCATATCATGTCATTTACACTGTATGGGACACAAACAAAAGCAGCTGACACCCCTTCCCCCCCCCCCCCTCAGTCCCTTTCACTCTGAATAGACACGATGATTGAGCTCCGTATATAAGTGAAAATGTCCAGCATGACTCAGCTAAAAAAAAAAACTGAATTCACATTAATAGCTCCTCAGCATTGAGTTTTGAATCTTTCTTTCTTTCTTTTTTTTTTGTGCTTCAGGCAAATGGTGAAATAGTAGATTTCGGATCTCGTCTGCAGTTCATCTTGCAAGCATTATTGGAATTCCTGTTTGAGTTCTTCCTCTAGATATTTGAAAAATATGAGAGAAATGCATTTCTCGGAAGTATTGAATAGGTTTTTGAAAATAAAAAGAGGTGAATGCTTGGTTTAAAATAAAAGGGCTATTGTTCCTCGAAAAAAGTCTCAAATGTGAACTTTGGTCTCTTTAGAAACAAGGCGAGGTGGGTTTATTGGCTTGTTTGTTGGGATCAGATGCTCCATATGTGTCGTGGCAAGGCGATGCATAAATCTGGGTTGCGTTTGCAGGTGTGTGTGTGTTTATGTGGGTATGTCAGACAGTTCTGGCCTTGTTAATGCATCGCCCCTGAGAGTGTGTTTTTGGTCGGAAAGACTGATTAGGGATATACGAAAGGTGAATCGAGGCAGGTGTTAAATCTGGAGCAAGAGCAGGGGACAGGGACGCACTCCTGTGCTGGATAGAAGCCGATTGGGTCAGGCATTGGCCCGGTGAAAGGTCAAGGTGACTAGACCAAACAAGTGTCTGTTTGACCTCTACTTCAGCTGTGAGGTCAGGATTTGTGGTCTATGAACAACCTCGGCATCACGTGCTTTTGGATGTGACTGAACTGTATGCTGATCCCGCTTGTCCTCTTTTTATAGAGTAACAAGTGCAATAAAGATGCACGTTTTATGTTCAGGTGTTTGTACACTATATTAGTTCAGTCAAAATGAGAATTCAGTCCTTTTGCTCACCCTCATGTCATTTTAAATCACTATGAGTGTCTTTCTCCCGAAGAACACAAATGATGATGTTAGGTGCTCTTTTTCATAGAAAGGAAACGGACAAATTCGGTAGAGCTCTAAATTGGCACAAAACACCATGAAAAAAGGTGTGAATGTCAGAGGTGTGAATGATGTGAAGTGTGGATGATAACTTTGTGTGGAAAGCTATCATCCACACTTCTCGAAATGTAACTCGTTATTCAGTCATTGTTTCTATATAATATGAGAAAAAAAAATCTAAACTATCAATATACCAATATAACAGCCAAACAACACCCCTTAATATATGTATATAATTTATACATGTAATACATTTATTTGGTGGTGATATTTGATATTGATATATCTGGTATTTTTTTACAAACACAAACCTACTGTATGACTTAAGAAAACGTATAGCATACAAGCTATATGGACTTTTTTTATTCATTATGGAGATTGCGCATCATAGATATTCTTCATAGCATCTCATCGTGTTCCACTGCAGAGAGAAGGTCGTATGGGTTTGGGACGACCTTTTTTATTTTTTTATTTTGGAAGAACTATTCCTTTAATTAGGTCACTGTGTTTTTGAACAACCCGAGATTCAGTAAGTAATAGTGATAGGAGGACTGAGAAATACACCTGCTGTTTTTACTGACATGTAAGATTGCAACATGAGCAAAACAAGAAGTCTTTTTTTCCCTGCATATCATCTCGACTGCTTCCTCATTTGTCCACTAGTGGGCACTCACACTACACTATGTCATTATGCAGAAACCGCTGTTGTATCTATCTTCTCCTGCATTAAAGCCGCAGGCACCGTTGCTACGCAGAGCCCTGTGGAGACCAAGCCGTAACCCGGCTCACTCATCAGAGCGACAGGGAGAGAAAATGTCAGCCCGCTGAAGGTTGGTGAGGTGGCGACGTAATTAATTAATGTTTTGATTTGGTGGCGTTTCATTTTGGCGCAGCGCGAGAGAGTGGCATTTAAAGGGGGAGATATTAATGAATGCAGCGCTGTCGTTAAAGCCATCATATTGTGGATATTAATGAAAGAAGAGGAGGAGGGCATGCTGACACCGAGGAGGAAGAGCGAAGAGATGAAATGACACGGAGAGTTTTGAGTGCAGGCGCACAGGTGAAGATAGCACACCCTTTCTCCCTCATTTCTGCAAAACCCAACAGTTCAAAGACATATTCAGTGCAACATTTACTGTGCAGTGTGTAAATATCAACGTCAGTAAAGTCTTTCATAGTTCCTCTGTCGGGTTCATCTGCTAGCTTGCGCCTCATGTATCCTTCTCAAGGCCATATCTGTATGTTTAAGCCCCGGGCTGAATTCATCTCCTGATGTGCTCTTCACAAGCACTGACAGGCCTGTTTGAGGCATCATGGGATGGAAGAACCTCTTCAGCATTGACGTTTTTGTCTTCTTTTCTCACCGCGTACGGATGCCCGGCCCTCACGTCTCTCCTTCCGAGCTGCCTCTGCTATCTATTCCGATCCAGCATTTGCTGAAATGTCTCCGAGCTCTTCCGCAGTCTCAATTACCAGTGATGGCAATCTGCTCGTGCAACCAGAGGCTGCTGCAGGTGGCTCGCCCCCGGGGAACAATATGGAGGAGGCAGGCTGTGTGGCAGCAGCGATTCTGTGAGAGAGAAATGCCTACACCGGTCCAGAGATTCAAAATATGTGTAATGTAGAGGGAAGTTAGTTTTGTCATGAAAGATTTCTTGATTTTGCTTGTTTTGCACAGATATTTTCACATTGAAAACCCGATCCACCTGCTTGGCATTGTAAATTAGTAATGTACTGAAATTTCTGCAACGCAAAATATTCACATTTTAGGTGTTGGCCAAATCAGTTTTGGACAGCCGAAATTACGTATAATTGTCGATTCTCCAATGGCGCATTTTGACTGTGTCAGTGATTCTATTTACATGCACACTCATAATGCGATAGTACAACGCATTCTCATCCTTTGGCGTCATATAGGTGACGCCATATGACATTTCGTCGAAATCTTACGCACATGGCATCCTTTAGCGTCAATATAACACGCACTGTTATGGGTAGGTTTAGGTCTGGGGTAGGGTACGGTTATGACGCCTTGGGATCTGCGTCTCATATTCACGCTAAAGGATGCCATGTGCGTCGGACTTAAACGAGCGTCACCTGTATGACGCCTTGGGTTCTGCGTCTCATATTGATGCTAAAGGATGCCATGTGCGTAAGATTTCAACGAAATGTACAAAGCGTCACATGTATGACGCCAAAGGATGAGAACGGGCTGGATAGTAATGATATTTAGGCAATATTGTGATTAAACTTTACCTCATGTTAACCCAATACTTCGATCAGATTGGTGCTACTAAGTTCATAATCATAGTAAAATGTACTGTAGCATATGGGGGTTTTAATTGCATAGAATCTCCACTTTCAGCCTGCCTTTGCCATGAGTCCTGGTTAGCACCAAAGTGTTAACAATAATGGGATAGTTCACCACAAAAATGAATGTCATCATTTACTCACCCTCATTTTGTTCCAAGCTGATTGGCCTCTGCTGATCCTGCAGCCATTGATATTGCTTGCTCAACATTTAAATAGTCTGGTTCAGTGTTTGCTGTATTAGTCCTAGAGCTCGCTATCAGAGTTCCTCTGAACCCCTCCACCTCCCCCAGCTCCACCTGACTAGATCTGCTACGGAATTTATGTATGTCTATTCATGTTCAGAGCAGCATGTCTGTCTGTCTATCAGAAGCAGAAAGTACATACTTGCTCTGTAGCCGCACCAACAGCAATAATCGACAGTAGCAGCAGCGTAACATCTAGTCTGCCAAGACCAAATACATTAACATTGCCATATTCAATAACATGCTAAAACTATTCGGAGAGTTGTCATGATTGATCATTTATTTCTTCATCTTAGAAAAAAAAAATTATCAGCACATTGGACATGTTTTAGTTAAAAACAAATGCAGTAAAAATGTAACATAAACCTGAAGAAAAAATAGAATGAGAGCTTTTTCAGAACTTCCCAAAATCCAATTTTTATATGATTTTCCACATAAACCAGTTTTGTAATCAGGCTCTGAGGTTGGAATATAAATTCTGTTTCTGTTCTGTCTCCTTTGGGTCGAGATAAATGTGATATCTGTATCGTTTTTCTTCTTCTATTAGATGTAAATTGCTCAGAAACTATACAGATGGCCTTTTTATAGACCGATATTTCTTATCTGCCCTTGACAGACCATCTAAATTTAATTTACCTGCATTTTACAAAAAGTCCAGCATGCTGATGTCATTGGAATGCATTTCTTCTCCATTCTTCCATGTTCTTAAAAGCCTATGCACTGCTCGCCATTACAAATTTGAACCCCGTTACGGTCGCAATCAATTCCATTCTTCTGTGCATTATTGCTCTGGTGTAGGAGACTGGAATCCAGAGATCTCATTAGGCTAAAACAAAGTTATGCATTTCCCTGCCTGGTCTAACGATCCATGTCAATCTGTGAACGCTAAAGACAGGACTTTGACCGTAATAGTACTCAAAATGGGGAAAAATGTGAGCAGGAAGCTGCTCTTTCTTTGATTTATTGAATGCTCACTCTTGGAAACTCTTGGAACACTGCGTGAAAGCATGCAAATAGAATTACATTTATAAATTTAGCCACCCTCCCTCCAAGGATGTCATGTTGAAAATCCCAAAACTAAGAGACGTAGTTTGGATGTGCTCTTTGAAGAATTTGACAATTAGCAGACAATGCTCACTGATCAAATTTAATTTGGTATAATAAGAGGACACTTTAAAAGCCTGAAGTTATTTTTCACGACAGGACAAATAAAGCAAATCTTCACTCAGAAGCTAGGGCAAAACTGTTGAATGATTCACCCACAGTCTTATAATTGGTTTTGATGAGATGACATTTCATCATAAACATTGGCATATTTGTCCTTAAAGGCTTTGAGTAAGAAGCTGAGAATAATGTAAATGTATATACAACAGTTAGTTCTGGTCCTCCAATCTCGAAAAGGCTGAGAGCCTTTTCCAGCCATGCAATATTGTACTAATATCACACAGAAACCGTTTCACAATTTGTATCACTCCACTAATTTCTGGCAACATTTTTCACAGGGTAACCCACCAATCTTACAAATTCTACAGTTATTGTGTCACCATAATGTAGTTTTAAGAGTTTAGGCGAGAATGTAGTTGTTTAGACCTCAAAAATGTGATATATAAACAATAGTGCCTCTTGGAAAATGTGTTTAGACGTTTACAGACCATCGGCGTTGAGTGCTCGTACCCGATAAGAACAGCTTGATCTTGGCCAGTCCTTTGGGGATTTTTGCTCTTGGTTAAACATGAGATATAATTCATTTTGGGTATATCAAATGAGCAGTCTTTTGGTCTTATTAATCTGTTACTTGTTTCAGAGCAAATCGACTAGAGTACTGGTTTTGTACTTTTGAATGTTTTGTGCTTGTCTCCTATTGTACAAACGTCTTATACTTTTATAATGGCTATTATTGTTCCTTTAAATATTATTCTTCAATAAATAATATTTTATTTAATATAAATAATATGCCGTAATTGGTATTGAGAAAGGGTCTGTTAGTGATTGTGATTTCGACTTCAGTGAAAGATACATTGGTAACGCTTCCTTTTACAGTCCTGTTACCCATGTAAACTATGTACTTATTATAATAATTACAATTACTGGGTAATAACTAGGTACTAACCCTGAACCTAAACCTACCCCTAACCCATGTACTTACCTTATATTAGCCAGTACTTTCTAGGTAAGTACACTGTAAGTCCACGTAAGTACTGTACTGTAAAAGGAAGCGTTACCGTTACATTTTTATGGCATTAAATGGAAGACTGCAAAGACTTTTATATTAAAAGGGACTGAAACAATGTTGTAAACAGGGACATTATTTTGTACTTTAAACAACGCCTTACAAGATGCAACCGACATGCATTGACTAGCGCTGTCATGGGAAATCTCCTTAACCGTTAAAAGGATACTAAGATAAAGATATCGATTTTTTTATTATGAAAATAAAGCCGCGTTTCCATCGAAATTACCCAGAACAATTTGTCCCACGAACCTTTTCGCCCTAAGACCTGTTACTTGTCTTCGTTTCCATTGCAGTCTAAAGTACCGTGAAGATTAGGCAAATTAATCCGGTGACGTAGGACTGCGCTCGACTTTCCAGTTCCCGCTGGATTTCGTCCTTCGTATATAAGCTTAATAAAGCCTGAACCTCGTTGTCGGTCCATCTGTCATATTTTTTAAACTACATTGTTGATTCGAATAGCAAACAACTCTTACAGCACGCTCCGCAACAGACTTTTAAAAATGGTGGTTGAAATAAAATGGAGTCAACCAATCAAAATGCTGCATGAACTCAACCAATCAGCATGTTCAGCACCCAAGTCCCACCCCCGAAAGTTCCTGAACTTTGGAAAGTACTCCCTCGCGAGCTTCATTTAGACCTTGGTCCCTGCGGTCGAGAGACAGAGTACCACCCCAAAGTTCCTAGTTCCTGGGGAAAGTTCCTGCAGTGGAAACGCGGATTGACCTGAAGAATAAATGCTATATAAGATGCAGGTAATGCACTTGCTTATGCTGGGTTCAGACTACACATTATTTTTTTCTGTTACAATAGTCACTCTTATGCGATTTTGACTTCTAAATTCTTGTCATGTCACGGACAAGAAACGTGTCAGACTAAACGTTGCTTCTCTAAACTCTGCATTCCTTCGTTGCTAGTTCTAAAGTGTCGTGCGATATGGCTGATTATCAGCACATAGAGCAAAATCGTACTCCTACTCGTGTGATATTGCTCATACAGTATAATGAAACTGACCAATGATATCTCCTTTAGTATGTAGTGTATAAGAACCGCAATCAATCACATTCTACTCCAATGACCTGGCCAATTCTTCACAATTACTTTGTCTATTGACAGGTGTTCTGAACCTTTGGTTTGATAACCAGATGTATAAATTTCAATCCCCTGGCTTTGGAGACAATTTAAAGCCTCATTTATTTTTATTTTATTTTTCCCCCAATAAGATATCCCACCCCCAAATGTCGGACATTTCAGACTTTTTGCCATTTCAGAATACATATGCATCCTCTGAGCAGATATGGAAACATTATCTCATAATAATTCAGATTTAGTATCATGCAAATTTGATTTTATGAATTTTCCCTGCATTTATAAAAGCAAACAGACATTATCTGCCAGTCATCTGTTTACTGTATTTGAATTTCCGTTTCATAAGTTCTAATGTCATAAATATGCATATTTCTGATTAGATCAAAACAGTGCTGGGATGGGCAAGGTGCTATTGTTATGGATACAGATGTCTTTAAGATTCTGAGAGGATGTCTGCTGATTCCAGTTTTTATGCATATGTATATACATCTGTACACCAAGCTCAAGCATGCAAACAAAGACTGCAAACCCTTCTGGGAGGAATGCTTGAGAAAACAAACTCCATAGCTCTGTTTAAAAACCTAGTCGGCTGTCTACCTACACAGCATTTTAGGACTCGAAGGCTGTTATTACAGGTTGTTCCTTCTGAAATGCCTTCTTTTGGCTAAAATCTAAGGCAGCATCATGCATATGCTTCACAGAAAAGGTAATCCCATGATGCATTGCTTCAGAAATGTTAAATTAAATATCAGATGTTTATTTAGTTACTTTTCCATGTTGAATGAAAACAGTTTTTGTGGCGTGCTAATGTGATGTGTTTGCTTCTTACTTGCTGCTTATGTAGAGATGGAAAAATATCAAACAAGCCTAAGGTGGTTTTTAGATGGTTTAAGCTTGCCTGGCTACACTTTTTGGCCAACTGGAGTGTGCTAAACTCCACTAAAACCTGCCAAAAGACTGACCAGGCTGAAAGACTTTCTAAATCAGCTTAGTCTGGCTAACACACACACCCTATTTTCTTCCGCAGGGTTGGAACATGGTCGTTTTCTAGCTGGTCCAAGCTGGTCATGAGCTCTAGACCATGTTGGACCAGCAACAAACGAGCTACCAGCTGGTCATACTATCTTAAGGGGATCAAACTGAATTTTGTAACACGGTTCAACTAATTGACTGGCTAATAGCAAGCTTGAAAACCACCGTGTTCCCAAACAGTGGGATTTTCTTGCTGAGTTAGAGGACAGCTGCAATGTATGTAATAAAATTGCATTGGTATGTAAATTACTATATTTTTCAGTGTCTACTATAAGCAGCGGGGATGATGAATGGATATGTTTTGTGTATGAATGTGTGTGTGTGTGTGTGTAGAATACTGAATATGTATGGGTGGTAACCACCATAGACATTTAAAAGGACACGTCCCACTCAAGTGGTCTAGTTTTCAAGAACCAAATTCTAAACTCTTAATGTACCTAATTTTTTAATATTTAATTACACCTTTGAACATATGTGGATTGGAGAACCAATACGTATAATGAGGGTCCCTCCAAGTGTTCTGAAGGGCCAAAAAATCCAAAGAGACCACAAAGGAAAAATCAAAAGGGAATTATCAAAAGGCTGCTAATCAGCAGGCACACAGAGACATTTGAATTCATTCAAAACACTTCGATAGAAAATGGTGACTAGAATTACAATATCTGTTCCTGTTCTTTTCTGACAAAATAAATACGTAAATAAGCTCTAGCAAGCTAAATAAATAAAAGTCGATTTCCTCCCTCCTTCACTGTGTGGATGAGCAGAAGTGAATGTGGTGCCAAGCAGACCATGAAAGGAGATTATCAGAGAGAGAGTGAGAGAAACGCTTCGCCTAGTGGAGAACACTTCCTCAAACAATGACGGTGAAGACTTAACCAAACAAACAGCGGAAGAACAATAGGAAATATGAAGAGAGGACACTCTTGAGACAAGGAAAGGTTTCCTCTGCACAGCGTTATTTGCTGCTCGGCTGAGTCCGTGGCTCGCCTTTACACCAGTCAGAAGACACCGTACAATAGGCCTGCCTGTCTACTTCATAACTGAGATTTGTTGAGCCTTATACAACTGACTGGAATCTTACAAGCTCCCATTTTGCTTGCTTCACAGATTCAGCCGGCTCCTATTACATTCAAATTGATTTCTGTCGATCAGAGGTTTTTTGAGGATAACAATCAACTTTTATTTTAAGATTTGCTTTTGTTTATAGCCTACTGTTAGAACTTTCTGATGTTGCTGTTGGTTCCTCACCTTTTCAGCTAGATGTGGCATAGATTGATATACCTAAACCAAACCAAGCTTGTTAACTTGTTTTTCAACTCTCAAATTTACTCAGAAGCAACACTGTATACGATGTTAAGTCTTGTTTTCATTTACTTCATTTTATTTTGTGATACTTCACTGGCAGATTTTTTTTCCGCACTTGTTTAAAATCTATACTTAAACTGTGAAAAAATGCAGTTCTGTTTGCTAAGGCAAGCATCGCTAATTGGTACAAGCCATTGCTAAAGTTGTTCAAGCCATTGTTCAAATTATTGTCATTGATGTACTATTTCAAAGGGGACCTATTATGCAAAATGTACTTTTACATTATTGTAACAAGATGGGAAAGAAGGAGGCGGGAACCGGTGAACGTTTAAACACTTTAATCCAAAATTAAACATAAGTAAAACACACACAAACAAAACATAACATAAATAGTCCAGGCCTGGTCCTCTCTCATCCTTCACTGTCGTCGCTCCTCCTTTTATGCTAGTATTGGAAGCTAGGAAACGATGCATAATTTCAAGGTAATGCCATCTCTAAACTGGACTAATTTGGCCAGTCAGGCTAAAAGTGTGTTGTTTTAGGCTATGTCTACATTAATCCGGATGCATTTGAAAATGGCATTTCCGTTTTAAAATGCTCTCCATTCACACTAGCGTTTTCAAGCATTTCTAAAGGTTTCTCACCCACACTGAAATGTCAGAAAACGCTAAATCCACCTTACTGCGTATGCGTCAAACCTCATAAAAGCTCACTGAGATGATCCAGATGGAACAGGCATAATAAAGTACTCATGGTATTCTTTTGGCAGGATCATTTTATTTAGCAAAAAATATCTCACCATTCATTGATGTCAACATTCTCAGTGTGGACAGAAGGCCAAAACAGAGAGAAAAAGAGAGAAATTCTTCGTTTTCAAACGAAAATGTGTTAGTGTGGACAAGGCTTTAATAAAAGTAGTTTTAGGCTTCTTCTTGTTGGGAAAAGAATAGCCTACATTTACTGTGTAATAATGACAGCAATCTTGTAGTCTTATATTCCCGGCCCTGTTTTGACTCCATCGACTCCTACAGTGGGAGATGGGAATCAAAGTCGACTCTGGAAAATGGTCAAATACACAGAAATGTGTCAAAATGCCCACCCCAGTGAGTATTCACGTAATCACAGTCGACATAAGCACTGTGTGTTCTTGTTCTTCACTCTCACACACACACACACACACTTCGCAACTGACAGCCTTTTGACGTATAATGAAGTCTTGACTTGCGTAAAGAGTTTGGCTCTCAGCTCATGTCACTCTTTTTAATGATGATCTGGTGCTAAATATTTCAAAACGAAGCTAATTTTCAACCTTGTCAAGCAATTCTATGAATTTATGGACATGAGGGTCATTAGTTAATTGTAATTATATGGCCAGGTCACTCTTGCAGCATAACCCTTCAGTCGGTTTTAATGAAGCTTAAATTATGGTTATGCATGTGTTTAAATACCAATGTTAGATTTAGTTGTTTCGCAGCTAAAGAATAAAAGAGTGATACATGCTGTTTATATCGTGCATTATTGCTTTTTTTTATCGTGGGTTAAATTGCACCATTATTTCTTTCTTTCTGAGGAATATGTCTCATAATTACTGTGCATTACAGTGTAAGCTGAGCCGTACAGATGTGGTTTACTAATGTCGTTAAAATGGCTGCTCTACCACAGCACCACAATAAATAAAAGCTTGCTGCATCTCTGTTACTGCACATATTGTTTTGTGGTTTGTGGAAACTAATCAAGGTTTGTTTCAGGACATATATTGATGCCTCAGAGTTTGGTCTTCAACAAAAGCGAAAAGATCAATCTTTCTAAATCGCCTTCTCGCTGCACATTGAGTGGAACAAATAGTACATATTACTGGTGATAAAATAGACAATGCCATGGCGGCCCAATTCTAAATGCTCCCAAGCCAGCTGTTTTTGCTTCCTGCCTTCAAATGCAACCTTGAATGTGATCCTCCCTGTTTATAGCTACTTATTTATTCCGATGTAGAAACTGTGCACCTTTATGCTTGCTTTTGGGTCACAGTGTCATTCCCATATTTTTACTACAAAGATTACCATTATACCACCGTGTATGGGCCGTGACCTTTGCCTCTTTGTTTTTTCTGAACAGCAGCCAGTTCCTCGTCCAGAGTCGCTGCATGGAGCCCGAGAGACAATCCTGCAAGACGCCAGATCGCCTGGAACTGCTTTAGTCCAAGGCTTCCAATGAACCGCTAGAGGAACAAAGGCAAGCATCCCGCCTTCGTGTTTGCCTCGGAGAAGGCAGCACATGCGGCACGTTGATAACTGCTTGCTTGAGTGTTCATTTTATTCCAGCGTGTCCCCATGTGCATTTAGAGGCGTGTGAGGGCTGGCGGAAGAGGCTGAAAAGGTTTCAATTTAATTAAGGTATGCTGATTTGTAATTGTACACTGGACAAATAACATTATTGTTTAATCCAAAGAAGACGGATCCTGTTCAGCAAACTCAGTTAGGGTAATAGAGTGCTGCAGGGATGACCTATTTTTTTTGTAGGCCAAAAAACCCAGGAAAAAAAGTAAGCATTTTAGCACTTCCAATTCCTGGAGTCAAGTTTTTTTGTGGTTTTTTTTTTTTGGTTATATGCATGAAATAAGGTCTGTGGTTAAACAAGCTCAAAATATTTTCACATTTTATTCTACGACATAAATACGTCCGTAATAATTCCATGTGATTGTTTTAAAGCTTTTACTTGTCTTGAAAAAAGTGGTGGCTAAAAAGACAGAGGTTGTCTATCTATTTGGCGTGATGACATTTAATGTCAAACTCATCTAGCTTAATTGCTAATCCACTTTCACAACCTCGTTGTGTTTATACTTTAGCTCTTGCAAATTATTAGCTCAAAATTTATGGGAAAATGTTTTTTTTTAATAAAGACTGAAAGAGTTGTTTGAAGCTTAATGATGCTGATGTTGAAGTTATATGACTGTGGTGTAGTTCGTGTATAGCCCACATTTAGCCATTTAATCCTGGCTTAAAGATTATCATGATGAACAAAGCATGTAAGACTCAAACTTTTGTTGGACACTAAGCTTATTTTGTGCAATATTCCAAAAGCAAATGGAAAATTGGGTTTTTGTCAAGGTGATTGGCCTACAAAAACATGTAATCTGATTGATTTTCCCTATAACAGATCAAATGTGTGTCACAGTGGCGTCAATTCACCAAAGGTCAAGGTATGGCGAACTCAGATGATATCATAAAATATGTGGTGCGTCCAATGAATCGCATATAGCTTATACATAGTAAACTTCCTCCAAACAAAGTGTTTTGAGCGATCGGATTCTCATTATCAAATAACTTAAACACCTCTGATTGGTCATTTGTTTTCAACAGAAATGCCTGTGATTGGCTACAATATTCAACACTGCAAAATCAGATAGTAATATAACTCCTGCAATGCAACTCCGCCATACCCAATTGGCGTGTCATCTTTTCCCTTCTCTTTTTCAGGCAGACCAAAATAATGCAAGTTCCAAACACCTTCCCATCAAATTATCAAATGCAGGCAACTTTCATGTTGCAGGAAACGGCGTTTATCAGAACTCGTGTTTTGTGTTTTAGCGCAGTCTCAGGAATGCAAATGAGACTCGTCCCCAGATAACTGTGTCTAGTACGGGCACACCTTCTCTCCCACACATCACAAGAAGCGCTGCAAAGCATGGCGCTTTCATTTATTAATTATGCAAGGTGGGCTCTGCATTTGTCAACGCCACCATCAATTACTCGCTGCAAATGATGCCGACGGATGAGGCGACGGCAAAATCAAGGTGCCTGAGTCCTCTGCTGAGGATCATGGGAGGTGACAGGCAGCTCTGCTTTACACCCGCGCAACTTGAAACAGTTGCCAAAGGCGATATGTTCCTCATCACTCCAGTCTTGTCCACATTGGTGGAGGTGTCGGGCGAGCAGGTTGAATCGGGCGTGTTGCACCGGCTGAGCTGTGATTGAGATGATGAGAGTCGGCTTCCAGCGTTACAATCACTTTACGTAGCCTTAAGTACATTTTTGCGTTGTTTGCGACCTGTTGAATGTCTTGATTAATGGAGGCTTGAGTTGGATGTAGCATTGCTTTCTGCGCTTTGTCTGCCCTGGTTTGTTTTTGCCAGTCATTACACATACTGTAGGTTCCTGGGCCTAATGTAATAAAAGCTCAACATAAACCAGATCATGATGAGGTAAACATCTTTGTCATTCCATGGTGCTTTATACAAGTAACATGATTTGCTTTTTGCTGGCTAGTGTAACTTTAAAAAATGTACAATGCTGTTCACAACCTATTTTACTTCTGTTATCATTGTGTGTTTGAGTGAAACAGGATGTCGGGAAGGATTTTATACATATGAGAACTTCTGGATAGTGTAAAAGTCTGTTTAAGTCTATGTCAGGATCTTGATGGTTAGAAGGGGTTGAAAATGAGAGTAGATGTGTGATGTCATCTGAAAAGGAAAAATATTTCAAAGGAGGATGGTCATTAATGTGACCATGAAATGGCTGTTCACATTCCCATTTGGCTTTTTTAATCTCACGTATTTCTGAGTGAAATATTGCAATGTTAAATATGTGGGACAGGGATTTATTTTATCCATTGTAATTGTATTGGATCGTGCAAAGGGGCATTGCCAACACAATGATATGAGATTTGTTTGAGATTTTAGAGAACT
Organism: Rhinichthys klamathensis goyatoka; assembly: GCF_029890125.1. Lineage (NCBI taxonomy): Eukaryota > Metazoa > Chordata > Actinopteri > Cypriniformes > Leuciscidae > Rhinichthys > Rhinichthys klamathensis. The sequence goes on from NW_026607029.1 coordinate 60,052, forward strand.
TTTGAACATTTTGGTGAATTGGTATCTAATTTGTACAATCTGCTTAGGTCCCGGTGATGGATGGATGAGGTTAGGTGTAGCACCTTCATGCTTGAATTTTTCTAATAATCAAATTAATTTATACAAAATCACCACCTCCTAAGATGGTTACATTTTCCTGTGAAATTTTAGTTGGTGTTGCATACCAGAGGGGAGGAGTTGAAAAACAGAAAAAAAGAAGAAAAGGGAGAAAAGAAAGATTTGTAAAATTATCCAAAAATGAACAGTTCTAAAATGCATCTAATTTTTATGAAAAACTGCACAAATATTAGTGTAACGTCTATTTTCAAAATACCATCGTTAAAATCACAGAAAAACTGTTCACAGCCATTTTGTCATATTTCTTAATGCAAAAAATATATATATATTCAGTGTTAAATATCTGAGAATTGATTTTATCTAGTGGATCTTGATTGGGTAGCAAAAAGTGATGTCTATACCATAATGAAGGCAGGTGGTTGGAGAGAAAGAGTTGAAAAAGTAAGACTTTAAAAAAAAAAAATGAAAAAGCCAGTCGAAATTTTTTTTTTTTTAATCCGCACAGTAGTGCGCAGTACTACCAGAAATTTAGCAGTACATTTATGTGTTTTACTCTGACATTCCAATCCAAAACCATTTTACTTCCATGATATGGGATATTTCTGTGTGATCTCTTGATCACTGTTTATAATTGAATTTAGGCTTTATTGACATTAGGGGTGTAACGGTTCACAAAATTCACGGTTCGGTTCGATACGATACAGTGGTGTCACGGTTCGGTACATTTTCGATACAGCAAAAAGAAAGAAATGCCAGAGAATTTTCCTATTTATTAAAAGAAAAAATATTTTTAAATAAGTTTGAGTTTTTACTACATCTTGAAACTTTCAGGTTTATAAATGGGGTAATCTTTGAAGGATGAACAAATAATGTTTTGGTCATCACATTAAAAATAACATTTACATATAGGCCTATATTTATAGATATAATATTTAGATAACATCTTTTTCCAGCACTTCAAAACTCAAATATTAAGTACTTCACTGAAAGCATTTCACTTTTCCAGCCAAACTTCCATGGTGAATGTTGCTGATCTGTGGACTTAAAGCCTATCATTCACAGCACAATGTTTCTCCTGGTTTCCACGTCAGCGCTGTTTGATCTGATAGAGATCTACGGTCAATAACAGAGAAATGTGAATGCTTCTCACTAGATCTCGCAGCGATGTTATTACTTCAGTGGCAAATTCAAATGTTGTCTTCACTGGATCTCTTAGCGCTGTGTAGTAACAGTGTCGCTTGATCAAAATCGGCTCGCGCTGCACAGATGTTGCTGGTCCGAACTGATAAACGGTCCGTGAAGCACAATATAATGAGTAGCGCAGTTTCGTTCCGCTTTCATTACGTTTGCCATTTGATGTTGCGCAACGTTGTGGTGGTCGCGCCGCCGCGGATTTTGTCGGCAGGAAAAATGGTCCAAGGAATCGTTCGGTTTGTATGCGTACCAAACCGGAAGCCTCGTACCGAAACGGTTCAATACGAATACATGTACCGTTACACCCCTAATTGACATATAAACATTCTTTAACTCGCAAATCAGTTGTGGTAAATGGGAGCTCAAGCATGTTCGCTTGACGTGCGAGAACCAATGATATTCATTCTCATGTTACGCAGCACGTTTGAGCTTCTGCAAGAACCAATGATATTCATTCTCATGTTATGCAGCACGTTTGAGCTTCTGCAAGAACCAATGATATTCATTCTCATGTTACGCAGCACGTTTGAGCTTCTGCAAGAACCAATGATATTCATTCTCATGTTACGCAGCACGTTTTGATCTTCTGCAAGAACCAATGATATTCATTCTAGTGTTACGCAGCACGTTTGAGCTTCTGCAAGAACCAATGATATTCATTCTCGTGTTACGCAGCACGTTTGAGCTTCTGCAAGAACCAATGATATTCATTCTAGTGTTACGCAGCACGTTTGAGCTTCTGCAAGAACCAATGATATTCATTCTCATGTTACGCAGCACGTTTGAGCTTCTGCAAGAACCAATGAGGTTCATTCTCATGTTACGCAGCACGTTTGAGCTTCTGCAAGAACCAATGATATTCATTCTAGTGTTATGCAGCATGTTTGAGCTTCTGCAAGAACCAATGATATTCATTCTCATGTTACGCAGCACGTTTGAGCTTCTGCAAGAACCAATGATATTCATTCTAGTGTTACGCAGCACGTTTGAGCTTCTGCAAGAACCAATGATATTCATTCTCATGTTACGCAGCACGTTTGAGCTTCTGCAAGAACCAATGATATTCATTCTCATGTTACGAAGCACGTTTGAGCTTCTGCCAGAACCAATGATATTCATTCTCATGTTACGCAGCACGTTTGAGCTTCTGCAAGAACCAATGATATTCATTCTAGTGTTATGCAGCACATTTGAGCTTCTGCAAGAACCAATGATATTCATTCTCATGTTACGCAGCACGTTTGAGCTTCTGCAAGAACCAATGATATTCATTCTCATGTTACGAAGCACGTTTGAGCTTCTGCAAGAACCAATGATATTCATTCTAGTGTTATGCAGCACATTTGAGCTTCTGCAAGAACCAATGATATTCATTCTCATGTTACGCAGCACGTTTGAGCTTCTGCAAGAACCAATGATATTCATTCTCATGTTACGAAGCACGTTTGAGCTTCTGCAAGAACCAATGATATGCATTCTCATGTTACGAAGCACGTTTGAGCTTCTGCAAGAGGTTTGTTCTTGCGCCACAAACAGGTTTGGTTGAGCTTCTGTTTATGTTCGCTGATCGATGTTTATATGAGGATAAAAGCCTAAATTCAATCTCTTCATCATGAAGACACGAGGGTGAGTAAATAATGACAGCATTTTTTACATTTAATGACATTTTTGGGTGAACTATCCCTTTAAGAAAGGAAATAAAGCCAATCTTAATTTAATGTCAGGAAGATTTCTCTTGCCAGAGAAACAGTTAATATACTCGGAGAAAGTGATTTTACACATTCGCGTCTTTCCTGAATAATTAAGTGTGCCATAACGGGAAGGGGAATTAGACGGCGTCGCTTAGGGAGAAACAATGATGGAGGCTAACAAGGTCAAGACCTAATCATGCTAATAAGACATGAAAGAATCTGTTTAACACACAGCCCAGACAGGCTCTAATTTCTGGCTTCTTTCCTTAAAGATGCCGCAAATGTCTTAAAAATGTCATCCTTGCCACCTCATTAGTGCTTTGGCCATGCAGGCTGAATTCCTACATTACGTCCAAACGCTCAGGGTGCGACGGAGCTTTTGGTGATTATTTATGCGTGACAAGTTGAAATGTAAAGGCGTGCGCACACGCTCGCACAGAAGGAGGGAAAAGAAGGACAGGAAAAGAAGCTGCAAGGAGAACACACTGTGTCTTTAGATGGGCATGTCAGCATCGGGCTGTGGAACTATAACTCAAACTTACTGATTATTCAGAGGATGTTGCTCAGCAGTGTCCAAGGACGGAGTCCTGCCGAGTGCCTCAGGAAAGAGCCGGAGGAGTGAGGCGGTGACTTAATCAAGGAATCAAAGGCCTCTATTACTTTAGGCCTCTCCAAAGAGTGAATACTGGGGGAAACTGGGCCACTCTGATCACAATAAGCACTCTCTGCTTTCAGTCTTCCTCTGCGTAACGTATTCTCATCACTTCTCTCGGTTTGAAAAGCAGGCATGTAACAGACAGAAAAGAAAAGCGGGCCTCTGTGAGAGGAAACTAAATATGAGATTAAGGCTGCTTTTTTGTGCGGACCAGAATCTGTTTGCAGACCCCTGCAAAACATAAAAAAAAAAAAAAAAACATTCTTAGAAAAATAAATTAACATCAGAAACTAAAAAGCATTTTCAGAGACTATCTTGAACATGTTTCATAAGCAGAAATCTAACAACTGCAACAAAATGCATTTGGAAGCAAGGAAAGCAATCTAGTGTAACAACTTATAATTTCCCTTCAGTTATATAATGGTACTGGCATCTTGTACTTCTGAACGGATAGCAATAATAGTCAAAAATTCCTGCTATTACTCAAGGTGGTATTGGGGTTGAGGATTCAACCATCAAATGATTTTTAAAGAAGTCTCTTATGCTTACCAAGGCTTCATTTATTTGATCAAGAACACTGTGAAAAATGTGACATTCTTATAATTCAAAATAACAATTTTCCATGTGAATATATTTTAAAATGTCATTTATTTTTGTGCTGCAAAGCTGAATTTTCAGCATCATTACTCGTCTTCAGTGTCACATGATCCTTTAGAAATCATTCGAATATCCTGATTTGCTGCTCAATAAACATTTCTTATTATTATCAATGTTGAAAGCAAATGTGATGCTTAATGTTTTTTTGTGAAAACTGTGGTTTCTTTTTTTCAGGATTTTTTTTTTTGATAAATAGAAAGATAAAAAAAAGAAAGAAATTGTAAGACTTGAGAAATTATAAAATGCCGGGCAGTCTGGTTGAGGAATGACCACTCCCTGAGAAGCCAAAGGACCTTTCTGGAAATTAACATTTGAACTTTCTCTTGTGAAGTTAGCATCACCATTTGAGACGAAAGTCTCACCTCTCAAATCTCCCTCTCTCTCTGTCATGCTGAGATCACCTGAAATTCACCCAAAATTACAATTATCATACAGTTTTATACATCTCATTCCCAAAGAAGTGAAACAAAAGGTAAAACAGTTTTTAAGAGTTTAGAGATAATTTTCACACAAAGGAGGGTGGGTCTTCCGGCAGCGCAGTCTCATCCCAAGACGTCATATAACTGACGTCTTGGGACGTCTTTTGACCATACGTCAATATCCGCCTTTTTAGGGTACCCTTAAACGTCGGTTAGATGACGTTATCGGATCCTAACTCTACCCCAGACCTAAACCTACCCCTAAACCTACCCCGTCACCTAACTGACGTTAAAGGTAAAGCTTCAGTTGTATGACGTCCCAGGATCGTCATAAACCGACGTTTAAGGGTACCCTAAAAAGGCGGATATTGACGTATGGTCAAAAGACGTCCCAAGACGTCAGTTATATGACTTCTTGGGATGAGACTGTGTTACTTCCCGGCAAATGGCCTCCTGCTCTCAAAAGGTGTAACCTCTGAATGCAAATTCACATTGTTGGCAGATGTTTCTACGTGAAAGAGGTTTCTGTCTATATAATGAAATGCAACAAGAGGCTCGATGCGATTTTTAACTCAAATTAGCCCATAATGTTGAAGGACCTCAGGGCTTCAGCATTATGTATTTTTCTAAATGTCGGGTTTAACCTACATCTTTTACTCATTTTATGTTATTGTATTGATTATCTTTGAACTGGTTATGAAATTGGCATGATACACTTACCTGACATAATATATTGTAAACATTTGATTTCATTCCAACGGACTAAGAGTTAAAAAGAATAGTCAAACATTCACTTACATTTAATGAAGCACATATATCATTAAAACCTTTTCATTTATGGAGTCAGATGAAATAACGAGTTAATACATGAAAACATGTATTTCATTTAATCAAATTACTTTGCCACACGGAAAGACAAGTAACACGCAGAGACCTTCCCCCGCTGATCGAATGCCGCCATTGGATCGATTGAGCCGGGCTTTCAAAATTGTTTGTAAAATTGTAAATGGCTTTACTATTAACATAAAACTGACCCCAAACTTTTGAACAGTAGTACTGTATACAGATATATGTTTGACCCAGTATTTGGAGGGCTCTTAACAGCTTGAAATAGACTTTTTATTTGAGATGTTTTTACCTTTCTGCTGCCTTTCATGTTCCAGCTCATGCTCTGGCAGGATAGTGACAAATGGAAAGGGAGGTGAATGGGAATACTAACAAATAGTGCAATGTGAAGGAAGTCCTTTAGGGGCAGAGAGGAGAGTGTGGGGTAGGAGTTGATTCAGGTGAGGAGCTTTTATCAAAAGCTTTGTATCATAACAAATGCACTCTGAGACTAGTAAAGATTAAAAGACTGAAACTTGTACAATATTTTACAATTGGTAGAGTTAAATAGGCATGCTCCAGCGCCGGATGGGCGGCATGTGCACCAATGGCACAGGTCATGTGGAAGGTTACAGATCCAACACTTAAAAGAGAAGCTAAAGAACAGAAATCTTCACTTTAAAACAATAGTTGAAAACCTCATGATCCAGAAGAAAAAACACATGGACTGATTCACCTGTTTTAGGAAACAGAATGTAATGATGAAGGTTATCTATTGAGAAATCATGTCCTTTGGAGATGGATGTTTAAAGGTTGTTGATGTCAGAAAAAAATTGACACTGAACGCTGTTCTTGTAGAGCTTTTGTAGCTTTTGCATGGCATATGTTTCTTCATATTGGTTCAAGGATTATACACTGTTTATTTGCACAAATCCTTATTAATATGTAATATACTATAGCCATATTGAGATACGTAAAGGACTAAATCTTGAGAATAAGGCTGATGCAAAAATACCAGGAAAATGTTCACATTTGTGAATTGGTCACATGTTTTGCTCTGGTCTATGAATAAGACTTTTTGAATGGAAAAAGACCTTCAACTTTCTTCACCATTGACTGTTAGAGTGTTTAGATGGTAAAGCCTTGTCTTGAATAAAATAACCTCTAAAGGTCGATGTTCTCAATACTGCACAGCTTGGGCACCGAATACTGTGTAATAAAATGTTGAGGACACAAGCTTATTAAACTAAGTTATTAACGCTGGAATGTGTATTGTTTGATGTAACTGTTTAAAGTGCTTCCATGCTGTTTTGATATGTTGTAAATGATAGCTGTTTAGTTTTGTCTAATTTTAAAATTTCAATAATTTAACGACACGTGCATAGTTCTATGGTCACATTGCATGCAAAACAAAACCGATGACGTATCTGATCTTTTCTTAGTAAGAGTTTTATTTTATATATAGGGCTGCATGACATTTCCTTTCACATGAAAACGTCTGATATTGCTACTGCTGAGACGAACAGACACAAAAACACACTTTTGTTCACACTTTAGAAGAACCAACCAACACTTTAAGTTGCAATACAAATATTTACGTCTTAATTATTCTTCACTTTCAAATGTTCAAACCCTCAAACTTTAACATGTCAAATCCTCAAGCTTTTATTTTGGTGGACGTAGAGATGTTTGTGTTCAGGGAAGGAGGAGGCGGGGACCTTTAAAGGAATAGTTCTCTTAAAAATGAAAATGGTGTTATCATTTACTCACCCTCAAGTTGTTTCAAACCTGTATGAATTTCTTTCTTCTGCTGAACACAAAAGAAGATATTTTAAAGATGTACCCCATTGACTTCCATAGTATTTTTATTTTCCTACTATGGAAGTCAATGGGGATCAACATTCATCAACATCTGGGTTATCGACATTCTTCAAAATATCTTCTTACATTACCTGAATGTGAATAAAGTGAACATTGCATTGCCAAATCAAAATCACAGCGCTTGGAGAGTTTGTGAGAAGATGCATTTACTGTGAACTGAGTCGCACTGAAAACATGCTATTATAAGCTTCACGCATGCAAACGAACGCAATGCCGATCTTCACTTTGAAATGCAGCACAACAGATTACTTCAAGTGGGAGCCTTTGATTCATTTGATTAATTGTTCAGCCAAATTTGTTTACTTTAATGTTACATTAGATTATGTATTTAATTATTAGCGTTTCATCAACTCACGAACCCCCGTTTAGGAAAACCTGCACAAACCAATCAGAAGCTAGGTCAGTACAAAGCAAATTAAAGCTTATGTTTTCAGAAGTATATATGTCTAATTGTAGCGTTTAAATAGAACACTTGTGCAAATTACAACACGTTAATAATTTATTGACATCTTTAGAAGTGATGAAAAGTGTCCTTTATGTGTTTGTCCTCGTCCCTCAACTCAGGGTTGAGATTTTAATAGCATGGATGTGTAATAATATTCTACCTATTAAGCCTGACTGTGCTTCTGAAAGGCCTGTTTAATTGATGTGCCGGTGTCTCACTTAAATGCCTTGTTTTTTTCTTGTCCCGGCAATGACACCAGTCTCGAAGCGGTACGATAGCATCATTTACCAACTTTCCAAGGGGAGAAAACCTCAAGTTTGTCTTTCCTCCGGTCACGTGAGCACAAGTCCCACCCTTCATCTGGGAGAAATACAGCGGGCCAGGGAGACAAATGAAGAGAACCTGCTATGCTAAATGGGTTCAAGAGACTGCCACTGTCACCCATTACAAGGTCACAAATGCATTTAAATGCTCCGGAGACAAGAGGGAGGGAGAGAAAGAAAGAGCGTGTGCGAGAGAGAGGGAGGCAGAATTGATTGAACAGTTCCAATGTCCCGCTCTCCTCATTAGATTCATTTCTCAGCCGCCCGAGGTTAATCACCACACACACTCACCTCACGCTGTTGTTCCAGTTACATCATAATTAGTGCGGTGGGGAAAGCAATCTACAGCTTATGAAGCGATAGCCCCCTCCATTCCTCCCTCGACACCATCAGCGTGCACACGTTCCCAATCGCTATCGTGCAACCTCTCCCCTGAGCTTGCTGCATTTTGGGGATTGATTTCATTTCTTAATGACAGCTCTGGTAATGACCCTACGTGCCAGAGCTGCTGGTGTCAGCCTCCAGACGGTGTCTCCGGAATTGAAGAGGAGGACACAAGAAGAGTGAGGGAGGGGTGTGCGGGAAGGATGGAAAAGACCTCCGCGGCATTCGCCTTTCCCAACCAGCAAGGACGGCCAGGTGGAAATTAATAACCTAGCTTAGTGGGCAGTTTGAACGTAAATGAGCAGATTTAATATTATTACTTTTTTTTCAATATGAATTGCATGCCTGCTCTGCGGATCGTTCCCGTCCCTCAAAGTATTTGAGTTTCCTTGAAGATTTCTTGCAAAAGCTAATCCTGCTAATAGAAATGCATCTTAACCCTGGTTTGCTGGTCTTAGCCAACAAGACCGTTTCCAGTCAGCTAAAGGCATATTTACACATTTAGAAAAGTTTGTGGTCGGTAAGATTCTTAAGTAATATGATTACAATTTGAACTGTTTTCTTTTCTTTTTAAATACAATTTAAAATGTATATTATTTCAGTAACACTTTACAATAAGGTTCATAGTTAAAATTAGTTCATGTATTAACTAACATGAACTAACAATGAGCAATACATTTGTCACTATATTAGTTAATCTTTGTTAATGTTAGTTAATAAAAATACAGCTGTTCATTGTTTGTTCATGTTAGTTCACAGTACATTAGTAAATGTTGAAATTATTTTTTACAAGTATATATATATATATATATATATATCAGATAATATTTCAATAATCTACTTTGACTCCAGTACAGTAACAATGTAACCGCTAAATATTTAAATTCAGATGTTTCCAAAGCTTTACTTTTTTCAAACAGTATAAATAAATCTTTATCCAAATGGGTCCCACTTTATATTAAGTGGCCCTAATACATGTGAACTTACATGGTAACTCCTCAGGAACTGTCCACTTAATATAAAGTGTAAAACAGTCACAATACTGTGTAATATGCAAAACCTAAACATCTGTGTAATAACAGTGAACTTACATGGTAACTCTGCAGGACCTGTCCACTTAATATAATATAAAGTGATCACTTCTCAGTAAATAATGTATAGAGGACTGCAAAAAGAAGGGGAAAAAAGCAGTAAAGCTAAACAATGTTTATTAATACACACTCAACAGTGTAACAGATTCTTTAGTAAAACTTCTGTGTACTGCAGCTGGGTTAACACTAGAACAGCGCAAGGTCCTTTAGGCTGCCTAAAATAAAAATAGAAATTCCCTGCCACTGTGAAACTAAATCTGCTTGTAACCTGACATGGTTGGAAATTAAATACATTTATATCCAAACTGGTAACTGCAGTATTTAGGACTGCGTGTGGAAGTGGAATAACTTGTGTAAATACATATTGTTGTTACAAAATATAGTTACATAATTCCTGTTACACATGTGTAGCCTACTTACTGAAGTGAAAAAGTGTTGTTACCAATGCCCTGTTACACATTTGTACTTACACATATAATTCCGTGGATTGTTACATATGTGTAGTTACACAAATATTACAGCTGTAGATACTATGCACCAATGTGTACTTACACTGTAGTTAAATACTATGTTCGCATATAGTTACCATGTAAGTTCACAGGTATTAGCACCACAATATAAAGTGGGACCCAAAACCCATGCCCTTGGTGTTAAGCTATAGGAATAGCCGAAAACAAAGTGAGCGAAACTTAAGTAGCCTGGCTTAAGTTATTTTCAGCAGGGAATGCATTACTCTTGTAAGGTCTCATAGAATCAGCATGTCTGACATCAGTATCATCTCTTAATAATGTCCCTGTGCCTCTTGCATAGATGTTATACTGAAATCCAGTTTGCATAATAATCTTACAATGGCCCCTGAATACAACATGATCATTTCATTAATAATAAACACACCACAAGGTTTCTGCTAACGCACCTTACATGTTTAGTCAGTGGAAACACTTAATCGGAATGTAATCAGCCCAATGAGCGCTTGCATAATCACTGGAGGTACGGATTCAGCACGCCTGTAGCCCTTCGCTCTCAGGCCATCTTCACCCTTGAAGGGAAGAAGATTTATTTGTGCATTTTACCTGCACTTGAAAAGGAATCTCAATGCCGTAAAGTCAATTATTGTACATTTTCAGAGGCAGAATATCAAAAGAGGAGATCTCATTTGTTATGGATAGCTTGAAATTCAACATCATTTTTTGCTTTTATCTTTGTTATAACTGGTTTAGCCTTGAGTCGTGCCCGCGGCAAAAAGCACTTCACTACGCTGGTTTCATCAATAAATCAAAAAGCCTCTCATTTATAATTTCTGAGTTAAGAGTTGCAGGGAGTAATGACAATACATGCATATTCTTTGTTCCTCGGTGGTGTACGCAGAGGTCTGATTAGTCTGGGAATCATTGCAATACATTAAGTATTATGTGTCCTCCTTGTAATGCTATACGAGTATGTCTCATGCTGCATTGGCTGATTTCCACTTATACGAGGTCCATGTATTATTCCAGGCTTATAAAATAATGGTAAACAAGAAAAAAGTGAGAAAAAGTGGAGTTATCAACACTGCAGGGCCTTGTATTTGAGACTCTGGCATTGGGTCAATACTACACGTATTGAATTTGCATTGAGTTTGAAAGTGGAGTTTGCTCAAAGAGTGAATTATGCTGGATTGATGGGTGTCTCCATTGGTTGGGTTTCTCATATTATGTTGCTGTTGAACCTTAATGCACTTCCTCTCACTTTGCTGAAGTGGCGGCCCGAGGTCAACACACTGCGGTTAACAGTGAGAGCTGTTTAAGAGAGCAGCCCGGCCAGTCAAAGTTCAGTCTAAACAAGTTTGTGAGCAAAGTCATGTGGTGTGTGTTGAATTAATTTATTTCCAGGAACTCAAATCATGCTTTGAATTGTACTACACCAGGGGGTCAAGAAGGTTTGACTCGTTAGCTTCGGCAGATAACCTACCCTGCTGGTAAATGTCCAAAAAGCATAAGCATATTTCTCCATTAATGGCCTTTCAAAAGTATCTGTCTTTTTAACAAAGTTTGGGAGGAACACGTTCAAATTATCTGCCCAATTAGCCTTTCGCCGAGCCCCGCCCCCCTTAGTTACTGTTGCTACGTCCGACAAACAAATGGTCAAACCAAATGGTCGCGACAGATTGCCATGACGGGAAGAGGTATACCCGTGCATGTCAGTGACCTTTTTTGGAGCAATACCTCCGCGATATCCTCCAGATCGAGGCAAAAGTGGTTACAGTATGCAGTGGAGGGATATATTCAAAATATAAAAATACGAAATGAAGGAGACACGACTATTATCGAGGCTAATACTTACTGGTCTCAAGCGAAATCTGAGAAACCCCATGACCTGTACCTCAAATGCAACCAGCACAGCCTTGTGGACCAGTCATGCTCTTGCACTCCCCGGTAAGTTCTCTTTCATATGTTATGGTATATTATTGTCTATTGCGAGTAGCTATTTTGTTAAAATACAAGGGTATGTTAGCTAGCTAAACCTACATGTGCGTCAAAGCCATTCAAAGCTAACTAACATTTCTCTGTTGTTTTGAGAATAGCCGTTTTGAGAATCAGAATGTTTTATTTCCATTGTTGATGAACAGAATTCACAAATAGGAAATTGCTTTGGCTTAAAAGGTGCATCACAGATATAATAAAATTAAATTGATGAAACAATTTATAAGGCATTCAGATATACATTTTATTTTATTATATTATCTGTTATGCAACTTTAACTAAGCCAAAGCTATTTCCTAGTTGTGAATTATGTTCAACAGTGGATATAAAACATTCTGATTCTGAAAACAGCTAATACTAATAACATAACTGTTAGCCTTACCTTTGAGCAGACGTAATTATGCTTCGTAATGTTCGACACATTTAACTGGGAGTGGGGCCGTCCACACCGTTTGATCCATTGTAGGCACAGCTCACGTTGTGTTTTCGGCTTTGGAAACGGAAAGAACACAACTCTTCCAGACAAGCTCTCGGGGTACCTAGTGTTACAAACGCCGTGGGCGCGGGCGCACCGCTTCACCATCTTGCTTGGAGTCAATGTTTGACGAACCTGCTCACATAGTAACGTTTGCTGTGATTGGACAATGGCCGTTTTGGGGGAGGGGCCGGCGAGATGTCAATTAGCATAAGAGGAGGCCATTATACAGTAATCAACATTTGAAGTGAATCAAAAAAGTTCATTAAAGTTGTCCTAAGACAAGAATGGGTATTGTTCAAAATTCATGTATAACTTTGATGAAAGGTTTTGATCCACTTCAAATGTTGACTACTGTGTATATCCGACTCAACTATGTTCCTCAACAGTTCCTATCCCAGCTAGGGATACTACTTCGGGACAAATTTTGAGCTGGGAGCCCTCCCCTTGGCCAGCCGTCCGTCCGTCCGTCCATCCATCCATCCCACATCAGCAATTTTTTTTTTTCAAACACAGAGTTTAATATTTGTACCGGGACCCTAGTGAGGGTTTTGGATGAGGTAAAGTCACACGTATCGTTGCAGACATCCAGCCAGTTTGGTTATCATCTGTTTTGGATTCTCTGCAGATGACATTAGGCTAATCATCTAGGACAAACCAGTCATCGATAGTGCCGGGGTCATGTTTCCCTGAGCACAAGCAGTTAATGCCAAATCCAGTCGGAAAGCCCTAGAGCCTTTGATCCGAGTTTGCTTTGAAAGAAAGTGCTGACATTTCTGACCACAAGGCCCTAATCAGATTCGATATTGTAGCACCCGGTCTGTTTACTTATTAAAGCTTGTTTACATAATTGGGGATATCAAAGACTTCGATGGGATACATTAACTAGTCAGAATCTCATTCCGCCAAAGATTTTACACATGAAAGCGGACCCTTATATTAGAGGAGAGGGATAATAATGCAGCCGAATATTTTTGGAAAGACTTTGACTAGCTTGATGAGGAAGGAATAAAAATATATATAGCAATCAGGAAATGCAACATATTGACACAGGTGCGGTAATTAATCAGAGCCTGAAGGAACATTGTGTTTTTACAAGGAAAATTCCCCAAGTTTTATTCTATAGGTGGAAGTTTGCCCTCAAACAGATGGAATGCTTTTAGCTGGAGAGGCGAAAAGCATATGCATTGCCAAACACAGCAGATATGAGCTATGGAGATCAAGTTTCAAAGCAAGAGATACACTAGATAAACTTTTTTTTTAAAGTTTTGTGGAATAAATAATAAAAGATGCATAGCAGCAGGACATCCCAAGTGCTTTGAAGAAACAAGCTTTCATTTTCATTTCTTTTGCACAAGCGTCTATGAAAATGATTAGGCCCAGAGAGCATGCCCAATGCCACGGATGTGAATTACTTTTGAAATATTAAACATTTTCATGTCTTGTTTGCAAGTATTATTAAAATATAATTCTGTGTCAGAGACGTATGTGGAAATATGATCAGACAAAGCAAATACAATTAATTTGAATGTGGAGCTGGTGTGTGTGAATGCAATCAGGGTTTGGAATGGGTGTGTTAACTGTAGCTGAGCTGGCATTTCATAAATATTGCATCTTACATTTTTTCCCTCATTGGGAGTATGAAATGCAAAGGAAGTTCTCAAAAAATACTGTGAGCTGAATATGTACACATTCCCCAATTAAAAGATGATATACAAATAGAAGGAAAACATGTAACCCTTGAGAATGATCTGTATTTCTATATTACTCCTAAATGTGGTTTGACCAGAACAACAGTGTTACATACCAAATACTGTATACAAAGGAATATTTTTATTGACAGTGTCACGTTCAGTTTTTGTTTTAGTTATATTTTCTTGGCCTTTAGGCAGCGTCACAATCAACTCCCTAGATCTCCAGCTGGTGAATCACTTTATCTTGTTCACAAATTTTAGTACTGATTCGCTGTACATTTCGACACTGATGGCTGTATTTCTGGCAACATGACTTGGTGTTTATCAGCAACAGCAGCACAGATATCTTCCTGACATTATCTCTTTACATAATTTAAAAGTATTTTATGATAAATACTTTGATTTTTAAATATCCATGCAACATTTCAGCTGTAAATGTTTTATAAATGTTAGCTAGATTATGTTAATTAACTCTATAGTGATGTATGTTTGTGCTAAAATATAATTGAATAATGACTTGTAGTTAAAAAAAAACAAAAAAAAAAAACATCTATTGCGTGTCAGTATTGGAGTTCACGCTTCAGAATTTCCGGTAAGGGAATATATTGAGCATTGATGCTCATGATTTTTAGGGTGCATTGTGGCAATTTTTAGGGAGCGAAGGTTTCAGTGAATTTGAAGGATTTGAGGATTTGAACCCGATTGAGACATACCTTAAAATGGCTAACTCCCTGATCAGTGCCCTGACTACTGAACTAGGGAGCTGATTGAAACGCACCCTTAGGGTACCTTTACATGACAACGATGTACTAAAAATGGAAAGTTTTTTTTTTGGTTCTTTGTACAGATGACACTGTTGTCAAAACGACTAAAAACGCTGTATTAATCATGCCAGGCCATTAGTTGGCGATGTCAACTTGTAAAGAAAGGCTACGCGGCTGCGCCCGCGCCCATACGCATTCTTTTACAGAGAATTCGCACCTAAAACGTGCATTAGACTGAACACATTGGGCCCTATTTTAACGATCTGAAACGCAAGTATCAAGCGCGAAGCGCAAGTAACTTTGTGGGTGGGTCTTGGGCGCTGTTGCTATTTTACCGGTGGGATAAATTACTCTTGCACCCGATGCAAGTTTAAAAGGGGTTGGTCTGAAATAGCTTCATTATTCATAGGTGTGGTTTGGGCGTAACGGGAAATAAACCAATCAGAGCGTCATCCAACATACACTTTACGAGCAGGTGCGCATGACAAACTAATTTGTCAGATGTCCTTATATACATATGTGTCTTGCCACTATTGGGCAAACAGGTCTGATCCGTCATTACTACAATTAGCCTGACAAATTTGGGTAAATGTGAAAGCTAGATTTAGGCCTACATTTTTTACATCTTCATGGACACCACAATGATTTCCCTCGTGTGTTAATATTTTTCCTTGCTATAATGTATGATTTGCAAAAAATAAAAACTGCTGCATCTGTGTTGATGAGAGAATCAAAGTGTATGCGCGTTGTGCACCCGCTACATTATGGCCAAGCATGGCCAAGCATTAAAATAGCATTATGAACAACGCGCAATGCGCCACTGACTTTAGACTAGGTTTTTTCTGGTCAGTGGCGCAATTGTTTTCTGGAACGGCAAAATAGCACTAGGGATTGTTTGCGCCGAAACACGCCTCCTTTTTGTGCCGACCCGCCCAGGGAGCGCAAGTTCATTTCCTAGTTTACCGACGTGCGTCTGTGGAGGGAAAAGGCCGGTGCAAAATAGGAATGATACATGCGTCAGTGTACAAAGTCATTTGCGCCGGGTGCAAGATAGGGCCCAAAATGTGAACGCCTTCACCGTTTTCACAGATTCACATTTTTGTAGTTTACACTGAGATGGTGGTATCATTTAAAAAATCTTGCACTTTGAAACCATGCTATCAAATATTTGTGTTTTCAGGCCCCCAAAATGCGGTTGTCGTGTAAATGAATGGCCAAAATTGCATACATTTGTCTGTTTTTTTTGTTGAAAATGGTGAAAATGCCTCTTAGTTTGTTTCTTCTTATCTCATTCCTGGATTTTACGGGTTGTCTTTGATGCAAAGTATGTTTTCATTGGATGTCATGGTTCATTGATTTCACACACCTGTTTCTTATTTTGATCATTAGTCTGCTCTGTATATATAACCCTCAGTTTGTTCTGTTCTTTTTGTCTGTGCTCAACCCCGGCTTCACAGACAAGGCTTAAGTCTAGTCCCAGACTAAAATGCATGTTAGAGCTGTTTTAACTGAAGGCAACTTCCACTTAACATATCTTAAAATGTGAGTGCTGTTGTTTTGTCTCAAGATGCACACCAGTAAGGTTTTGTTTTTGTTTTTGTAAGACACTTTTATAAAAGCCACTTAAATGCCCTAATAAAACTAAGGCCTAATCCTGGCTTAATCTAAGCCCTGTCTGTGAAACCAGGCCTTAGTGTTACCTTCATGGGATTATCGCCTTGTTGTAGGCTATCTTTGTTTTGTTTTATAAATATGTTTAAGCTAAAAGTCTTGCTAAAAGCTAAAAGTCTAGATCTGTTTTACCCCCATCTCATCTTTCTTGCCTGACTTGACCATGACAGACGAGCAGAGTCTTGATTGATTGATTGTGTGAACTTAAAGAAATTACCTCTGTTAAAGAGTAATTAGAATTTCTTTGAGTTTGGCCTGGAGTTTACATTAGTTTGGTTACCTTTTGTTAAGTCTGTAGCAAGTAGGACTGCTGAGGATATTTACCCCAGTGAATAGAAGATTTGCATGAAGATATAGTTGAACAGTTGAATATAATTAAAACTCTCATCAGTATGGAGATGATTAACGCTGCATCAAAACCTCCAACAAAATCACTCATCAATTTACATATTCAGCTCACATATGCTCACACACAAATGTATACCTCCCTAAAATGCACACAATGCAATATCCAAATATGTTTGTTGCTTTGTGAGCTCATTTTGTTTGGGTATTTTAGTGCCCAAAATAAAATTTTTTTTTTTTTTTACAGTGCTTCACATTGTTATATAATTATAGTTTTTGTTTTAGATGCATCTTCTTTTTTTTCTTATTCTTATCTTATTTTTTAATAACTTTTATTTGTATGTTTTTAGTCTTATTATTAATTGTTTTGTTTTGTTGTATTTTTTTATTATTTTTGCAAAATATAGCTTTTAAGGTTTAATACATTTTTATTTCAGTATTAGTTTTTGTTCATTTTAATAATTTAAATGCTTCAAATTAAATTTATTTCAGTTAATTGCCAAGGCAAAATTTCTAATTTTCATTTAGTTTAAGTTTTTCAACCAATATTTCTATTTTATTTTATTTCAGCTTTATCTAAATTTAAATTAATTATTTAAATAGTTTTAATTTGAGTTAAAAATAATACTGGTGCTTTACATTAAAGTGATGCTAGGTTGTTGTGACGGGTTTTTATATAGATGCTAAGGTGGTCTAAGTGGTTTGTAATGCATTGTTTTGTGGTTTTTAGGGTGTTCTGGATGATTGCTTGTTATTTCCCAAGTGAAAATAAATTCAAAAATTATTATTTATATATACCCCCACCGAACATGCTGCTCCTTTCAGCATCCCCATGTTCACATAGACTTTAACTGATAACAGCCTGATCGCAGGAGATTTCAACGGACCTCAGAGGAAGAGATTCTGAAGCTCTGAAGACTGAAAAGTATTACAATAGGATTTATGAAGAATCAGGTTTCTATCTGTCCACACTTTACAGATATCAGAAATGCAGCACTACTGCTATTACGAGTGGGCATCCTGCTAAAGCAGCCCAAAGACTCTGTGGAATCCTCTAACAAGCAGACCTACCTCCAATGGCAGCTGAAGATCTGCAAGCTTCTTTTGCACTTCATAACATCCACATCAACTCCCAGAAGAAAAAAAACACCAAACAGTTGAGCTCGTGCCATGGGACTCTGTCAGGTTTGCTAAAATCCTTGAGATCTCCACTGGGGATTTGTTTTTTGTTTTTCCCCACCAAGGAAAAATCTGTCTGATATCAACCTTAAAATGTTATTTGTCAAGTTAAACTTTCTTAATTAATTATGGAGGAGTCATCCATGCAGAAATACAGATCCTGAAGGGTTCACAACTGTTTTAACAAAATAATTGCCTTAAAATTTGATTTGCCCCAGACTCGTTTTTTTTTTTTTTTTTTTTTTTTTCAAATAATATTTCTCCATGTATTCCCTCTGTCAGCAAGTTTGTGCAAATGACAAAGTATTGATTTAATTTTTACATAATTCATAAATGCATACAATTGTTGTTTCTTAAAGCGGACAGCTTGAGGAAAACCAGCACTTTGACATCATTTGTCCCTGACATGCATGATTGATTTTCATGAGCTCGCTTTATCACCCCTAGAGTAATGAGGAATATTTCATGTTTAATCTTTCAGTTGAAGCTGAACTGTTTAAGATACAGTTGATAGTTAGTACAGATCCCGGACAACATCCAAAATAAGACTGCGATTCAATGCTGTGGCAAAAAAAAAAAAAAACAAAAAAAAAAAACATAAAAAAGTCCAGGATTCAGTGTGTGAATGCTTTTCATTGACTCTGAGAGAGAGAGAGAGACTGTAGATCCATCTTATTGTGCTCCATCTAATGATGGAATTATTTCTCTTTAGATAAAATGTGTCATGTTTAGATTTGATGCAAGTAAATCCAATGTGAATGGCCTAAAATGGATTTTATTTTAGATAAAATTGATGAGAAAAGGAGGAGCAGACAAAAAATCAATTAAGCCAGCCAACTAAACCCTGATATGATCCAACCCCATTTGACTACCATTGTAGGTCATTAGTTCTTTAATGAAGCTTAAATGCAGAAAAATAGTTCATTCTAAAACATAAAAACAATATAGCTGTAAAATCTCCTTTAAAGAAATCACCTAAAAATGGGAGATTTGTCATAATTTACCTGTCGTTCTAACTCCCGGTGGTTTTCTTTGTTCTGTGATAAAAGAAATCCTGCCTAACATCTATTTTTGAGTTTCAGTGAAGGAGGAAATATTGGATCAGAGCCATAATGGTGAGTAAATGATGGCACAGGACCATCTTTTTAATTGTCTTTAACTTCTGTGTACTTAACATTTTAAATTAATAATTTGGTACAATGTGCTTATTCTGTACATTTGTGGGGCAGTCCTTGCCAGCTTCTTCTTCTTCTTCTTCTTCTTCTTCTTCTTCTTCATAGAACACATTTAAACAATATGAATTGATCCAAAGTGCCGTACATGTACAAAGCAGGTCAATAAAAAACAAGTACAGGTTTCCAAAAGCTATATAATAAAAATATGATTTAAGAGTAGATTTAAAAATGTCCAATGAAGGAGCAGACCTCACATGATAGGGGAGATGCCCAGCCACAGAAAAGGTCCCCCTTTGATTGTAGCAACCCTGTTTCACAGTTAAGAACAAGTAATTAGAAGACCTAAGTTTCCTAGCAGGACAGTATGGCACAAGAAGATAATACTAATACCTTAGTGAATGGCCAGACAACAGGTAATGATTTTAAAATCAACCTTGATTTAACGGGAACCCAGTGAAGTGATGGTAAAATAGGGGAGATATAGTCCCTCTTGTAAGACCGAGTCAAAAGTCTTGTGGCTGGATTTTTAACAACTTGCAATAGTGACAACGAAGATTGAGGGAGACCAGAATAAAGAGTTACAATAATCTAATCATGATGTCACAAGTTCATGAATCACAACTTTTAAATATTTACCTGAAAGAAGATGCTTCAACTTTGCGATTGAAGGAAAAAGCTTCCTCTAATAACAGAACTAAGACAACCTAGAATTTAAAACCTGTTTCATCCTCATTTAGCTGCAGAAAATTATTTGTCCTTCACCTCTTAATATCATTTACACATTTCACTAACACATTGAATGAAACCGTGGTGTCAAGCATTGATGTCAGGTAAAACTGAGAATCACCCGCAGTGATATGAAATGTATTTCTGAGAAGAAAAAAATTGGGCCAAGGGAAGCATATAAATAATATAACATATATTATTTATAAGCATATAAAGTTCATGCACTTGCGCATGCCTTACGAGGACTTCCAAGGACTTCCAAAGATACATAACAGCTACAGGTGTATGCACTACTTGCTTTATGTTAGCACTATATACAGGATTTACCCTATTATACTTTATTGACACAAATTGATGTCAAACAGCAGCCACCCACAAATAGTCTATAAATATGCTGTCTTTGAGTCCACTTGAACAAGGGTTAAATTACTCGTCAGGCAACAGAAGAATTCCATAATTCCTCCGTTCAATTAGGGCTAAGACATCGAGAGTCACACAGACCTATAACAACCCAGCCACAACACATGATTGGGAATAACATGCCTTACCTTAACACAGAATGGATTTCAAGGACTTTGCGCGCAGATCAATGGCCTCCAACGTTTATATTTTTTCTACGAATCTTTAAGTTAACATGTACTAAACATTATTGGAATTTGCACCGCAGCGCCACCACACCTTGATGCTCATGACAAGAATGGCATTATCTTAGGTTTAAATCGCCATCATGCATGAATGAATTATATTTTTGCGATTTTACACATAATAATCCACGATGATGATATTTAAAGAGCAAGTACTCTTTAAATATCAACCTGGAAACTGTCTAGCCACGTCCCAGCAACCATTAAGAGCACCTTAGCAGTATAAAAGTTAATAACACCTACTGTTGGGACAAAAAGTTGTCACAATTGTATTTATTTAGTTGAACTACATCTGTAAAACTTACTTTCAACTTTTTTTTAATGAGAAGAAATTTTATTTTAATTTCTTCTCTTATTTAAAGATATCTGTTTGCACTTTTACACATCAGGCATTGGCACAGAGCTTGACAGATTGGTTTAATCAATCAGCATATGGCGGAAGGGCACAGCGAGGACGCAAGATTCTCAAAAACTTAACGCAGTCCAGACGGTAATCAAATCTGACCACTGTTGTGATTAAAATCAACAAGTGTTCTCTGGAGATAGCATTCTGTCTGCAATTAAATTCCCACCCTTCAATACTTTCTGCAGTTTGGCATCTGTGTGTGTGTGCGCGCGAGTGTGAGAAAGAGTTTCTCCCATAAGCAGGTTAAGTTAAGCACAATGTAATCTGTCAGTCTGTATGTTTGACACATGCCAAGCCATGACAGCCAGACTGTGTGCTGGTGAAAAAATAAGCCGTGTTGAAGCCGAGTACGTTTGAAAAGGGCTGAATTCCATTTCCTATCTATCCTTCATCTTAACATTTTCTTTCACAGATTGCATTTTTGCTTCATCAGCATGAACAAATTGAAGCTGAAAAGAAGAGCGAGAAAAGGGCCATGTTTCGACAGAGCACTCGCTTCCGTCCTTTCTCACATATTCCCACATTCCCCAAAATCCCAGTTTAGTTAATGGGGTCAGAGCATATATATGTAAATACAACTCCTCTTCCATCATGTTCTAAAGATGGCTTCTATCCCCCCCTCCTTCTTTTCGAAAGCTCAGTCAAGAATGACAGTCTCATTAAACAGTCATTTGGCTCCTGTAGGCCGGAATTTCGTCCTCTGAAAAGTCCTTAATTGAAATGCCCAGTCTCTGTGACCTTGGGATGTTAATCCACAGCTGTAACATTTATCTCTTTCTCGGCAGCTCTCTACCTTCTGTCTCCTAATCAAACACTTTGGGGAAAGCCGGGCATCAATCACGTCGCTTCTGTCATGCAAATTCGATTTATGAGGGGGTATCAGGGGAGCGATGTTGTTTTAAATGTTTACAGCCTGTGCGTGCGAGTATGTGTGCACATATGTGAATGTGGCTCACACAATAATTATTATCCTCTGATATTTCCGTCAGAGAAGGAACATCTGGGGTTGGCCAGAGAGAGCGATCCAGCTGTCTCTGTGTTTTGTTCTGCCCAGAAAATTTGTCCATGAATAGATTAGAAAATAACAAATTAGATTTGAGGGTTTGCGACACAGGCGTAGATTTGAGTATGGGTGGTAGGGACGTGTCTCTACCAAAGTTAAGAGACCAGTGAAATATTCCAGTATTGGACGGACGGACGGACGGAAGAAAGGAAGGAAGGAATTTGCATCAAATTTCAATGTTTTGTTTTTATGTATTCAGTTAGCAATGGTGTGAATCTACACTGGTCTCACGGTTCGGTTCGATTATGATTATCATGTCATCGATTCAGTTGACTGAACGGATGTTCACTGTGTGAATGGAATGGCAGTGTTTCCGCTACATTCATTCTGCCGTGGCGGGCCGCCACACCTAAAATCATCCCGCCACGGCTGCACAGGCCCGTCGCCAAGGGGGGGGCATTAGGGGGCCGTGCCCCCCCAGATGACACAACGTGCCCCCCTAATCATATGGTCATTGAGCAAACTTATATTGAGAGCAAAAAAACGTATCCACGTATTCCATAACGAAATGTCGTCAGCAGCATTTAAGCACACAGGTGCACTAATCTCTGTAACTTTAAATAACACATTGTCTTCAGAAATATGAAAATTCAACACATTCTCATCCTTTGGCGTCATATAGGTGACGCCATATGACATTTCGTTGAAATACTACGCACATGGCACCCTTTAGCGTGAATATAACACGCACTGTTATGGGTAGGTTTAGGTCTGGGGTAGGGTCTGCGTCTCATATTGACGCTAAAGGATGCCAGTAACGTGTATGACGCCTTGGGTTCTGCGTGTTATATTCACGCTAAAGGGTGCCATGTGCGTAGTATTTCAACGAAATGTCATATGGCGTCACCTATATGACGCCAAAGGATGAGAACGGGCTTGAAAATTAGTCGGATCGTGTAAGGCTCTGCGCAAGGCTTACCTTCCCAAGCGGGCTTGTTGAATTTTCTGATTAATTTGCCTGCGAAAAACAGCATACTGTTTCCACGTAAAAAAAAGGGTAATTTTTCTCAGAATTGCGTGATATAAAATCAAAATGGCAAGTTATAAAGTCAGAGTTGAGTGATATACAGTCGGATTTGCGTGTTATAAAGTCAGAATTTTGAGAAAAACTCTGAATTGAGAGAAATCCATGTGAGAATTGTGAGAGAAAAAGTCGCAATTATCTTAAATTTTTTATTTTTTTTTGTGGCGAAAACAAGCTTCCATATACTTCTGATTGCTTTTAGAAGGAAAAGCTGTCCATAAATGCTGGTCTAGGATCAGTTTTCTCTGTAATAAAAGAATATTGGCTAAACTTCGGTGTTTTGAGCGGTGAGTGGATTAGTTCTACGCGCGTGCAAATCCTCTCGTTATAATAAGCAGTTAGGCTATGCAAATAAGGCATTATTGTGTATTAGCTTTACTGATAGCCTAGGAACTTTGTGAGATCGCGATGAAGTTGTAAACCGCTTTTTTAAAGATAATAAAATAGGCGCTCTTTGCGAGCTTTCTGCCATGTCAAATCCTTTGTAGCATTCTTTACACGAAAAATTATATAAAAAATTCACAGACAACATATGGTCACATTCATTGCAAAATTCAAACGGGATTAGAAAATAATGATTTTCTCTCATTCACTTGCATTGACGATTTTTCAACCTAGAGGTCCAGTGGGGTAAGCGGAAGGGGCGGGACTTACCAGCTCTATACCCTAGTAAATGTTTTTAAAGGGGAAGCGCATATCCTCATGGTGTTGGTTCACCCTCCACGCCTCCACCTATGATCAGAAACTTAATATTTTGTGTTTTGGTGTTGTTTAAATATAGAATTTGGTCTATTTCAGTTATATTAGACTAAATAGGGGATGCTATTGTTTTTGTGACTGTTTTAACACGACGTGCACTCTCTTTAAGATCAATGTTCCCATTATTATACTTTATTTGTAGATAAAGGTCTACTCTATAGTTTGCATAAAATTACTTTATCTTGCTGGAGTTTATAGCGCTTTCTAAATCATATTCCTTTCTCCCGGGTGTCTGTTACTACAGCACTAGAGTATTAATTGTTCTTCATGCGCACTGTAACTGAAATTTAAAACTGTTAAAATAAAAGGCTCAATAAACTGTTGCATAGATATAATACATTAAGCATAGATAGATATAATCTCTTCGCTTTGTGCTTTGAACTTTTCAATGCGAAGCGCTGCACGCTTTGACTTTGCGTTGCTTCAAGTGCATCATTCTGCTCACGGGATGCGCATAATCGCTTTGCTGCTCTTATTGGCGCCTTTCATGTTATAATGCTTAGGGGAGGTTTAAACACCTGGGATAAGGGGGCGTGGCCAATGGGAATATCACTCATGGGCCACGCCCCCTCCTCCTGGCGAAATGGGCCTGCCACCACGGCTGGAAGAAATCCTAGAGGAAACACTGGAATGGGATTGACTCTCTTTTGGAGCCTGTCTGTAGTGGCCAGTCGATGAATAGCAGTTTAAGTCACTTCCGTGTTGGATTCAAGAGAGAGACCGGAAGGTTGCCGCTTGAAGCGAATAAGGGCTTGAGTCTCGTTCTATGTTCATACAGAGAGTATTTGAGATACTGCTGTAAGTTGATGTGTGACCTTTTTGATACTCACACCTGTAAGTTAATGTGGTTCTCCCAAAAATTTACAGGGAGAACGTAGCCATATTGTAGCTGACTTGCTGCATTAAATGGAGAGTTACTGTACAAATGTGTGATAAACAGAAGATACAAAGAAAGAAAGGGATGGCAATGTCATCGGTGTTGTCACTGTTAAGGTGATGGTACACAGGGCAACTTTTTGAGCAATGTTGCTGGGCAATCTTGCCGAGCGATTGTTGCTTGGAGACTTTCCCGTTGAAAATGGGCAATAAATTTCTATCTGGATACTTTAGATCGGCCGTGGGCCCTGTGTCTCATATGGTTGCCCGTTGACGTCAATATTGCCCATCAACATTGCTCAAAAAGTTGCCCGGTGTATCATCACCTTTATGGTCCGATCAGAGGTGACAGACATGTCTCTGATTAGTAATTGTTCACCAAATGCTTTGTTATCGAACACCCCAATCCACATAATCACTAGATCTTACAATAGAAAATCAATTGCATTAACATAATGCCTAATTCACTCATCATTGCCTGGTGTTTGTCTCACTATGTCTTCCTACATGTCTGCACATTCTACATTGATTCAATGACATGAAAAGACACTTCTGCCAGCATGGCTATCTGATGGCTGTTTGTGTGTTGTACGGATATGATGCGGCTCACATTGTTAGCGTGGTGACAAAGTATAGCAACACTATAATAATGGCTGAGCAAATGTGCCTGTATGAGGCTTTTGTCGCAAGCCAAGCAATCAAAGCAAAACATAAATGTCTGTTTTATTAAATGGGGTCATGCTTATAGTCTGCAGAGCCCATTCTAGAAATTATATAGTTTGATTGTTGCTTTCTTGCAGCTATAAATGAAATGCATGGCACTTTTTTTCAACTATAGGCATTTTTTGTGCCAATTTAGAATAAAACTTAACACTCCCTCAATGCAATCCACGTTTCTTTTCAGTTCAGTTTATTTGCTTAACATCTTTTCTCCACTATTGAATTAAAATGATCTCTCTTCTCCATAAAATAGTAACTTAGACTTGTGCACTCATGTGATGGAGTAACGCGATTAAATGGTTACTTTTAAATGTAACTTTCTAGTTAGTAACTGTTTGGAAAAGTTGGTATCCATGAACAGAACTGTATATCACGTAATGAGTTATGACTGTGAATACACTAATTTCTGTGTTTTCCATTCACTCATTTGTTGAATGGGACTGTCATGCAATCTCTTTTTTCCCCATGTCAGTCTATTATTGTGTGTTATTTTATGTGATAAACTATTTTGGATAAACCCGCACTTAAATGGAACTGTGACTGGTTGCTTGTCATATCAAGCTGAAAAATATATGTCCCGTATAAGCGGCAGTTCTTGTCTAGAATAAACTGCAAAAGTGAACGAGACTTTGTGGCGGTTGTCAAAAGTCTGGCTCTGACTTTCTTCTCCCCAACAGTAGAGCTGCAGAAAATTTTGCCTGGTAAAAGAGACTCACCAACAAAACCACCCACACGTCTCTATCGTGGAAGGGTCTGGGCGTAGGTGCAGGGAAAAGATTAATGTGTCATATATTGGATTAATTAAGCAGGTAATATGTCTTAGGCTCCATAATACAGATTAATCATCAAAAGGTCTCAAATCATAAAATAAATAAATAAATATAGAAGCTTCCCTAAATGCTATTTATTGGGAAATATTAATGACGGTGCGGCCACAACAAAGGCACGAAATGAATGAGACGAGGAGCTTCTCTGTGGTGAAATTACATTATGCAATGACCCTAATCTGTAGCTTTTCATTTCATCGTTTCTTGGGAATTACTCATTCTGTCTGAGTGTAAAGCACACCGTTTAGGGAATATGACAAAGTTGACTAAGGAGCAGAAGATAGTGGCAATGTTATGTGGTCTGAAATGCAACATAACAATTGATCAGATTTACTTTATGGTACACGTTCAATCATGAATATGCACAATTAATCAGTGCAAGGTAATTTGTAAATATCTATCATCAAAACACAGCTTTTTTTTTTTTTGCGCAATATATTCTGTGGGCTAGTGGGAGCAACATTTCTGGAAATGTTGTTATACCATGTGTTAGTATGCAGATTATATTTCCTGGCAGAACTAGCAAGTGTACTGTACCTTGCAAAATATTGCATGTTATTGCAAAGAACTCCAAAATGCTTATGAGCCACAATTATGTGTTGGATTTTCTATATGTGCATCTGAAACCAAATCTGCAATCTTTGCAACCCAGAACGTCAACCACAAAGTCTGTGCTAGCAGTTTATATCGCACATAAGAACACATTCTATTGATATTCTCCTTGCATACAGTCAAGGTGACATTCAGAGGAATTAATTGAGCACCATTTTGTAATAGTTTGAACTCCGACCCGAGTCCCTTCCAGCGAAAATATCTGCCGACATATAAACAGGAATTCTGAGGTCACTGTCACCTGGGTATCCTCATGCATTTAATATTGAGCACTAAATAAACACCTCCAGATGTACATATATCACGGCTCGCCGTAAACATCTCCAGCCTCTCATAACTTATGTGATCTCTGAGTTCTACAAACTGCCTAGCATGCTGCTGTAGTGTACTCAGAATACCCTTGTGGCCCTGAATCAATACACACGCAGACACAGGCGAGCCGATAAACACCATTCTGACTCCACATGTTTTGGAGGCTGTTTTGTGATAAAGAACAAGCCACAGATTGGTTACATTTAAAAACACAGTGACCCAAAAATGTTTTGCACACTTTAAAAAGTCGTTGCATCTGCAAAAAATGAATATAATTAAATAAAGCTTTTCTCTGAATAACTTTGCAACTTTTTCAGTCTGTTTAAAAAAACTATTATATATATATATATATATATATATATATATATATATATATAGCAAACACAACAAACATCTGTTTGTGAAATATTTGGCTTGGAATGTGTGTTTGTGACATATTTCTAAAAAAGGCATGCTACTTGGTTTGGTATTCTTTAAATAATGCAAAACCATGCATTTAGTATGTTTAAGATTTTAAGATGTTTAAGAATTTATCAGTCCATCCGTCCATCTATCCGTCCACCCATCCGTAATGTGAGGTTTGACATATTGCACACACTAAATTTAAAAGTGGGGTTTTCTGACCAATCAGCTGCCAGTGCTCTGCATGTCAAATCAGGTTGGAATTCCTCCTTTTTTTCCTTTTTCTTTTTTTATGGAAACAGACAAGCCAACTGCAGATAACAATACCATGCATTTACATGTGAAAAAAAAAGACAAGTGTCAGCAGAAATAAGGTGACTATGAATAATAGAACTACATCTGAAGTGAAAGAAACATGAGGCTGTGTGCATTTACATTATTGCAGACTGTCCTGTCTCAGTTTAAATGCCTTGCATTTTGTTACTTGGCAAATAATGCAATTCATAGTAGACATTGCCATATAAACAATAAAACTGACTAGGATAATATACCGCATTCTAAAGGCACAGCGCAATAATTACCCCCTTTTCTCTCCAAAAGTTAGTTGAGAAATCAGCTATCTTAGATCATTTAATACATTTATTGACAGAGGGTTTTAGCTCAACTATGCTCAGACTCACAGTAAAGATTGTGACAGTTACTGTGTTTTGTCTTTTTAGGGCTATAAACTATATAAAGAAAAAACGACTCGTGATGCAGGACTGTACAGTACATGATTAAGCAACTGACAATCAAGGTCATAGCTATAAGCAGTACAGGTGGAACAAATATAGGCAACTACATAGTTTGAAAGCACAATACAATGTCTATTTGTGATATCACATGATTAGTTTTATAGTTGTTTTGGTGTTTTTCAGTTTTGTTCGGCAGCAAGATACAATGTGCTTGTTATTCAAAGATCTCGGCTGTTGCTATGCAACAAATGACCAGCCAGATGCAACAATTCAAGAGTGGACATTTATGCGCAAATAAGGACAGTTATTAGTTGGGCACATTAGTTATTATTTTGCAAAGATGCTTGAGAGGGTTTGAGGCTGGCGATGGATCAAACCGGATTTGCATTTGCAGAACAGCACAGAAGCCCTGGTCAGAAGATCCATCATTCACAAAGTCCTGAACATCCCTTGTCCCTTGAGTGCTCATTTATTACATATGTTGCCTAATTTGATCATGCTCTCGGCTAGCAGTGAGCCTCTCAGAACTGGTTAACACATTTTTACAATGCTTAAATTCATTCTGCTGCAAAAAAAAATCAATCAAGTCAGCAAAAAAAAAAAAAAAATGCCTGGACTTTACCTGATACAACGAGTATTACAAAATAATCATGAGATGTCACTTTTCCCATTCCTTGAACAGGAAGTATTTCCCCGCAGGACACTCATGATCCACTTATGTCTACTGTGGATCATTGACACTCACATTTATACATACTGGGCACTCAATTAGATATTTCCTACCTGGAGGATGTGTCATGCACAGAGAGCACATTATAATTGGCTGGACGAGCTGTCTCAAAGTGACATGCATCAATAACACGTCCGTTTCAGGTCACAGCATAGTTGCACCGTGAGATACAGTATCTCACTCACGCTTAGAAGAAAAGGTTCCCATCATTTTATGGATGTAGTTTTAATTAATTTTGTTTTAATTAATTTTTTCAATGAATTACATTTTATGAATTAAATAGCTTGTAAACATACTTTGACTAGAAAAAAAATCCTTTAAACATGACCGTATTATGCAACCATTTAAAGTCCCCCTTTATTCAATAATTGTATCCCTTAAAACTCACCAAAATTCCTTGAAAAATGAAACTCTACACCCTTGCCTCATTTAGAATACGTGGTTCTATGAATATGCAAATTAGCCCCGCCTCGTTGACGATCACATCTTGACCTGATTGCTTACAAGGTTGTTTGTGACAGAAACACCAGCGATTTCAAACCGCAATTTTGAGACTGTCTTTGGTTCACTGCAGTTTTAAGGAGAAAATACTCAGCAATGATGTTGACTTATGAATTTGCACATGGTGTGTCTTTAAGCATATTAAACACTACATGGACATATAAACAACAATAAAAGCTTGATTTTTCAAGTAACTGTAAAGTAACACATTACATTTGAATTTACAAAAAAATATCTTGAGTTACTTTTTTAAATAAGTAACATAAGTTACTTTGCTTTTCCATTTTTTGATGACAGCTCTCTTGTCCCTATGTTGAGAGAAATTGTGAGTAAGTGCAGAGGCGTTGTGTGTGAACATGATGCTTATTGTAGTTCTAAACGTGGACAGGCATTTACTCATCTCACTGGCACAAAAACAGATTCAGTATTCCACAAAATGAATAAAAACACTGAAATGCAAACTCAGAATATTAAGCAAACCTTCAATAATTAAAAACTAAATAATACAAGTATGTATTATGTATTTAACCTCACTTTATTAACCTGTGTCTTTGCTGCTGACCTTCAATTATCCAATTCAACCATACTAAATAGCAAAACTGACTTTAGACAACAGTGATAATTATAAGAAATCTTTCTTGATCACAAAATTCAGCTTTGCCATCACAGGAATAAATTAAATTTTAAAATATGTTAAAATAGAAAACTGTTACTTGAGATTGTTATATTGGTCGTCAGAACGTAGGCTCACTATTGGCTGACGCTGGTCATGAGTGTGATGCTGGCCAATAGTGAGCCTACGTTCTGACGTACAACACAGAAGCGCTGCGCTGTTACACTACGTGAACTCTCTCCGAGGCCCACATAGAAGAAAACGAATAGTCGTATAATAAAGTCGTTATTTTTGTTGTTTTTTATACGCACAAAAAGTATTCTCGTCGCTTGATAAACTTAAGGTTGAGCCACTGTAGTCACTCGGACTATTTTAACAATGTTTTTATTTACTTTCTGGGCCGGCAAGTTTCAATTACAATAGAAGCCTATGGAGGAGTGATCCAGCTCTCAGATTTAATAAAAAAATATCTTAATTTGTGTTCCGAAGATGAACGAAAGTCTTACGGGGTTGGAACAACATGAGGGTGAGTAATTCCTGACAGAATTTTCATTTTTGGGTGAACTATCCCTTTAATGCCAACTGCATACATTTTGGCGCAAGTGTGAATTTTTATTGGAATTTTACCATTTCACCCCCATTTCATTTAATAAATCTATTTAACACTAGGTACACAAAATAGTTACACTCAGGACCTTAAAAATGTCCCAATTGAAACCCATTAAAACTGCAACCCCAGGGCCATTTAACTATAACATAATGCAGTCTTTGTTAATAGGCTTTCATTCTGTTAGCAAGGCTTCAAAATGTACATTTTTACTTTTTTTTTTACTAGATGGTGCCATTTTCTCAGGTTTGGCCTATAAAGCAAATGTTTGCTTTATTCCTGTTTTCTGATTATAGAGCCAATTTGATATGATGCAGTTATAATTGTGTGGGTGAGTTGGTATGGATGTCAGAGTGTGTTTTGTATGTGTGTAATAAAAAAAATGTGTGCATGTAATATTTGAGAGAGAAAAACTCTACTGTCCTACAAATCACAAATCCAACCTCTGTGTGCACCAGTGGAGCTTTGCTAACGGGGAAAATGTTGTACTGCGCTCAAACAAGATCTCACTGAAAGCTCTTTTTCTGAGATATCAACCTCACAAATGGAACACAACTTATTTAGATTTATGGCTTTGATTTTCTAGCAGTTTTAGAGTTCAGCATGTTGCCTAAAATACATATTTTATATAAAATAATAAATAATTTTCATAAACCTCTAACTTTTTTTTTTACTTCACCAATAATCTGCCAAGGGTCTTCTTTAAAATGAGACTAAACTTAAGTCTATGCTCACAAGCTTCACATTTTTTTTGACAGTTTTTTTTTTTCTTTCTCTAAGGACCTCAGAGTACCTTTTTTTTAAATGACACATGGTTAAATGAATCGGGCGCCAAATGCAAATAAAAAATGCTATCAGGTGCAATTAATTCTTAATGTAACCCTATTTCTGTTTGTTACAGCGCAGTGATGTATATCTACACAATTATATCTCTGTTGATCCATGTACTGTATTTCAATTTTTTCTTAAAGGATGCCATTCCCATTATCTTTCCAAATAAAACTCATGACAATCGATAGCCTGTTTGCTTTAAAGCGATGAATGTGCGAGCGTTCTTCCATCCAAGGTCACAGCTCTGCTGTGCGTTGTGCGGTCGGGTGCCTGGGATGTGTTGTTTTCCCTCCGACCCAGTCGCTGTATCCTGGATTACATGTCATTTCTCCTTGTGTCCCGCTGGTCCGGCTGTTGTCCCATCACTAATCGTATTATGTATGCAGTCTTTTTCTTTTTCGCTGTCTGTGTTGTGGGCACCCCCTGTGTACCGGGCCATTGTTTTTCATCTTCTCCGAAACACAAAGACACCGGTCTGTTCAGAATGAATATTTACACTCTCTCATCAGATGGCCCCTGGATCTTTTGTTAGATACAAACAAGGACTTCAGGAAGATTTATTACAGCTGGCAGCAGGACAAATGTCTGTCCTTAATGAACTGTATTCTGTCCTAATTCACCTCAAGTGTTTGCTTTTTACAATCTTAAAGCAACTTAATGGGATATTTTACACACCCTTGTGTTGTTCCAGACCTCTATGACTTACTTTCTTCTGGGGAAAACAAAGGGGAAACTATTTTTTGTACGTATATCCAAACAAGAACAACAGACAAAGTTGAACTTATGCCCTGAAAATATGGCCACTTCTTTAAATGTTAAAACATATTTTAAAAACGTATTGCACCAGATTTGACATCAGTAGCTAGTTTTTATCCAAGCTGCGAATTTAGTGTAAGCAAAAAAGTAATTAGTGTAATTAGTGTGATATTGGCGGCCTGGTAAACCCTATATTATTTTTCCCCATAAGAAATACAAAATACTTGGCCTTGTGGGGTCATTTTTGTTCCCCATGAGGAAAGCAGCTTATAAATCATACTAAGTGATGTTTTTTGAAAAGTTTTCAAAGCAGAAAGTTGTCTGTGATGGTAGGGTTAGTGTAAGGGGATAGAATATACAGCATGTACAGTAAAAACTCATTATGTCTATGGAATGTCCCCATAAAACATGACGTGTGTGTGCGTGCATTTACAACATCATCATTGAGAAATCAAAGCGATGATGATGATTGATAATAATAATAAAACAACTATCCTGCCCTATATATAGATTCTCGAAATGGTTAATTTAAGAAATAAACTGATGTGTGGCCAAAAGTGTTAACTATAAAGTGTCTCAATCAATCTGGTTTTAGTAAGCGTTTGTTTGATTATGCACGTTCAGTAGAAGTGTGATAAAGACTACAGTTTATTAAGAAATTAATGTATTATTATCATTTTCACACATAATTGTGTACAAAAAATAGCCCTGAAATTGAAGGCAATCCTTAGCCAGTGAAGAAAAATATATTTTGTTCCTTGAAAGGGATCATCCATCAGGGATTAAAAATGGGCACAGATGACCCTCAGCCTTCCCCATTAGCACTGCTCTGTGAGAGCAGGGAACATTCTTGACACCGGCTTCTGTCCTTGCCAAACTTCCCCAAGCGCAGTCCGGTCCACAGTCTCCGGCTGTCTCTCTCAGATTAGTAAAGGATAAGACACTGTCCTTGTCTTCTCATCTTCCTCTTCTGCAGCCCAGGGCCTGATGGCACACATTATCTCCTATTAACTAATCACCCAATCAGAAACGGAAAACACTCCCCGGGCGCACAGTCTCACTGACGTAAATCCGGAGTGACAATATGGCTGATCTGCGGCGAGGAGAACAGTTGAGAGAGCGGAGACTCGTTAAGATCCCGGCGAGCGCCTGCTGCGTGCGTACTCACCCTTCCTCCGGGGACTCAGTCAGCCATTATTTCATTTGACTTGGCGTCAGGAACGGGATTACAGAGATGTTTAGCGTGTCATCACACTTTCAGCGCCCCCTGGCATGGTGTACATTAAGCAGGACAGTTAGGGAATGATGGCACTGACATCACTGCGTTTCTTCGCTGAAAGTGACCTTGTTTTTCCTCATTCTCTCCATCTCTGGGAAGTGTTGTCCCAGAGGAAGGTTTTATTGCTCAAAGGTCGTTCTGTTATAGCCCAACTATCAGCCTTGTTTAAGCTAAAATGATTTTTGAGCAATGCAAATAGGCACACATTTGAGTGTAAAGCTGTGAAATGAATTTGGACAGCAGCCTCAGATATTTTTGTTCTTGGAGGAATTTGATGATAAATGTTGGAGTTTTTATTGAAATCATATGCTAATAATTGCAGACTGGCAATTATGAGCCCAGTTTGAGACATTGTTGAGATCATTAGATTCGAGTTGGTTTGAGATTACTTTTCAGACTTAAACTGAAACCTCATTTGCTCACACTTTCATCAGCAGGAACAATTAATTGGAAAGTTACACAAAAATGAAAAGAAATGTAATTTAGTCATCTTAATTTCGTTCCATAACCTGTATGACATTATTTCTTCCAAAATAAAGAAGATATTTTGAGGAATGTTGGTGACCAAACGTTTTTTGGTGTCCATTGACTAATATCTGCTCTCATTGTTTTGTATAATAATACATTCAAACTTTATTTGTGTAGTATCTATTTTGTAAGCTTCATCTTTATTCTTTATGAAATGTAACAGTAAAGGTATGGTCACATTTGTGAGTTTGTGACAATAAAAAAAAAAAGGTCAATTGTCAATAGTGTAGCAGTTCATAAAGCTCAGCTCACACAGAACTTACTGTAAAATCAAGCAGCTTTCTGTTGGTCAACGCAGCTTGTACAAACAATATCTGCATGGGAAACATTTTCGACCTAGTGCAGAACTTCCGATCTTGAAGATTTCAATTAAATGACTGTATATTGCCCAGAGGGAAGGCAAATGTGACCAAAGTTTGAAAAAGTCATACAGATATGGAATACTGATATTTCAACGCATTCTCATCCCAAAGCGTAATATATTGACTCTTTTGCCAAAGCGTCTATATCCAACGCATATGGCACCCTTTAGCGTCAATATAACACGCTTCGGTTTTGGGTAGGTTTAGGTCTGGGGTAGTGTTAGGGTTAGACCACTAGGAGGCGCCATATATCTGCGTCTCATATGACGCTAAAGGGTGCCATGTGCGTGGGATATAGACGCTTTGGCAAAAGAGTCAGTATATTACGCCTTGGGATGAGAACGGGCTCGATATTTTGATAGTCATATTGTCATCATCGAAGTGTTTGCATCCTTTATTCTGATTGGCCTTCTCTCGTACAGCTGTTTGAATAATGAATTGATGGTATTTTGTTTCTTGCATCTATTTGCATTTAGATTTATGCATTAAACAGACGCTTTTATCCAAAGTGACTTACAATAGAAGTAAATAAGGAATTCATCACAGAGCCAACTGCATGAATGAAGAAATGATTTGCAGTATAAAATGCCACATTTATTAGAAATCTAGATTAGAAAACAAGCTATTGCAGAGGAATTTTTTTTTTTTGGCGCAAATGCATTGGTCTAGGGTTGTGAAGTAATTAAGTGCTGGCGGAAAAGGTGTGTCTTCAACTAGGGGGTCAAACACTAAATCTGTTCCTTTGCATTTGCCGAGTTTTCCGAAAATATTAAAAGCGTTCTTTATCCGCCTTCCAAGTTGCTGGCATTTCCTTCAGGAAATGCGTATCTAATGCATGATTGATTGACTCAGTCACCTCTGCGTCCCAAATCTGTCTTCTTGAGATTTTGTTTGGGGACAGTTGCTATTTTGGAATGCACACATGCACACATCAACACAGAAATTTGCGGCTTCACCCCTGGCAAAGATGGCAAGGCCAGCACTCGTGAGGATAATGAGCTGGCCATTAAAGCGTTTTTAATTAGCGAGGTGCCCCGCGATCACATCCAAGCAACATCTTCAGGAAAGGTATGCAAATAAGGCTTGAACTCTCAAACTAAACATGAACATTCTGCTCGGCGAGTTATCAGATAGCATTTTTTAGGTGGCGTCAACTCATTTAGCTTTAACGATTATAGCCAGAACTCATTACAAAGTATCCTGGCAAAGCGCTAAGTTATGGATCAGTTACTCAGGAAAAAATGTAAACGTATGTAAACTCTAGCTCTGAAATGACACTGTGTGTTCGTGGTTTGGCCCAGAAAAATAAGGCTCTGATCATCACGGCTTGTATTGCCGTTTGTGGCAATATCATTCCTGCTATATGATCCCATAAAATAGATAACAGATGGAGATTTGTCCCCTGAGTTTCTGTTAAAGAAAAAAGGAACAGCAAAATGACTAGCTGAGGGGTAACTCTGATGACTGCATCATATCTAACAAGTCTGCTGTGAGCTATAGAGATGCTGACCTCTATCATGTAGCACGGCAGCTGTAGTTTTTCACCGCAGATTTTATGACAAGGTGGAAGGAGCTTTGTGCTGAGACTGATAAGACTCCGGTCTACAGCCCTTCTGTGCTCACCGACCAAAGGGGCTTTGGATAGGACTTAATGAGCCGAGCCAATCAATGCCCAGCCAGATGGCTTTGATTGATGCCTTTGAAGAAACAAAGTGTCATAATGGTCCTAAGACCACCGAACAGAAGGGAAGAGGAAAGTATTGATGCATCAACCCTAGCAGAGGTCACGATGACCATCTAACTTTGAGGCTTTGCATTGTCCCAAGGTGCCGCTCCTTGTTTGTGTGCCTGAGTCACCTTGTGGGGAAATAAATGGCTCTGGAGTGCTTTGAAACAACCTAACTCGAAGTATTCATCTTTGATGCTTAATCCCATGCACTTGCATGCATCTTTTGATTGAGCTAGTAAGCACCCTAGCAACCACATATCAACATCCCAGAGCAATCTAGCATCATTCATGTGAGTTTTGCAGGGGTAAGCGTGCTTCATATTGTCTTGAGAATATGTTTAATTATTGCTTGTACTTCTTTCTTTACATTTTAAATAATTTAACAAAACATTTTTTTTAATTGACATTTCCAATGACAAGTCAGTCAGTTTGTCACATTAACTACATCAATCAAGACTTAATTCAAAATGGCTTCCAGAAAAGATTAGGTGAAATTGGACTATTCATCAAGCTAATAACTCTTACAACACCCAGCTGTTGCCAAAGATTGTGACATTTTTAGACACATTCAAGCACCTGCATCGACAGGAAACATAATTCCCTCACTCACCAGTTTTGGAGTGGGAAGTTTCAGTATGGCAGTATTACCTGTATCATGACATCTCTCTAAAGATATATTTCATTCACACAATCTAAGGCAAGCATCACTATAACAGTTGCTCATACATCTTTTATGGGGTTAAGAAAAACTCATACCGTGAGTGTTACCTATAATCTAAATTCCTACCTTTCTCAAATTGTGTGGTTTGAGAAGATACACTACTGTTTGGGGTTTTGAAAGAAGTCTTATGTGCACCAAGGTTGCAGCTCATTACCCTCACAAGTGCTGGCCTTGCTATCTTTGCTGATTTGGTTTTTCGTTTTTATGCTGATTTGGAGCTCTTCAAGTCGAACACACCTATAATAATCAATGTTGAAGACAGTTTTTGAACACCACCGTTCAAAAGTTGTTATGCTTAATATTTTTGTGGAAAACGTGATTCAATTTGTTCAGGATTTTTTGATGAACAGAAAGTTCAAAACAACAGCATTTTTTGAAAAATATTTTGTAACATTGCAAATGTCTTTACGATCAGTTTTTATCATTTTAATACGTCCTTGCTCAATAAAAGTATTAATTTCTTTTTTTTTTTAAATCATTTTTTTTTAAATTCATTCATTTTATAAAGATTGTCATGGACTAAATATTTTGACTTTTCTTTATTATCCGGCTGTTATTAGTAAGAAATATCAAAAAAAAAAAATGTGTTGTATTCTTTAGTGAGAGAGTATAACTAAACATCTGTTCCACAAATAAAAAAGAAAAAGTCACAGAGGTTTGTAACGACATAAAAGTGAGTAAATGATGACAGTGTTTTCATTTTTGGGTGAACTGTCCCTTTAATAATTGTGCTCACTAGCTGTCCAGTAAAAGACGAAAAAAAAAACACCCATGTTGGTGTCTTTTGAATACACTTTATATACACTACTCTGAGTATCTTCAAGAGCTAGTCATTCTGAGACTCAGTGCACTTAGAGAATGTGAAATTGGCTGTGAGATTTCCTGTCAAACTGAAAGTTAACTGCACATTAAGGAGGTAGATGGGTAAACGTTGATGCCACAAGCATTGGGTTGTTTATGAGTGTAGAAATAGCTGCATAATGGTGCCATGCATGTTAAAGATAAATATGACAGATTGTCAGGCCCTTCCTAACATTTGAAACTGTAAATACATTATTAAAAACTGCAGAATGTAACTTAAAAATCCATTTTTGCAATATTTATTTGCAATGATACTTCTAAAGCACATAACACACTGCCTTTTTTGGCCCGGTTTTCTTGTTTGTTGTTGTCTGTGCTGTCCCATTCTTATCCAATCATGATTTAACACTCCTGCCTGTTTTATCTGGCCTCTCACAGGCCCAGACAGATGGGTCTGCTCTTGATTCAAACACAAACCTCAAAACTAATCCCCCAAAACAAACCTCTCGCTTTCAGATTCAGCCAGCTGTGGGAGCTGGATCAGAACCACAGCGAACCACTGGAACGTTCAAATGACTTTTTTATGATTACTGCAGTTTCTTTGACCCGAATAAACATGAACCAACTGGCCATAGATGAACCCTGGGTTGGTTATCAATTGCTTATTTGTTAGAAATCTTTTATAACATCAGTTTATAAGGCTGCTCTTGCCTGTTTTACCGTGTCCCCTGACGTGAAGTGGATTGTATTGTTGATTAGCTCTGATTGTGTTCCAAGGTTGTACTAAATAATGGTGTTCATTGGGAGAGCTGAATCTAGCTTAAATTTCCAAAAAGCATTTAGAGCCAATTTTCAAAATTGCCACTTGTTATATTGGGCATGACAACCCTGCATTTGTTTATTGTGTACATACACTCACCTAAAGGATTATTAGGAACACCTGTTCAATTTCTCATTAATGCAATTATAATCAACCAATCACATGGCAGTTGCTTCAATGCATTTAGGGGTGTGGTCCAGGTCAAGACAATCTCTAGAACTCCAAACTGAATGTCAGAATGGGAAAGAAAGGTGATTGAAGCAGTTTTGAGCGTGGCGTGGTTGTTGGTGCCAGACGGGCCGGTCTGAGTATTTCACAATCTGCTCAGTTATTGGGATTTTCACGCACAACCATTTCTAGGGTTTACAAAGAATGGTGTGAAAAGGGAAAAACATCCAGTATGCGGCAGTCCTGTGGGCGAAAATGCCTTGTTGATGCTAGAGGTCAGAGGAGAATGGGCCGACTGATTCAAGCTGATAGAAGAGCAACTTTGACTGAAATAACCACTCGTTACAACCGAGGTATGCAGCAAAGCATTTGTGAAGCCACAACACGCACAACCTTGAGGCGGATGGGCTACAACAGCAGAAGACCCCACCGGGTACCACTCATCTCCACTACAAATAGGAAAAAGAGGCTACAATTTGCAAGAGCTCACCAAAATTGGACAGTTGAAGACTGGAAAAATGTTGCCTGGTCTGACGAGTCTCGATTTCTGTTGAGACATTCAGATGGTAGAGTCAGAATTTGGCGTAAACAGAATGAGAACATGGATCCATCATGCCTTGTTACCACTGTGCATGCTGGTGGTGGTGGTGTAATGGTGTGGGGGATGTTTTCTTGGCACACTTTAGGCCCCTTAGTGCCAATTGGGCATCGTTTAAATGCCACGGCCTACCTGAGCATTGTTTCTGTCCATGTCCATCCTTTTATGGCCACCATGTACCTATCCTCTATTGGCTACTTCCAGGAGGTTAATGCACCATGTCACAAAGCTTGAATCATTTCAAATTGGTTTCTTGAACATGACAATGAGTTCACTGTACTAAAATGGCCCCCACAGTCACCAGATCTCAACCCAATAGAGCATCTTTGGGATGTGGTGGAACGGGAGCTTCGTGCCCTGGATGTGCAGGAGAAAGGGGGTCAAACACAGTATTAGTATGGTGTTCCTAATAATCCTTTAGGTGAGTGTGTATGTTTTATACAAACCTCAAGTAATAGTTCACCCAAAAATGAAAATTCTGTCGCTATTTAAAAGCCCTCATGTTGTTCTAAACCTGAACAGTAAACACAAATAGGCGTTTGAGTGATTAAACAGTACAGGCATGCCCGAGCAAATGAAATCTAGAAGAGTGAATTAATTTATTTTCTGTCAATGTTTTTGAAGTCAATGGAATATTGAAAGATTGTAAGGAAAAGGGAAAAACATCTTTATGATCAAATTTTATTCTGGCAATGTTTTTGACAGGTTCTTTCAGGTTGATACGAAATGATGCAAATTGAAATGTGTCGTATGGACTCAACCTAATTTATCACTACACAGATGTGGCATGTAATCATGATATTTCCATGTAATTAGTATCTGTCAGTGATATCGTGTGAGTTTAACGGTTAATGTAATTAATTTGATAGGAATTTTCAAGCTTTGGATAATCAAAACTGTTTATCAGACATATTGCAAAATAATTGTCTGATAGGAATACATCTACAATATAATAATAATCAAACAATAACTACACAACCATTCAAAAGTTTGAGATCAGTATGATTTTTTAATAATTTTAATCACAATATTTAAAACATATTAAAATGGAAATTTTTTAATTGTAATAATATTTCACAATATTCATTTGGTGTTGATGAAGGGGTATCTGAGCCCTACTGATGAGTGTAAATCTTTTGCTATACAGTGTGTCAAAGCAATTGGCAGGGAAGCTCAAATGCATGTTTTCACCATTGATGATGTACACCCCTATTTTGACACTATGTACAACTTGCATTGAATCCCTGATGTGAGTCATGTGAAAGGGCCTTTACTAAGAGGTCTTTACTAACCTGAATCATACAGAGGGATCTTGAAACCTAAAAGCACTGGATAATGGAACAAAGTCAATGGATAAATGTGACTCTTGATGGACTATTTGCTTCCATGAGAGCAACAGATTTGTGGAAGTAGGTCCAAGTGAAAGCATCATTATTGGTTAGGGGTCTGAGTAGAATTGGACATCAAATGGAAGAGTGGTGGTTAGAAGCACATATCTATTTGAGGTATAGAAATACGCCAGTGACTAGAAGGTTATTCACTGCCATCACTTTCCCCTTCAGCAAGGCACTTAGACCCACGTTGCTCTAAGGAACTGCAATTAACCCTCTGGAAATTGGCGAGGGATAAAAGTATTATCACTGTCTTGTTCCATGTATGTTGAAAATTCCAGTATTGGCAAACCAATTATCACTGTAGTCACGTGGTGAGATTAACAGCTAACTGAGACAACAGCTCAGTTTCAAACATTCAGTGAGCTGCCTCGCTGTCTACATAGGCCGGTGCCTTAAGGCGGCTTTCTTGCTCTCATTTGGAAACACTTGCCTGTTGCGACATTCCAGCAACATTTTCGTATGCTATTTCTTGCACATTTCGCAATACTTTCCAAATGAAATGTCAATTGGGTGGTGTGGTGAGCAGGATGGCCAAAGGAACGTGAGAGAACGTCGCGAGGCCGGTGGTGCGATTGCTAATGAGCAGCACCTGTGAAGCACACCGGTCTCGCATCTCTCACGGAGGAGCGGAAGCATAAAGGGGGAGCGACGGAGTGGATGATCGAGAGAGGAACAGGCCTGCTTTTGTTTGTATTTTATTTTGGTAGCCAGCAGTCGTCCGTGAGGGGCTGCTGGCAGGTATTTATATTTTATTTTCGGTAGCCAGCAGTTCCGTGAGGGACTGCTGGCAGGTATTTTGTTTATTTCATTTAAATAAAGTTTTATTTGATTGTTCTCCGGTTCCCGCCTCCTTTTTCCCTGAACCTTGCTACAGGTGGCTCTACAAGTCTTTGATTACTTGTATGGCAAATCATGTTTCATTGGACTTGTACCCGAATGCTGTACCAGGTGAGCAACCGGTCAAAAGCCATACATATGGAGCTGGTTATGTGATGCATGTCAAAATGTATTAGTTTACAAATCATGCACTAAGGTAAAAGTGTTTTGAGGTCATCAAATTGCATTGTGCAAGGAACCGTGTAAAAATAAGTCGGTAACACTTTATTTTGATGGTCCCTTTTGAACATTCTGTTGACTATAAGTAACTTTGCAACATGTCAACTAACTCTCATTAGAGTATTAGTAGACTGTCTGCTTAATATCTGCTAACTCTTTAATGTGATGGTCCTCCAACAGACATTCTACTGACTATAAGTAAATTTGCAACTACATGTCAATTTATTCTATCCCTAACCCTACCAGTCTACTAATACTCTACTAACACTCTAGTGAGAGTTAGTAGAGATGTAGGTGCAACGTTACTTATAGTCAACTGAATGTGTTAAAGGGACCATCCAAATAAAGTGAAACCAATAAGTCTTTAATCGATAATCTGTCCCTGTAATTATGATTTGTGTAAAAAGGAATACAATTTTTTGGTGTTTTACTGCCACTATTGTTCATTTAACCTGGAAACTACAGTGAATTGTAAGGTATGTATTGTATACGTTTTTAAATACTCTCAACTGTTTTTCTTTCTGTATGTATATTTAAATATACAGTAATGGATATTCAACATTTATCTCGGTTTGTCTACATTCTTGGAATTGTTTTAACACTGAGCTTGTTATATTTTTGAAGGATACATGTGATGTTGTTTTAGAATTTGGCCAGAATGAGTTTTCTTAGAAAGCAGCGTGATTGGAAATAAAATGCCTTAATGCTTTCTCCGTAGGCGGCTCACTGGGTTTGGATCAGAGCAATTGAATCTATTAAGACTTTATTCAGTTGGAGTGATTTTATAAATTCCATTTTCACCATATTAGTAGCTGATTAATATTCCGAGCAACTTCAAGCAATTTGCAACTCAACACACTCTTCACCAAATATTATTCAGTGTAATTACACAGAAGCATGATGATATTCAAAGGTGTTGGGCTGTAAAAATGTAATAGATGTTTTCCTGATTGTATTTTTCCCTCCATCAAAGTTATTTATATAATTGTGTTCTTTGATCTTGACGCTGAGATTAGGCAAGAGGAAAATGCGTTGGGCTGTCAAACCTCTTTTGTTCTTCCTGACTGTAATTTGTATTATTTTTGACTAGAATGTTAGTGTGAAGTCTAGTTCAAGACAGTTATTGAACTCATGACCATAATGTTATTCAAAAAAATTATCAAGTGTAAACATCTCTCAGAGAGCCAGCGCTTGAGTGTGATCTAAAAGAATGAGCAAGCAGAGCGAAAGCACATCTACCCATGATCCATTACACTCCCCTTCCTTTGACCTCTCTTTCCCTGGAGTAAAAAGCCACACGTGGGCGTTTATCCAGGTCATGCCAGTGGTGTAGTTGCTTTAGCAGAGTAGCAGAGATCAAATTCACAGTCTTTTGTACATCAGCTAAATGCTATTGTTGCTCCAAAGCAACACTTCATTGTAGACCTCACCTTTTCTAGTGTAAGGAATTGAGCCAATGCATTGTTAATTTTCTTCTTTTTTTTCAACATCCTAAACTCCACGAGCGGTTAGCTAATAAAGACAGTTCGAATGTAGTTTCACAAGCCATACATTTTATTGTTGGCTTTATATATATTATATATTCAATATGTTCAGTTACTTTTTCTTTGTTGTATCTCAGAGCAGCACACAGTAGTGTTGCTGAAGGAATCAAAATGAATCAGTTGAGTGAATGAATCAGTGACTCACTCAAAGACGATGGCTGAATCCGAAATCACCCCCTATACCCTCAAACAGGGCATTATTTGAGGGGACAGCCATTTGTAGTTGGGTCCGAAACCATATTGGACGTTATTGAGTGCTTCTATCCCACATTGCACTGCAATAATGAGTGTACAACCGAATGTACGCTCAATGGCTGTCCGAATTTAAGTGAACAGTATTAGTGGAGTAACGTAGAGAATAGTGAATGAGGGTTCGGGGGGCTATTTCGGATTCAGCCAAGGCCTTGTTCCGTTGCTGAATGAATCATTATTTTCTGATTCAACAAGTCAGTTGAGTGAATAATTCAATGACTTACTGATAAATCAGTCACATGTTTGGTACCTAGTGAATCAATATTTTTGTATTCATCAGTTGAGTAAATGATGACATTCACTCAAATATATTTGCTTGCTTCCACCTACTGGTGTAATGATGTAACCTTCAGAAAGAATCCCCACCACTAATGCACAGGCTGACAGTCTGAGTGCTATACAGTAAAACATGCATGTGTGGGACTGTATATCAGCAAGGTGCCCTATCAAAATCGAAATCGAGATTTCTTAGAATATTGTAGAGACAATTGTCAGAGTTTTCTTTTTAATCTTTTTTTTTTTTTTAACAGATGATTGATGCAGACTACAGACAGAGATTGGTTTGACTTTTGTATCTGTTTGTTTCTGAGGTTGAGGCTAAGCTTAGTGGGGTCCTTTTTTTGTCCAAAGATTTGAAATTAATAAAGATTACTGGTTCTAACAGATGTAATGTTTCAACATATATTTTAAAGTGTATCATATTCCAATATTACATCAAAAGTAGGCCCCAGATGAATTCACAGATGTCTCTGGACAAGGCCCAGAATATCCAACTGCATTTAAATGCATCATACCACAACATACAATGCCTGGTTAAGAAGGACTGTGGTTGTTTGGTGAATACGATATAGGGGTTTGTGCTTAAATGCAGTATGTTAAAATCAAGTATTTACTCTGTGTACAAAGAGAATAATTTGATTTGAACTGTCTTTCTTCAAACAGATCCACAAGGCCCATCAGTTAAGTTCTTCTTTTTTTTTTTTTTTTATGTATGTATGTATTTTTATTTGTATTTATATATCTTGTAGTGAGTCAGGTTAAATGCATTAATGCACTAAAGATTCATCATGCAAGTGCTGCAGAGGTTTACACAAGGGGCTCTGGATTGTAAAATGGCAGCAGTATCGCGTTT
Source organism: Rhinichthys klamathensis goyatoka (assembly GCF_029890125.1). Taxonomy (NCBI): domain Eukaryota; kingdom Metazoa; phylum Chordata; class Actinopteri; order Cypriniformes; family Leuciscidae; genus Rhinichthys; species Rhinichthys klamathensis. Next base: position 104,987 of record NW_026607029.1, read on the forward strand.
ATAAATGCAAAGAGTTTGGAGGCTGTTTCACTTCCTTTAATTGCTTGACATTTGCATACTGAGAAGTTTATCAGTGGTGCTGTGCAGGTCTCATCCATGTGTAATAGCATTTGGATTACCATTGGGATGGCAGCTCCAGGCAAAAAACAAACACAAATGGACTCCAAAATATATACTTGACTGTAATGACAGGTGATGGGCAGAGAATGCCAATTAGGCCCCTCAGAATGCCAGCTGATTCCCACAGATGACCACCGTTATTCCATCCTCTACCCTAAGAGCAGATTTGAACATGGGGTCTGCGGAATTATCTGGAACATGGGATGTATAAAAAATAAAAATAAATCTAATTTACTCTGGATCTACATTGATAATGCAGTGTAATAAAACAAAAGAAATAGGATTAGAGTATAGCAATCTATCTATCTATCTATCTATCTTGAACATAGGATTTATTAAAAAAAATAAAGAAAGTTTTTTTTTTTTTTTATTACTCTGGATCTACATTGAGAATGCAGTGTAATAAAACAAAATAAATAGGGGCTTACAGTATAGCGATCTGTCTGTTTGGTCTGTCGGTCGATCGATCAATCATCTAGCTGTGCATGATGACTAGGATGTGTGTTTGTGATGGCGTTCCTGTAAAGAGTTTTGAAACATCGCAAAGAGAGATGCTTGGTTAATATCAGTGCATGAAAACGAACTAATAAGGCAAATGCTCAAAGATCAGCTGTTTGTGGAGGCAGTCCTATTAGCCAAACGTACGTGCAGGGATTTCTTAGATTTCACCATATGTTGGTCTTAACGACTGAACTAAGGCCAGTTATGACATATTTCATCCACTTTAAGATGGTATAGATTATATCCAGTTGTAACAGCCAGCCGAGGATCATCCTGAATATATTTCCAATGGAATATGTTTCATAGAGATTTTTTTGTAGAAAATGAAAATGTATATATAAAGGGATTCATAAATTAAGTGTATTTACAAATGATTGATATGTCTAGTCAGGCATGTGTCTTAACAACCAACCTCGACACAAACTTGCAATTATGGCTCCAGGGAGGAAGCCGCAAGGACTCTCCTTCATAAGAATGAGCACAGCCTCAGCAGAGGGCCAGATTCAACATCTGAAAAGAAAAAAAACATCTGCTTTTGAAACTAGATTCAGTCTCAGCCTCCCTCTGTGCCTCATCAATGGCGATTCACTTGGCAGTGTGAAATATTCAATCCATATTTACTGATGCACTAAGACTGACTCAACTAAGTCCGTTTTTTTCTTCATTCTGTGACCCACCTACAAACACATTTTTAAAGAAAGAATTTTCTAATATATGCATCATCAACAACTTGTTTTTGAAACACATTTGGGTACATTTCATTAAAAGATATCCAGGTCAATCCGTAAAATGGTATTTTGAAATGCAGTGAGTAGGGTGTCTTTTTTGTCTTCCTTTTGGCATTTCCTTTTTTTGAGTTACATCTCAATTCCAATCGAGTCGGGACTCTATTTGCTTCGCTCAAATTGCTCTCTAGAGGTAACAGACCCTATGAGGAGCAATTAAGTAATCAATCCTAATCCCCAGTGGGCCCGGATTTTAACCGAGAGTGAAAGTGAGTCAGAGCTGCGTAATCCAGAGACTGTGAGAGACATGAAGAGGACAGGTATCAAATGTCTCAGCCTTCCCTCCAGAGACCGAATCAATGTATCCAGCGTTCTCTCATTTCAGCCCTCTCTGGGTGTTCACTTGCGCTAAATAACCATTCTCACTTTTCATGACATCAGGGACGGAAAGGTCAACCAATCACTGCACAGCCCCTGAAACTGCAGAGAAACCACTGTGTCCTATGTGGTCATTAATGATGATTATTAAAGGTGAAGCATAGCATCTGTTACTAGTGGCACCAAACAGAATTGCAATTTTGTTTTTTTACACAAACACACACAACAACATTGAGAACAAGAGACATGGCAGATGGGGGAGTGTTTTTAAAACGTAAGTCAAAGAAACGATGAAACATCAGTTCAGTATAAGTTTTAGTATCTATAATTCACTCAACATTTGCTTGCTGCTGTGCAACAAAGATAATGGAATGACACAGTTATGGATCAGATTGCTCGGCCAGACCTAACCATAATACAATATTTTTTTTGTCCCTTGATTATTTGGCTTCACTTGAATTTACAGCAACATGTAATATGTTTTCCTTTATTGAACCAAATAGTAATCATATATATTAATACTATACTGTAAAGTTTGCAGGCCGATTATTAAGACATTATTTATTTTGAGTTTTCCAATTTTTTATGTTTTCTGTGTTAAAAAAATCCTGTTTTAATATATATATATATATATATATATATATATATATATATAATTTAAATTTGAGTAAATACAGTATTAATTTAATATGAGCAATTCATATACATTAAGTTATGTATTATGTATTATCACTGCAAAAAATCTCTAAATTAAATATTGCTTAGAAAAAATATCTACTACTAATAATATATTTCCACTAGGCCGGTTAATCAGACAATATTTATTTTGAGATTTTCTGCATCGATTATACCAGTTTTGTGTCTTCCAAAGTCTATTGATAGCATTGTCGTTTTTTTTGTTGTTTTTTGTGATTTTATTTCAAATAAAAATGTGGTTACACTACAATACGGATGCATTAATATGCATTATACCATGGTCTGGGTGAAAACTCGATTCTGATTGGCTGCAGGGTGTCCATTAAAAAGTGATAGAGGACACCTAAAGGAGTTCTGGTGAAACTGACTGTTTGAAATTAATAAATAAATCCGCTGGTTACATCAGCTGTGAGTAACCATAGCAACAGGTCAAAATAGCAAAGTATCCGTTTACAATTTGTTATATCAAAACAAACATCTTTAGCTGTTATACTATGCCTACCTGTGTGTTTTATTATATAAAAAAAAAAAAAAAAAAAAAAAAAAAAAAACGAAAGTGTAACGCCCATGGCTAGATGAGCCTAACTTACATGAAAAAAAATACATTAGCTTTCTGGCTCGTAAGTTAGCTAAACTGAAGGGTTCTACGAGCTGAGCGGACTATAAATATCTCCGGTTGCTAAATAAACCGTCAGGCGGAACCACGGAAACCAAGTTATTGTTTGTAAAAACTTTACATTTCGATTGTAAAACTAATTAAAATATAAACTAATGTTTTAAAAATGTGTTATTTGGCAAGTGACCATGGTATAAGCAGGCCTCGCTGTCGTCCATTAATACCTGACAATGGACACCTCGTCGGGCATTAACCTTTACATAATGGTTTGCAAATGTATCAATATGATACGACTTTACTTGTTGAGGCACTGTAACAATCCCAGGTCAAATATCATGAAGAAGGCAGAATAAGTATTTCCCAATAACAGCTAGATTTACTCAACACAGGCAAACTACATAAAACAGTGTTACAAACAATACCGGACAATGAGTGATACAAACAGAGGAACTTAAATAGACAGAGATAATGAACTAAATGATAAGCAGCCGATGACGAATAATCAGTGTCCATAGAAATTAGTAATTGGCGGGAAACGCAGACAAAGGAGAACGTGTGACTGAAAAAAAAACAAATTACAAGTCCATGACAATGAAACAAACTGAACGTTCCGGGTTACTTGACTGTAACCCTGTTCCCTGAAAAAGCGGAACGAGATGCTGCGCTGACGTCGGTGACGTCAACGTCGCGCGCCCGCGCACACTCGCGTGCACCCGCGAGGCTATAAATAGATGAGCCGCAGGTGCATCGTCAGGATATTTTGTCTGAAGAGCAGTCCTGGGACATCATCAGCACGGCAAAGTAGCGCAGCATCTCGTTCCGCTTTTTCAGGGAACAGGGTTACAGTCAAGTAACCCGGAACGTTCCCTTTCAAAAGCTACAATCGATGCTGCGCTGCTTAGCGCATTGGGAACGAGAATACCCACGCTGCCGTGCTTGAAGGTGTCTGGACTCCTTACGATTGTGTAGGTGTGCTCACAAGAACGCAAGAAAGCCCTAGACATTAGCTTGTGATGTCGACTCAAGGACATGAGAGCCCGGAGTGGCATGAACATCTAAACTATAAAACCTTATGAATGTGTGCGGAGAGGACCAGCCTGCCGCATCACAAACATGCTGTAAGGGGGCACCCCTTGCCAAAGCAGTAGAGGAGGCGACTCCTCTGGTGGAGTGAGCCCTTAGACCCGTTGGCGAAGCTTGGTCGGTGCCAGCGCCTCATAGGCAAGAGCAATAGCATCCCTGACCCAATGTGACATGGTCTGTTTAGTAGCGGCAGCACCCCTGTTACTGCCCCCATAACAAACAAATAGTTGCTCTGACTTACGCCACTGGCTAGTACGGTGAACGTAGGCCTGAAGAGCACGGACTGGACACAGTCTGTGAGATCTCTCCTGCTCCAGCGTTGTGAACGGTGGAGGGCAGAAGGCCTCAAGAGTGACCGGATGTACAGCTGAAAACGGTACTTTAGGCAGGTAATCAGGATGAGGATGCAAAATCACTTTCACCATTCCTGGGGCAAAGTCTAAGCAGGATGGCGATATTGACAGAGCCTGCATATCCCCGATTCTTTTTAGAGAGGTTATAGCCATAAGAAAAACCATCTTTAGGGTCAGAAGTTTGTCAGACGCTGACTCTAGAGGTTCGAAGGGGGTCTCAACCAGACCCTCTAGGACTATACTGCCCTACAAAGGCAAAAGACCTTAACTCACCAGAGTGTGAAACTGAGAAAAATGACTTTAAAGTTTTTTTGTTGTCCAGCCAATTGTATGATAGGTAGGACAATGAAAATTTGCCAAGTAGTTGTCATAATGAATATATTTATCTACATTAAAAAATATTTAGCTCAAACTTGACCTTTGACCCCTATTCGGAAGTTACTGTATTCTGCCTTTGCATTATCTGCAAAACAACAATGGGTCATACAAAGGCAAAATACCTTAACTTCTAATTTATTGACCATTTTGCCTTTTATCACTCTATACAAACATTTCTATGATAACAACGATTTAGTAAGTTCTGTCTAGTAAGGGTTAATATTACATCAATAGAGAAAGACCTTAACTCGCTAGAGTTTGGAACTGAGAAAAATGACTTTAAAGATTTTCAGTTGTCCCTCCAAATTAATTATAGGTAGGACACTGTAAATCTGGCAATTAGATGTTTTAGTAATAAAAATTATCTACATAAAAAATCTTGAGCTCAAACTTGACTTTTGACCACTATTTTAAAGTTACTGTACACTCTGCCTTTGCATTGTCAGCAAAAAGTGAGAAGTTATGCCAAGGCAAAAGGCAGTAACTTCCACATTATCAATATTTGGTTGCTGATCACCATTAACAAAATCATTATAGTAACACCTGTATAAAATCTAGTGATCATGGCATTTATTTTGTATGATTTACACTTATAGACATCTACTTATTACTGTGCTTTGGTTGCATTCTGGTGGCATTATTAATACATGAGACATGGCAAAATACCTCCATAGCGGTAAGATCTTCAATTGGTACCGAGTGGCATAAGACTTGATAAACGCGCGTTCAAAATGATCACGATAAAACAGGTCCTCGCGCACATTCGACCCGGGGACTTGCTTATAGTATATTCGTGTTCGAAGGTGTCATGCTCCTCGTACGTTCACGAAAAGTACGAAGTACGAACGCAGTGCTTTCCATCTTGAGACTCGGTGGGGAGCGCGCTCTGGACTACCTAGACGACTAATGCATTTATAGCACAACCTTCTGTGTTCTGCGTCTTTTCAGTAGCGGTGGTTTCAGCTGTCTGCCCTATTATTGTGCAGTGCACTTCGCTCGTCCCGCGGATTTATTCCGGACAGTGTGATTGTAGGTACAACCCGCTTGTAACAGCTTGTCTGATGTTGTATGCACCAACAATTCTTGCTGCATTATGTTGTATGCACCAATATACCGTTGTTGCTTCATTATTATCACTCTGTGATATATTAGTCGCGCGTCGGCTCGACCGTGTTCAGGGCGGAGCTGAAGGCGCCGGCGAAGTTTTGGCACTCTGCCAGCTAGATGCATGATTGTTTCAACCCGATCTGGGTGAGGCGGGGATTTAGTTCTTTGTTGTATTCACCTGCTACGGCGTGTGTAACATTTTTTTCTGTCAACTCTGCATATATCATTCGCGATGGATAGCCTATCGCACGTTTTTCATATGGAGCGGGTTCAGACCATACTAAATGTTCTGACCGCATTTGTGCTGGACAAAGCTCTGAGGACATCAGAAGTTACAGGGACTGATGGCAGCTGTACAAAGTACACAGGCTACATCGTAATTTCAATTTTAATGGAGAGCAAAACAAAGGCAGAACACCGTACAATCTGAAAGGTATTATTTGATAGAACGCCAGCACCGTAACTTCATATTGACGCGCGGCTAAACAAAGGCAGAGTACCGTAACTCAAAATGAGCGTTCCAAAACAAAGCCAAAGAGCGGTAACTGGTGTTACGGTGTTCTGCCTTGGTTTCTCACGGGCTTTTGGAAGTTACTGTTAAGACAACCCATTATTTTCTCGAAAAAACGACGGAATTGACTCAAGATACTTATCCACATGATAAAGGGGGTCTTGAATGTGCCAAAAATATAAAAAACTAATTTTCGACCAAACACGAAGTTACGGTCTTTTGCCTTTGCACGGCAGTATAGCTAAGTCCCATGAAGGGATCTTGGTTCTTACGGGAGGCCTCAGTCGTCTGGCCCCACGAATGAAGCGAGCGAGCAAAGGATGTCTCCCAAGTGGCACCCCGTCAACCAAGGCGTGGCAAGCTGAAAGAGCGGCCACATAAACCCTGAGAGTGGCGGGGCATGTGCCTGTTGATAATTTTTCCTGCAGGAAATCCAGAACTGAAGCAATCTGGCAGTTGACCGGATCTGCATTATGTAAAACACACCACCTTTCAAAAACACCCCATTTGTTGGCATAACTCTTTCTAGTGGAGGAAGCCCTAGCACTTAGAATAGTCTCAATAACGGCAGGCGAAAGCCCAGTGTCCCTCAGTTGGTACCCATCAGGGGCCAAACATGAAGGTTCCACAGGTCGGGCCTGGGATGGAATATTGTGCCCTCTGCCTGGGACAGAAGGTCCCTCCTCTCCGGAATCGCCCATGGCGAGCCGTTGAGGAGAGATATTATCTCCGAGAACCACATTCTGTTCGGCCAACGCGGCGCTATCAATAAGAGGCAAGACCCTTGCTGGCGAACTCTGGCTAGAACTCCCGGGAGCAGAGCCACTGGAGGAAACGCATACAGGCGCATTTTGGGCCATGTGTGCGCCATCGCATCCAGACCCAGGGGTGCTGGGTGACTCAGAGAGAAGTAGAGGGGACATTGCGCTGTCTGATGGGAGGCGAAGAGGTCCACTTCCGCTTTGTAAAATCTGGTCCAGATCTGATCGACTACTTCTGGGTGGAGTTTCCATTCCCCCGTCAGCAGTTTCTGTCTGGACAGTAAATCTGCTCCCACATTCTGGTGCCCAGGGATGTACACTGCCCTGAGTGACAGGAACTTCTCCTGGGCTCAGAGGAAAATCTGCCTCGCTATTTTGTTCAGATTGCGTGAGCGCAGACCTCCCTGGTGATTTACATAAGAAACTGCCGCTGTGTTGTCCACCCGCACTAGGACATGACAGCCTCTCAACTGAGGGAGAAAGTATTTCAGGGCCAGAAATACAGCCATCAGCTCGAGGCAGTTGATATGCCAATCGAGCTGATGACCCTCCCATTCCCCTTGAGCTGGACGACCACTTAAGACCGCTCCCCAGCCCAACAGGGAGGCGTCTGTCGTTAGCAATCTGCGACGACAAGGCGCCCCTAGAGTGGGACCCAAGGCGAGGAACCGGGGTCTGAGCCAGAGAGATAGTGTACGTAGCCTGCGGCGCGTCATTTTTATTTGCCTTTGAGGATTGGCCCTTGGATGAAATCCCCTGGCTTTTAGCCACAACTGAAAGGGTCTCATGTGCAATAGCCCCAAAGGAATCACCGTGGATGCTGAAGCCATGTAACCTAACATCTTTTGGTACTGACGAACAGTACGATCTTGACCTAGCCTGACTTTGCTCATAATTACCCGAATGGTCTCGATTCGAGCGGGGGACAATTGTGCCCGCATCGTAATCGAATCCCAAACAATTCCGAGATAAGTCGTTCTCTGGGCAGGACAAAGAACACTTTTCTTGGTGTTGAGTCTCAACCCTAGAGAAACTAGATGAGCCAACACGATGTCTCTGTGTTGAAGCACCATCTCTTGCGATTGTGCTAGTATTAACCAATCGTCGATGTAATTCAAAATGCGAATGCCCTGGAGTCGCAATGGAGCCAGTGCTGCATCCATGCATTTTGTGTACGTGCGGGGTGATAAGGCTAGGCCGAATGGAAGAACCCGAAATTGGTATGCTTCGCCCCTGAAAGCGAACCTCAGGAACTTCCTGTGTTGTGGCAATATTTGTATGTGAAAATATGCGTCCTTCAGATCGATCGTGACGAACCAATCGTGATGTTGAATTTGCGACACGACCGTCTTGACGGTTAACATCTTGAACTTGAGCGCTTTGACTGTACGGTTTAAGCCTCGAAGATCTAAGATTGGACGCAACCCCCCGTCCTTTTTGGGGACCAGGAAGTATCTGCTGTAATAGCCTGACTCCCTCTCTGGCAGAGGAACATGTTCTATGGCCTCTTTGCTCAGAAGAGTTTGTAGCTCTTGTGATAGTACATGCATCAGCTCCGGTCTTACGGAAGTGGAGACCACGCCGTTGAAACGCGGAGGACGATGAATAAATTGGATTCTGTATCCTATTTGTACTATGCTTAATACCCAAGCAGAAATGCCTGGCAGAAGTTGCCACGCTGCCAGACTCTCTGATAGTGGTATCAGTTTTAATACTTCCTCTTGAGGGGATGTTAGATGTTCCGTGCCCTGGATGAAAGCAGGGAGCAACGGAACATCTAACATTTCGCTGGAAACCGCTGCCCCCCGAAGCACCAAAGGTGGCGCGGATGGAGAGGTTTTGTGAGGGTAACGAGAAGGGGCGGTCAGATATAATACGCGCCCCGTCCCGCGGGGGGCTACCCCCACCAGACTGGGCGCCAGACCATCAGGACTTCTTCTTTCTGTTGATGATAGTCCTGAGGTCTGGCTTGGGAGTTTGCTGAGCCTGACGAGCCTGTCTCCAGTTCTTACTAGGAGGAGCACGGCTCGCCACGCTCTGCTTTTTAACCTCCCTAGGTTTTGAAGGACCAGGGAGAGGTTGGGTGGCCGATGGCCCCTCCCCTTGAGTGCGGCGAGGAAGGAACTGAACAAACGCCTCCTCATGCTTCTTGACCTCCCTGAACCTGGTGACTACTGAGTTGACCGAGTCGCCAAACAGGCCAGAGGGAGAAACTGGAGAGTCAAGAAGAAAGACACGATCTTTATCTTTGATGCCTGTGAGGTTGAGCCACAGATGCCTCTCCGTGCTTACCAAAGCGGACATAGAACGGCCGATGGCACGGGCCGTTTGCTTAGTGGCACGAAGAGACAGATCTGTGGCTCGGCGCAGTTCAGAAAACGCTTCCTCATCTATCGTTGTACCCGCACTCAAGTCCTTCAAGAGGTCAGCCTGGTATGCCTGTAACACAGCCATTGTGTGCAGCGCAGCACCAGCCTGACCTGCAGCTTGGTAAGCTTTACCCACAAGCGAAGATGTTATTCTACACGGCTTTGAGGGGAGGGTAGGTTTTTTAAGCGAAGATGCAGACCCAGGCGAGAGATAGCTGGCGAGCGTCTCTTCAACCTGGGGCATCTCTGCATACCCTCGCGCCTTTGCACCCACGATAGTCGAAAAAGTCGACGTCGAAGGCACGAAGACACGAGAGGTATATGGTTTTCTCCATGATTTAGATAGCTCATCATGGAGGTCCTCGAAGAAGGGGAGAGACTGATGTTGAGGTCCCTCCCCCCTGCCACCGGACAAAAACCTATCCTCAAGCTTACTGCGTTTGGGGGTCTCTTGTTCACGAGGCCAGTCAAGCTGCAATCTGGCCACCGCGCGAGTAACCACCTCGAGAAGCTCCTCGACAGATTTATCGTCGCACGAGGAACGCTCAGAAGTTGGCTGCTCGAAGTCCGTAGACCCAAGAGATTAATTATCGTCCCCCGCGTGAGCCGAAGAAGCACCGGGATGCGCTTCGGGATCACGCGAGGGAACGAGTGGATCTGGTGAACAAGCAAGCGAAAGGGACGGACCCGTCTCTTGCTCGTCAGCCAAATCCATTCGGGAGCCCCATGATGATAATGCGGTTGCGGACTGAAAGTAGCCAAGACGAGCGCGAAGCATTTTAACAGTGAACAGCTCACAATGCTCGCACTCCCCTGACTCCAATGCAGCGGCCGCATGCTCCTCCCCCAAACACACAAAGCAGTAAGCGTGTGTATCCAGTTCTGACATGGGTCGAGAACATGGAGGGACACAGCGCTTAGCTTGCTGACTCATTTCTCTTTTTGCTTTTTAAACTCTTTAAATGACGTTAAGAGATGAGAAAGAGTGAAAATTCTGCACACTGTCAGGTATAAAGCTAAATAACTCCTAACAAAGATCTGTAGCAGAGAGAAAATAGATGCTTGCACACCAACACAGAGAGGTCTCTGAAGACAAAAGACCTGACGATGCACCTGCGGCTCATCTATTTATAGCCTCGCGGGTGCACGCGAGTGTGCGCGGGCGCGCGACGATGACGTCACCGACCGAGGCTATATTACTTCCGGTCGATTCTATCGACGTGTTTACACACTATATTCACAGCGGGTCACGATTAAAGACGTTCCCAATGCGCTAAGCAGCGCAGCATCGATTGTAGCTTTTGAAAGGGAACAGAAGGCACATGGCTATTAACTAAATGTTAAGTAATATGTTTATTATTTTTGTAGCTTTTTTTAAAGCTGTCATTGTATGGGAAGAGTTGCATAATGAATCTTCAAAATGTGTTAATAATAAAAATTACTAATAATAATTACATACAGGTTTGGAACTGCATGAGTATGAGTAAATAACAGCATTTTTTTTTTTTTTTTGCGTGAACTGTACCTTTAAACATAGTACGCCAAGCCTTAATGAAAATGTTAGCATGCAAAAGCCATCGGTGATACTTAGGTTTAGGGGTAGGGGAGAGAAAAATACTATAAAAACACTAGAAATGCAGTAGAGGTCTATAGTTCCCACAATGATATATACACATACTGTACACTCACATGCCTCATTTAGATGCCTTAATGTCTGTCTCATTCTCAGTATCACATTAAACACATCAGCATGCAGCCATCATTCCATAATGAAACCTTCCCGTTATTTCACCTGATTTGATTTATTTCATGTCTGAGTGAGCCTCACATTTACCATGATGTTTTTCACATGGTTTTACTCCCCCTCTCTTGTTGTCTTGACTTGATTGATCAAAACGTGTGATCGCTCTTTATGCTAACTATATAAAAGTAATTAAGCTAGGAATTTACTGCCGCGCTATAGCAAAATGGAATTATATAGCATGACGATCAGTTACAAACGGCTAAACACAAACACAACAATTACTACAGCGAGGTCCTATTATTTCTAATAATGCTTGACATTTTCATCGTGAGATCTAGTTATGTTTTATATGTGTGGTTGGATTGTTAAATTGAAACACATTTGTCAGTGTTGTTTTCAAATAGTACAAACGCTTAAAGCATCACTCAGTGGCTCTCATGACACACTTCTTATTTTGAAAAATGACCTGGTTTATGTATAAAAAAAATCTTTTAAGCTTCTCCTGGACATATATTTAAATATCCAAATCAATAAAAGTCACTTGAAATAGAATATTAACATTTTATGAGCTGGTTCCACAAAGGATTCATTTGTAGACAAATGGGCTGCAAGTCAAACTCAAAAGAAAGGGAGAAATTATAGTCTTGGTCATTTTCTTTGAGTCCTGGCTTTAAAAATATCCCTTCTACTGTGGTACTAATGCATGATTCATGCAACTGTTGGAGTTTTAATCGCCATTAAGGGCATAATTTCTCCACTTCAGAGGTAACGCTTTTAATGACCTGGTCATATATTATTTTCGCCGAAGTAGGCCTGTCTTTATCTACTTCTCTCTGTCTACCAGAAGCGTTGCACCCTTTCAGATATTTCAGCCAAGTGCATTTTTAATACAACTTTCTCAAAAAGTTATTTAATATTTTTTATGTAATTTGAAAAAAATGCTTGACCGTTGCATGGTTCATTTTGGTTCGTTAATTTTTTTTTTTCTGAACAAAAATTGTATATCACAGGAAGCTTGTTTCCACCACAGCATAAAAATGTAACAAGGTAATTGCAACGTTTTATCTCGGAATTCTGACTTTTTCTCAATTCTGAAATTCTCAGAATTTCATGATATAAACTCGCAATTGTGAGTTATAAAGTCAGAATTGTGAGATGCACTGTAAAAACAATATTTTCATTATTTATCACATATTCATTTTGTCAAATCAACTTAGATAATGTGGTTCAGATAACATAAAAATTTGAGTAGTTTTAACTGAATAGTTGAATTGTTTTTTACAGTTGCAATTGTGAGCTATAATGTTAGAATTGCGAGATATAAACTTGCATTTGGGAGTTATAAAGTCAGAATTGTGATATATAATCAATTCTTATTTTTTGTCTCACAATTGCAAGTTTATATCTCCCAATTCTGACGTTATAACTCTCAATTGCGAGTTTACATCATGCAATTCTGAGAAAAAAATTCAGAATTGTGAAATAAAAAGTTAAAATTACCTTTTTTTATTCAGTGGGGGAAACAAGGGTTACTGGACTTCCCTATTTTATATATTTATAAAATAAAAGGACTGCAAGTAGAGTCCCAGCAAACTTTTGGGTGCCTATCCTCTCTTGAAAACCGTTGATGAATTATGGATAGATTTGTTTTGGCATTCTGAGTCATTATAATGAGGAACGAGCATATTTCGTCTATTTCTGAATGAGGAACATCAGTCAAGCTCACAATTACATGTGGAGACATCATTTAGACAATCAACTTACACCAGGGAAATGTGTGCTGAAGAACAGTTTGGGTGTTTACACACTAGAGAAAGCTCTGACGGCACATTTGACAGATTAGAATGCAGAAGATGCATTTTGAGGCTGTGGAAAGAACTGTCAGTTTGAAATCAAGTGGGAATACAACGAATGTATTTCCCAAAAGCACAACCAGCCCCTGCTCTCTGAAATCATCATTGGTCAAAACTTTCTCAATCTTTAGCTGCATGATAAAGCATCACTTTTTGAAAACCTTTGCTTTTTCTCTCTCGCTCTCTCTCTACGTCCTGTTGAAAAAAAAAAAATGTGTGGCTGCTTCTGCCTTTACTACAGTATACCATAATTACATTTTTTTTTTATATATATATTTGTCATATCCATGCCATATAATTTGTGCATTAAAGACAGAAAATCAAAAATGGATCCCATTTACAATAAATATTATTGGTCTAATTGTGCACAATTCAAAGGTAAGCTACTTATTATTCTAACAGGCAAAACAATATTTTTCAATGCACATTGCGTCACGTATAAATACACAAGGAAACACTGGGGGCTAAAGAAGATAATTAACAAGACACAGGAGTGACACATGAGGGCAAATCAAAAACCATGGCAACTAGTGAACAGGGACAAATGACACATGAACGTCTGAAAGTAACTCAGTCCAACTCAAGCAAAACTCAAACCCAGGTTGAGGATTCTGCTTTGAAAGAAGAAGCTGATGGTTCTTCTCATGTGGTTAAATATCACTCCCACTTTGCCATTCCCCATGTATGTGTGATTGTTTGTATGTGTTTGTTTAGATTATTTATGTGTTCGCAATTTAGTTAATAAAACTTTGTGTGGAATACATATGAGTTCACTGATCCTGATTCTGCCGGCAGATGAATGTCACTTAAACTATTCCTGATCTTGCCACATGCTCTAAGTGCTGTACATGCTGAGAAATATTTGTTTTTTTCTGAGGCCATAAACAATAACTTTTCTGGGAGTTGATAGACAACCAAAACTGAGTGTTCACTGGACGAACAGGTTAATCGCGACGGTAATTCAGTCTAAGTGATATTGCACGGATACTCGGCTACTCAATATATAAAATCAGTCAATCAGTCAAAAGTCTTTCACTATTAATTATGTCACATTAAGTTAAATGCCTTCCACATGCTGTTTCATGTGTGTTTATTTACAAAGCTTTGCTTTAGCCTGCAGTAAATTCTCTTGGCTGTGCTTTCCCCCTCTCACACACTTTCCACCCTTCTCTTATTCTCTGTAGAGATGTGGGAGAGGTGAGTGTAAAGTAAACACTGCCTTTCACACACACACACACACGCCCTGCTGCGGCTGGCTAATTTGCTTCCATGCGCGAGGGGAGAGGGGACCCCGCTCACCCTCTCAACAGCTAGGGGCCATTTTAATCTTCCAGCCTATAATATCTCAGCGCGCTCCTCGTAGTCCTGGCTGGTTGCCATGGGGAGATATGGGATACAGGTTGCCACTTCACAAAATCAGCTAGAAATCCCCTTAAGCCCCTGATGCATGTGATCAGGCCACCTCCGCAACGTACGGGAATACAATGACAATGAAATGAAAAGACTCCTCGCTTTGAATATTTGCTGTTATTATTTTCCTTTCTTTTCTTTTTTTTCTTTTTGCTTGTTGGTGTCCCTGGTGTAGAAGCTTCAAGTAAAGCAACAGCTCCCTAATGTTAATCAATGCTGAATGGCCCTGCGCCGCTCTCGCCGACAAATGAAAGCGCAGCGAACATCGCAGCATAGCACCACAGAGGAATCTTTCGACTGTTTATTCCCTTCACAAATGTAACCAACAACCGCTGAACAAAAGAACAAGTGCTGACAACTACGCAGCGTCTGATCTTGTGTTTTAAGAAAGACACATTGATGCCACTGTGGCATCGATGTGGGACACCTGTTGAATTTGTCATCATGAAACCATGTTAGCAGAGAGAAATTACAAAGCTGCTTTTCTCAGACAGAATATCTAGCATACTGTCAGGTCCACTTTGCAGTTTATTTCGAACAAGAACTTCCCATTGAGACTGTCTGATCAACCCAAGTCTGATCAACAAGCAGTGTGACCAACCACTGCTCATTTTGTCTTTAAGTTCTATGTAACTGTTGGGAAATCACCATTTAATACCACAATAATACTGTACATCAGTGTACGCTCATTCAAATGATTACACAGGAGTCACGGTCTGCTAGATTGTTCTTCATATAAACAAAACAAGGCCCTCTGACCAAAATGTGAAGCGACCAAAACACAGCTTTTTTTGTTGTTTAGGGGCAAATTCAAAATCTAAGTTTCTTAAGTTTCCACAATAATTTACCAGATATTAATAATTTGATAGTGTCGTCAGCCTGTCAGTGGCTGTATAGACAATATAAAATAATGTTTTTATGTATGTCGTAATTGCGAGATTTGAATTTGTAAAAATCGTTCACGTCCTTGTAGAGCTCTTATTTGCAACTTGTAAGCTGGGAATTTTCGGAGAGCTTCTATTTGTACAATGTGACCACCGTACCACCTGACCACTGTAGATTCACAGCTCAGAGTAGAACATCATGTGTTTTCATCTCAAAATTACGATAATTATGACATAGCATGAACACAATCCTAATTACTCTCCATTATTTGCCATTAGTTCACAGAAAACTCCCTCTAAACCATGCTTAGAGTGTTACATGTATGCATTTGACAGATACTTTTTATCCAAAGCAACATACATTGCATTCAAGATATGCATATAATAACTATAATATTGACCTTGAGTTGAGATGGTTTCTGAACAGAAAGACTATGCATTGGAGCTTAGTTTTGTCTAGTCTATAATATAACAGTCTATAATAAATCCCTATTTCACATTTATTAATTTTCAAAATGTGTATTTAAGTACGGTTTAGCTCAATAGTTTATATAATATAATTGGAATTCCGTGCACACATGCAATTATAAATATGATATGTACCTATGTTTCCATCTAAGGTTATGAATTAAACTTAGGAAATATTGGAATATTGCATAAAACCTTTGCAAATAAAACAGCCCAAAATCTTCACTTCCTGAAAAACTGGCACAAAGTATCAGTAATAAAATAATTAAAAGTTGTGGTAAATGTGTTTCCATCCTAGTTTATGAACATGTTTTCTTATACCTAAATAAACAAACACATAAGTAAACAAAGATTGTATGCGCTACTTTGCGTTTCCATCCAGCATATTTAATGCGATACCCTACAATTTGCATACAAATATGTGAATGAAAACCCATAGCTAATGTTGTTTTTGATGTCATATAGCAATTAAATGGCATTCTTCTATTTATTCAGTTTTAATTAATTGCAATTTTAACACAAATAAAACACAATAATCACACAAATCTATTATGTTGTGCCACGGTCACACTTTATATTAAGTGGCTTTAAGTAGCCTACTATGTACTTACATCGAAAAATAAGTACAATGTACTTATTGTGTTCAGGTTTTATTGTAAAACACTTTTGCTGCTATTGAGATTTGATACGGGTAAGGTTAGGAACAGGTGAGGTGGCATGGGTCGGTTTAAGGGTGGGTTAAGGTGTAAGGGAAGGGGCAACTGTGTAATTACAAATGTAATTACAGCTGTAATTACATGCAGGTATTTGCAAAATATAAGTACATTTAGTCATTTAGCAGACTAAATGTACTTATCATTTGTCCTAAATGTACTTAGCAGTACAAGTACAATGTAAAAACATGTATGTACACAATAAGTCCATTGTATCAAATTATTAATTTCAATGTAAGTACATAGTACTTAAAGCCACTTAACCCTCTACTGCACAGTGTTGCCATATGGCAACATACCCTTTCTTTGGACATTTCTTGAAATTTGAAAATAAACATGAGCTCTGATTGATCTTAAATTCATAATAGAACCTGGTGGTAACCAATGATATACTTTGATGACATCACGACACTACACACACCCTTGCAACGTCATTCTTTTCACACACTTTTGATGACTCCAGCTGCTGAAAAAGTGCTCGTGTATATGTGAAGATTTTCCTCATTTTTTTCATATTTTTTCGGAATAAAAAAATACATCAAGCATCTGGGATAAGTTCTAATCTTTTTTCAATCATTGTCACATTGTTTTGATACTTATATTACCTTTTTATTTAATAAAATAGGTATGTTGCCATATGGCAACATTGTGCGGTAATGGAACAATATTTTGCCCATGCTAATGCAGAGTAGCTTTGTATGAATGACAATGTATGGATGCACTGATATAGTTGGATGGTTGTATTCTACTCATATATTTATATATATTTGTATATATTTATAAAGTAAAGTATAAAAGTAAAATATATATCCGTCTTGACCGCTTTGATCACTGGCCAGAGATGGGTGCACCAAAAGGAAGGTGCAAGAATCCTGGCTGCAAGGGCATCGTCAGAGTTGTTTGCTCTAACTGCAAGGTGCACCTCTGCCTTAAAGGTGGGGTATGTGATTTGCAAAACGGCCGGCAGATTTTGAAAATACACAACTCAAAAGGTCCTACCTTCTTTCCTCCAACGCTGGCCCTGACTCCACCCATTCGAAGAGGGGCATGGGGGAGGGGGGTATGGTACGACCGTTTGATTGACGCACTTACTGTCCAATGATTCTAGGTGGTCTTGGAAATGATTGGCTGGAGTTTTTAGAGTCCTGCCCGTTCCACAGATGATTAAATTTTTTTAATTTTCATGTCAGTGCTTCTAACTCAGTGGCTGTAAGTGGGTAAGGAATAGGATTTCAAGTGATTTTGAAAAAATGGTCAAAAAAGAAAATCACATACCCCACCTTTAACGGAGAGAACAACTGCTTTAAGGCGTTTCACATCGAGTAGTTTCACTTGAACAGTTCTTATGAGTTTCCGTCAGATGTTTTGTAAATATTGTTGAAATAATACTTTGAAAATTAGTTTCATATTTTGTACACAAAGCTCTTGAACACATTTTAAATAATAAAAACAATTTCATTTCTAAAAGACAGGTCTGTAATCATCTATGAATTTCATGTCATTTTGGGAGAAAACGCATCAGGCTGTTCCATTGTCGCACAATGTTGCCATATGGCAACGTACCCAAAAGTACCCCTCCCAAAAAAAAAAGAAATGTTAATTTGAGTCTATTTTATATTTAAAAAAACACTGTAAATTTTTTTTCCATGATTGGATAATAATGCGTGCAGTAGAGGGTTAATATAAAGTGTGACCATATTTATTTTTTGTTCTCCTTGTATGTACAGTATGTATGTATATACTGTATATATATATATATATTAGGGGTGTAACGATACACAAACCTGACGGTTCGGTTCGTCCCACGGTTTTGAGGTCTCGGTACGGTTCGGTTCGGTTCGGTTCGGTTCATTTCGGTGGGGGGGGGGGGGGCTTGGGGGGGGGGGGGGGGGTTAGAAAGCTAAAATTGCTTTTATTTTTTATTAAACAGTGCTTTAATGAACAAATTGTGTCCTTGTCTTTAAATTAATTCAATTACAAGTAAACGTTTCTCAAGAATAACAATATTATCTGCTAATGCTGTAAACTACAGCCCTTACTTGCACATTACTATAACATTAAAGCTTAACAACAGAGCCTAGACTTTTAACCTAAATGATATAATAATAATCAACACTCAAATAACAAATTGTATGAAAACATGTAAACTGCACATAAGGCAATTTTTGCATTAACATGTTTTTACTCTAATTTGTTATTGTTATATAATAATTTACACAGTTGTATTTTCATGACAACTATTTTAAACATAGGCCTACATTAAATAATCAAGATATCATAAACAGGTTAAGTAAAATATAATACATAGGCTAATATATAGCATTTATTTAGTGAAAGAGTTAGCAAACCAGCAAGCTGTGGACACTGAAAGACTTGCCTGAGGTAAATATAAAGCTATGTGAAAAACTAAGCGTTTTATTGACGTATTTCCGCTGTTGAAACACTGATTGAGTGTTTACACGAGTTATGATGCCTTTCAGTAAGTATACTGTATCTTTCGACATACCTTCGGGTGTCCATTCATGTTTATTCTGTAACTGAGGAAGAGATGATCGCGCTCCGCGCTGCCGCATGCATACAGTGATATCTGTCACGCCACATCTAAGAGCGCCAAAACGGCATTTATTGTTTGCATTTCGTGATCAAATAGACATAATTTGAACGATTACACCTTGCTTATTATCAAAAGTAACAAAACACTGAGCTTATTGCGATTATACACTCACCGGCCACTTTATTAGGTACCCCATGCTAGTAACGGGTTGGACCCCCTTTTGCCTTCAGAACTGCCTCAATTCTTCGTGGCATAGATTCAACAAGGTGCTGGAAGCATTCCTCAGGGAGTTTGGTCCATATTGACATGATGGCATCACACAGTTGCCGCAGATTTGTCGGCTGCACATCCATGATGCGAATCTCCCGTTCCACCACATCCCAAAGATGCTCTATTGGGTTGAGATCTGGTGACTGTGGAGGCCATTTTAGTACAGTGAACTCATTGTCATGTTCAAGAAACCAATTTGAAATGATTAGAGCTTTGTGACATGGTGGAAGTAGCCATCAGAGGATGGGTACATGGTGGCCATAAAGGGATGGACATGGTCAGAAACAATGCTCAGGTAGGCCGTGGCATTTAAACGATGCCCAATTGGCACTAAGGGGCCTAAAGTGTGCCAGGAAAACATCCCCCACACCATTACACCACCACCACCAGCCTGCACAGTGGTAACAAGGCATGATGGTTCCATGTTCTCATTCTGTTTACGCCAAATTCTGACTCTAACATCTGAATGTCTCAACAGAAATCGAGACTCATCAGACCAGGCAACATTTTTCCAGTCTTCAACTGTTCAATTTTGGTGAGCTCTTGCAAATTGTAGCCTCTTTTTCCTATTTGTAGTGGAGATGAGTGGTACCCGGTGGAGTCTTCTGCTGTTGTAGCCCATCCGCCTCAAGGTTGTGCGTGTTGTGGCTTCACAAATGCTTTGCTGCATACCTCGGTTGCAACGAGTGGTTATTTCAGTCACTGTTGCCCTTCTATCAGCTCGAACCAGTCTGGCCATTCTCCTCTGACCTCTGGCATCAACAAGGCATTTCCGCCCACAGAACTGCCGCTCACTGGATGTTTTTTCTTTTTCGGACCATTCTCTGTAAACCCTAGAGGTGGTTGTGCGTGAAAATCCCAGTAGATTAGCAGTTTCTGAAATACTCAGACCAGCCCTTCTGGCACCTACAATCATGCCATGTTTAAAGTCACTCAAATCACCTTTCTTCCCCATACTGATGCTCGGTTTGAACTGCAGGAGATTGTCTTGACCATGTCTACATGCCTAAATGCACTGAGTTGCCGCCATGTGATTGGCTGCTTAGAAATTAAGTGTTAACGAGCAGTTGGACAGGTGTACCTAATAAAGTGGCCAGTGAGTGTATGTGGTTAATGGTGGTTAGGCAACAGCCCTGTATTCGTTGTGTACACATAACACATGAGGTACAATGAGCCGGGGCTGGGCGGGGCAGCAGGGGGCGGGGTGTGTTCGGTTCGCCATGAGAGTATCGCGATACGTATCGTGGGTGGTGTATCGCGGTTTTTCGGTTCGGTTCAAATATCGTTACACCCCTAATATATATATATATATATATATATATATATAAATATCTGTTAAACAATAGACATAGGCATAGCACATATACTTCATGCTGTTTGTCGTTTATAATGGTCAAATATTCAAGTGATGCCTAAATGTGGTTCATTATGAGAATTCTCAACAGTCTGAGCATTAATCAGTGTGTGTTGTGCTCTCTGTGCTCCATTGTGACAGGCTGTATTAGACTGTAATCCACCAGCCACAGATGAGCGTAACCTCTGAGACCTATTGACATGTCCCTCGCCCACAAATCAACCTGTGTGAAGACCTTCAAGCTCAATCCAAGACTGGCCTTCAGCTTTACATCCACATCCGTATATATGCAGTGTGTTCCCAATTTAAATAAATTGTCTTGTGATTTAGATTATGAAATTCATAATTTTGTTCATTTTATTATTAGTAGTATTAAAACAGTTACTTTTTAACTGGTTGTAAAATGCAGTGCTAATTTAAAATATCAATTTTAATAAATAGATTCTAAATATATTGTTTGACATATGCAGTTATGGAATTTCTATTCATAAATATTTTTTTGATATTTGAATAGTATTGATTTTAATATGATGATAGTGTTGGGTTTCCACTTAATCCAACGTCTGGATGAGTATAGATCAGGGTTTTTATAATTTACTAACACTAAAACCAAAGCCTTAAATAAATAAAGAATTAAACAGACAGACAAGCATTGCTTAAAATAAACATGAACTGAAATGCACAACAAAATGACAAAACATTTAAGATTATAATGAAAATGGAAAATAATAAAATAAAATAAAATTCAAAATATTAACAAAAACTAATTGTATATCAATTATAACTAAAATAACACTGGTATAACCCAAGATAATAAAATGACATTAGTTGGAGTATATTAATAATGCAATAAATGAATAGCTTCATGCATACAGCGTAGTTGATAAAGTTAGCGCCCTTGAGCAACGTGTCTAACCCCAGGTTGCTCCAGGGGCATTGTTCCTGTACGTGTACTGATCACTTGAATGGAATCAAATTTTCTTTAGTTATTAAAGCTGCATTCCGTAACTTTTTTGGGTTAAAAATGATCAAAAATAAATTTGAGCAAGTACATAACCAGCCAGTGTTCAAAACTATTTGCTTGCCTTAGCTCAATTCAAAACGGTAAGCTTGTAATAGTGTTTTTAATTCCAGTGGTACTGGTGGATTTCAGCGGGAAATTCGAGCATGTCTTTACGTCGAGGCACAACCCACGTAAAGTTGATAATTCTGCAAATAACTGAAATTGCAGATTTCGAACAGAGATGGCGACAAAGAGGAAAAACTACGGACTGCAGCTTTATTGTAGATGCTTGCTAATGGTCTGTTCACACAATATGGATCAGAATATTATAATATTGTAGTATATATTTAATTATAATAATATTTTTTTCAATAAGATGACTCGATGCTCTTTACACACACACACACACATTGGTGGTTTCGTGTTTTATGGGGACATAATGCATTTTATACTGTATAAACTGTATTCTATCCCATAACCCTAAACCTTCCCATCACAGAAAACTATCTGCATTTTTACATTTTCAAAAGACATTGCTTAGTATGATTTATAAGTTTTTTTTCCTCAAGGGGACCAAAAAATATCCCCACAAGGACAATGAATTAGGATATTGAGATCTTTGTGGGGACATTTTATCCCCATAATGTAAGACCTCTCTCTTTCACTCACACACACCCCAAATTAATGTTTGAGCAAAGGAACATAACAGACTGCAATGAGTGAATAAGACTTAGTCTTGCAGGAACCATCCTCTGTGTGAATTTTCGGTAACACTTTATAATAACTACACGCTAATAATCATTAGTTAAGCATGAGTAAACAGTTAATTCATCATTCATAAAGCATTAATAGACATTAATAAGCAGTTTATAAATACAGCTATAAATGCTTTCTTCTTGATTTACAAGCATATCTATAATTTATTTAATAATTGTATTTTCATCGTTTATTAATGATCAATTTATTATTTCTAAATGATTAATTGCATTTTTTAAAAACCAGTTATTTAAGAGTTTTCAGTGGTTCACAAGATTACTTAGAACGTGTAAGTAAATGATTAATAAACTATTTAAATGTACATTCATACATCTTATTATTCAGACATATAGTCATGGTTACTTAGTGTGTTAATAAATGCTTTATTAACACATATTTAAGCTGTAATTCAGGGTTAATTAGGGTAGTTATAAAGCATTTAGTAGTGGTCAGTTAACTATGTTTGTGAGCTCATCTAAAGTGAGGACTATTCATGCCTTGTAAAGCATTTATAAAGGAGATTTAAAGGCTGTTAAATATTTCTATGTTCTGTATCACTGTGTTGTGTTTGTTACATTTTACTGTTTAGAAGATTGATGCGCCTTTAAATCTCCTTTATAAATGCTTTACAAGGCAGGAATAGTCCTCACTTTAGATTAGCTCACAAAATAGTTAACTGCATGACCACTACTAAATGCTTTATAACTACCTGTATGTACTACATTTACTTACACTTTCTAAGTGATCTTATGAATAACTGACAACTCTTAAATAACTGGTTTATAAATAATGCTATACTTCATTTAGAAATTATTAATTGATCATTAACAAAGTATGAAAATACTATTATTAAACGCATTAAAGATATGCTTATAAATCAAGAAAAAAAAGTATTTATAGCTGTATTTATAAACTGCTTATTAATGTATATTAATGCTTTATAAATGATGAATTAACTGTTTACTCATGCTTAACAAATGATTAATAGCATGCAGTTATTATACCGAATTTTCAAATTATGACTAAGATATTGAGCGTTGCGAGCTATTTAAAGTGACAAGTTAGAAGCTTGTATGAAGACTGAGAGATTCAGGTCATGATAGACAGCACAATAATCTTTGTCATAAAAGTACACCACTTTCTTTCTGGAAAAAAAAAACTCAAATGAAGTGTGAATCCTGTTTGCTAAATTCTGACAGATATCAAATATTTGCCATCTCAAACTAGGGGAACCCCTCTAAGCCAATCTTTTGGTGAAATTGTGTATGTCGTTGACTCTATATTTTGGTTTTTGAATACACAGAAAGATGATTTTGTTTTTACAACTAGAAAGATATTTGAAGTTGTTCTGAATTACGACATCACGTTTCTGGGGGGAGAAAGACAATAAAGATGGAGAGGGAGAAGAGGAGGCTGTTGGGCAGCATATATTAGTGCCTTTGGCGGTTATTTTTGTACTCAAAACCAATTGCTGGAAGTTGCCAAAGAAGGATATAGGATCCAGCTTCTTCTTCTTCTTGCATACATGCATACATAATTATAAAACTTTTTATAAGGCATGCATGATATATTGGTGCCATATTGGTTGTTTCCATCCAATCATCCATCCTTAAAAGCACTAGTATATTAACACTATTAAATGTAATCTTTAGCAATATCAACATGAATATCCATCCATTTGCAAATACATATTCAATATTATTGATCTGACTGTATGTGTATGACCCTGCTGTATGAGAACTGAACTGAGCTGGATGACAATTTTTTGCAGAACTGCTTTATAGATGAAATTAACTAATTTATTAATTGATGATCTTTACAACGGAACTGAATCAACACTGATACTGACTTCAGCTGAACAACAGCCGGAATGCATCATTTTCCTGTTATCACTCTAAAGCAATCTGTATTATATAAAGCGCTATATAAATAAAGGTGACTTAACTGTGCATTATAATGTTGTGATGCCCAAATTCGCTCGTATTTAATTTTTTATTTTTATTTTTAATTAATACACATTGAGCACATTAAGCCACTCATATTTAGCCCACTACTTTTTCCACTGAAATGGTGCTGTTTGTACTGGAGCTGGTGCTTCGTCAGCCACTTGGCCACGTACACTCACCTAAAGGATTATTAGGAACACCTGTTCAATTTCTCATTTATGCAATTATCTAATCAACCAATCACATGGCAGTTGCTTCAATGCATTTAGGGGTGTGGTCCTGGTCAAGACAATCTCCTGAACTCCAAACTGAATGTCAGAATGGGAAAGAAAGGTGATTTAAGCGATTTTGAGCGTGGCATGGTTGTTGGTGCCAGACGGGCCGGTCTGAGTATTTCACAATCTGCTCAGTTACTGGGATTTTCAAGTACATCCATTTCTAGGGTTTACAAAGAATGGTGTGAAAAGGGAAAAACATCCAGTATGCGGCAGTCCTGTGGGCGAAAATGCCTTGTTGATGCTAGAGGTCAGAGGAGAATGGGCCGACTGATTCAAGCTGATAGAAGAGCAACTTTGACTGAAATAACCACTCGTTTCAACCGAGGTATGCAGCAAAGCATTTGTGAAGCCACAACACGCACAACCTTGAGGCGGATGGGCTACAACAGCAGAAGACCCCACCGGGAACCACTCATCTCCACTACAAATAGGAAAAAGAGGCTACAATTTGCAAGAGCTCACCAAAATTGGACAGTTGAAGACTGGAAAAATGTTGCCTGGTCTGATTAGACTCGATTTGTGTTGAGACATTCAGATGGTAGAGTCAGAATTTGGCGTAAACAGAATGAGAACATGGATCCATCATGCCTTGTTACCACTGTGCAGGCTGGTGGTGGTGGTGTAATGGTGTGGGGGATGTTTTCTTGGCACACTTTGGGCCCCTTAGTGCCAATTGGGCATTGTTTAAATGCCACGGCCTACCTGAGCATTGTTTCTGACCATGTCCATCCCTTTATGGCCACCATGTACCCATCCTCTGATGGCTTCTTCCAGTCACCATGTCACAAAGCTCGAATCATTTCAAATTGGTTTCTTGAACATGACAATGAGTTCACTGTACTAAAATGGCCCCCACAGTCACCAGATCTCAACCCAATAGAGCATCTTTGGGATGTGGTGGAACGGGAGCTTCGTACCCTGGATGTGCATCCCACAAATCTCCATCAACTGCAAGATGCTATCCTATCAATATGGGCCAACATTTCTAAAGGATGCTTTCAACACCTTGTTGAATCAATGCCACGTAGAATTAAGGCAGTTCTGAAGGCGAAAGGGGGTCACACACAGTATTAGTATGGTGTTCCTAATAATCCTTTAGGTGAGTGTATATGTAGATGGGAAAGGTATTAAAAATATATATTTTGGCGTAGAATGGTATAGTTGCAGTATCTACCAGCAGGGACTTACTGCACCATGCTAACTAGCTAAACCTTGACCACTTGAGGAGGACATTCTCATTCTCCTGATTATGATGTTACTGGTTTTTGGTTTAAGACATCTGCCTTTTCTTCTGTGAGAGCGCAGAAAGTGGCCATGCAGTTTGAGCATCTGCACCCTGTCAGTGGAAAAGAAGTAAATGATCTCCTATCGTGCATTTACGGTTCGAACGACCCGTTTCATTCCCTGTTTGCCATGAGAAAAGTCAACTTGCTTCTCTTCTTTTCCAAATTTTCCTGCACCTCATTTTTTTCCCAATAGATCGCGGCTGGAGTTTTAAAATGATAGCTGTGGATGTCAGGCATAACCTGTCCCTCCCCAAACTTCACAGAGGCCTTCAATATGTGAGTCCTGGCTCTCGCTCCTTTACCAAGACGCTTCATTAAGTTTTTATGAGAGTAGCTCTTGTCACCGATACTGACAGGAGGCCAGAGAATGAAGGCGAACAAGAGAAACCGGTGATGAGGGAGGCAGTCACTCCGCAGCCCTCCATCCATCCTCTGTGCTGTATCCTCCTCTTTTTTTTTCCTTCACGTCCCTCATTGCCTGGTCCTGACAAGGGCCCTGTGGTTGAGTTTGGGCCCCGTGACACGCTGTGGCAGATGGGAGGACCATAATAGAGATCAGGGCCCAACCTGGAGGCGTACAGTTCCGTCAAGAAAGACTGACAGCGAGGGAGAAAGAAATTGCGAGCGCGACGGTGTTTGAAAGAGGCAGCTGGCATCTGCAGTGATGGGCTCTGCTCATTAGAGTTACTTCTCAAGCTGGATGGAGGCTCCAGTCAGAAAGAAGAAAAAGCCAGAGAGGTCAACCCCTGTCCTTCAACATGCTCTCCGACTCTCCCTCACTATATCCTGAGATGGGTTTTAACAACCTTCTCTGAGAGACCTCAGTGACAGGTGAGCTGGTCACTAGCTTAACATATCCGGGAGATATACATCATGTCTTTTGCCTCCAAATCTCACGGCGATGTTTCAGTCATGCGAGCTGAGCTTGTCTGTAATATGTCTAATTCACTTCAGACGATGTTTCTCTGCTGTGTGGTCTCTCCCAGATGGGAACCGACTATGTGTCTATGTGAGCAAATCGGCTAAGTGGAAAAACTTGTTGGACTCTCGTTTCCTGCTATCGCGGGCTGCCGAGTTTCAAAGCGAACACGGCGAAAAGCTCAAACTGAACATCCGCAGCTTTTAACGGCATGTGTTCATCCTCCATCTGCCATTAGCATCATAGCGTTACCTCCTCAAAGAGGTCAGAGGATAGTAACACACATGCACTCAGCCATCATTTGTTTTAGCTACTCTAGCAAACAGATGGGCTGGAATTTCAATGGTTTCTCTTGGAAACTGTTCAAAGTGAATGTGCCTCGTAGTCCTTCCACTTAAAACTGAAGGATCGTGCTGAGAGATGTTTTTGTAATTAGGGACTATTGTAATTGCAAGATGGGAAATGCAAAAATTAAACTAGCTATGTGTGTTTTTACAGTACAAAAACTTTTGAAATAGAATAATGGTAGGGTACAGTGGGGTGCACTCTGGTAAAAAAAAAAGCATTTTCTTTGCTTTTCTTTTCTTCTCGTACAGTATAATAGATAGCACAAAAAAAGTCACCACAGGACTTTTCTGAACATCCACGTTGCACTGGGAACTTAGGATAATCTCTGCAGCATACGTGGGCGGCATTTAAAAAAAATAATGTTCAGTTTTAAAAATTGTCCCTATTGTTTGGGCTAAAGTTACTAAAGTTAATAATTGACATGATAATAAACAGCTGGCTAACTTTTTCATTTGTTGACAACTTGGATTGATTTAAAGGGTTAGTTCACCCAAAAATAAAAATTCTGTCAGTAATTACTCACCCTCATGTTGTTCCATCCCTTTAAGACTTTCGTTCATCTTCGGAACACAAATTAAGATATTTTTGATTAAATCTGAGAGCTCGATCACTCCTCCATAGGCTTCTTAAGGGATAGAAACTGGCCGGCCCAAAAGTTATGAAAGACATCATTGAAATAGTCCGAGTGACTACTTTTATTATTTGTTTTCCCACAAAAAGTGTTGCCCTATCAATATTAAATAAAAATCTACAATCATAATGGCATACAATGATATCATTATTAATAATCATAATAAAATTAATCACATTAATCATAATTACTTATACAAAAAAAAAAATCCTAACATGTCTTTTACATGTCACAAGCCAGGCAATCATGATGCTCTTCAGTGTGACACTGAACATGGTGACAGCAGAACTAATATTTATCTTTTAAATACCAGATCTTTATTTTATTTGACAAAAACTACACCTGTGTGTATTTGAGAAAATAGATTACATACTGAACTGAATGGTTTGAATTCTACAGTGGTTGCAAATTAGCTGATTTGAATTTAATCCCAGGTCTGCTGGAGAACATTTAACCAGAATTCATTTTAAGTTTGTGTATGTGCCAGGTACGCTATAGAAATAGGTTCTCAGAAATGAGAAATGTGTGATAGACTGTAGAGAAGCTTTTGGGAAAATGTACAATTTGGGCTCAGATGCAGAATAAAATGAAGCAAATGTAAAAGTGGGAACTAGATGTCCGCACGGCTATACTTTATTAGGAACAAAAAAACATTTCACACACTTTTTCTCTTTACTTGTAGCTTTATATCACTCTGAATCTGAATCAAATGATCATTTTACCAATCCAACATCATTAGTAAAGTATACGCAGTATAACGTCTAGGTTACTAATGTTCTCTGAAGGGGGGAACGGAGCTGGAACAATGAAATTGTCAGGGCGGGCTTTATACAATGATGGACAGATGATCAACAGTAACGTAATCATCCATGTCACCAAAGAGCGCTTGGGTTGAATTTGTTTACAACAAAGAATGGCTGCCGCTGGAGATTTTAGATGTGTAGATTCAGCCATCGCGTCTGTTATAGAAGATCTAGACAGCGCATTCTTTTTAAAAGAGGAACAGAGAACCACGATCGAGGCATTTGTCGATCGGAAAGATGTTTTTGCCTTAGTAGGGGATTCGATCTATCCAATTGACTGCAGAGGCATTTTTTTTCCTGGTTCGGTTGAAACACGCCCCATAATCAAAACCCAATGGAGCAGTATCAGACTCACATTCTGACAAGAATCTGAGTATTACGACATCAGGCTACGTCTCCTCCCTAAGGCCTGTGAGTTCTCGTCCGTTCCGACGGGCAGAGCTTACAAAGCCTGTGGGCGAGCTTCCTCCTCTTTGCGTGCCATGGCGCTGATATAGGTCTGTCAGGTTAGAGCACTGAGGGACATGCACAAGGGTAGCCCAGACCGTGCACTCATAGGTGAGCACCGCACTGCATCCAACCTCATCCTCCGGGGCATGAGAGTCGTGGCGTGCGTAATCGGTCTGGCGATGTCAACCTTAGTGGTTCAGGAGTACCATCGTTGGCTCAGCCTGGATGATATGGCGGATGTGGACAAGGTTCGGTTCCTGGTCTCCCCAATATCCCAGGTTGGGCTGGTCGGCGACGCGTTGGAGTACTGCGCCCAACAGTTCTCTGCCGCCAAGCTCAGACGGAGGCCGTCCGGCACATCCTGCCCCGGCGGCCCGCTGCTGCCTCAACACCGCCTCCTGTGGCAGTTCCTCCACCTGCTCATCGCCGAGGCCATTCCCCTGGCGCCGCTCCCGCTGGGCCTCCGCACCAGCCTCCAGCCAGGCCTCAGCATGGAGCCGGCCGAAGTAGGGACGTCCAGCCCGACAGTGACAGCGAAAGCATTCCTGAGCGGGCCGCTCAGGGATGGAGGAGGATGCTCTTGGAGTTGGTCACCGATCCACTGGAGGCCACCGATCCGGGTGGAGTCTTCGTTTGTGTGTGTCTGTTTTACCGCTGGCTCCCAAAAAAGCTTAGCAAGTGGTACCCACACTTCAAAGGAAGAGCAAATTCCTCTGTTCCTGGTTCCCAAGAGGGCAAGTCTGGCGGTGTGCGACCCTGTAAAGCCTTGCACCCCTCAGCCCCCTCTTGTTCGCCAGCACGGCAGCTGGGTGTGGTTCCAGGACCCGGTCATCTGCCTTTTCACGCATCCCTGGCTGTCTCGTGGAGACAGGTAAGTGTTGTGCACCACACTCAGACCCTGCTTCGGACTGCCTTCGGGCCTTCTGAGCTGGGTCCTTGTCCCCCACCTCACTGCCCCACCTCGGGTATGTCTGTGGTCCCCTGGCCCCGTTCGTGGAAGCCAAAAATGCTTCCTAACCGGTCCAGATGGCCCCAAACTATACCATCAGAGTCGGCTTGCAATTCCTTTTCGCTCGGCTTCCGCCCAAGCTCAGTGATATTCATCACACCTAGGTGTTGAGCAAATATGCTGGTGTGTGGTGGGCGTTCTGAGGTAATATGGCTGCCGTCACATCATCCAGGTGGATGCTGCACATTGGTGGTGGTTGAGGAGATTCCCCCTTCTATGTAAAGCGCTTTTAAGTGCAGAGAAAAGCGCTATATAAATGTAATGGATTATTATTATTATTATTATTACAAAGACATGTGGTATATGATAGAATAATGTTTTGTCTGAACTATTCTTTTAAAACTGATTTCTTTGCCTCATTGAACTTGAGCTTGTTAAATTGTCTTTGCATCTGACATTCATCTTGAAAGGGCACTAAAAAAACTCAAAAGATTAGTGCCTAGCACTTGAGCATAATGAGCTCTCTTAGTCACAAATCAATAGTCAGTTAGGAAGGGAGGCCCTTCTTGAAGGTAATCTGTTGTAAAAAGCCTTTGCTTTGGTGCACTTAGGAAACAAATAGGTGTTTGCATTTGTGTCAAATGGGTTTACATTAAAAAAAAAATGTGTCTAACATTAATTCTGCATGATTGATAATAAAATACAGCTTCATAAAAGAGGTAACACAAGGTCAGATCAGTGATCCCAGGCAGCTGGAAACTTGATCAAATATAGTATCACCTTATAAGAGATACTGGGGCAAAATGTGTATATACCAAATATATTAATATAATAAGGCATTCAGTATATTGTAAATTTTAATCAAAGTACATTATAATCTATAGGGTAATATTACTCATAAAAGTTGTATTTGCTTGTATGCATTTAGTTACCATTCAAAAGTTTGGGGTCAATAGTAGTTTTATTTTATTTTATTTATTAATTCATTTATTTTTATTAATAATTTTATACTGTGAGGTCTAATTAAATTTATCAAAAGTGACAGCAAAGACATAATGTTTTCAAATGATTTCTATTTCCATTAGGGGAAAAAAACTACTTTCTATTCCAACGAATCCTGAAAAAAAGTATGATGGTTTCCACAAACACATTAAGGAGCATAACTGTTTTCAACATTGATAATATTATGAATGGTTCTTGAGCATCAAATCAGCATATTAAAATGATTTCTGAACGATCATGTGACACTGAAGACTGGAATAAGGATGCTGAAAATGCAGCTTTGACATTGCAGAATACATTATATATATATATATATATATAATATCACAATTTTACTGTTTAATGCAGCCTCGGTGAACATAAGAGACTTTCAAAAATCTTACCAAAACTCGTATATTACCAAAAACCTTTGAATGGTATTTACATTTAAAATGTTCAGTCTTTCTCTTTTGGGTAAATATAAACAAACCATATTGGCTATATATATATATATATATTTTTTTTTTTTTAAAGGTAATGATCCCTTTTAATAAGAAATATGCCAACACAGAAATAAAATAAAGTAAAACGATTTAATTGGGTCTTTAAAACCAGTTTTACATCCTCCAGTCCAAATTTGATGATCGTTGTTGTGCTTTTCCATAGATCATAGCGACACAAAGAGGAACATGACTGAATTTTTGACATAATTTCTGGTCTTCCGGCTTCTCTTGTCATATGATATTTTCTTTAAACTTCATTATAAGCTTACATAAAACTGGCACACCATTTTGCGCCAGCTGATAATTTGGGAACTGCTGGCAGCCGTTGACTTGATACAGATTTCTGAGTTTCCAGAAGACGGAAAGCTATACCCCACTTTCTGAAGATGCTCGAAACAACCCTACTGGGACTCTTGTATAGCAGATGGTGTACAGTGAAACACGCTGCTCTTATATGATTTCTAATGCAGCACTCTCATGTCATCGCTCCCCAGACTCACCCTGGCATGAATTTGTGTTTGGGAAGTACTCTCATTTTTTTATTAGTGTTTAGAGGGCTGACAGCTTCGCAAAGGTCATGTTGGGGATCTTATAGCAAATGCTAGAGCTTAGTTTAGCTGTATCTGTGGGAATGTCAGAGCGGTGTACACCAAACAAACGGTCAGGAAATTAAGAGCGCTGTCTGCTTTATCTGCTCTGACTCTGAAAAGGTGCTGTGATATTAGTATAACTGTCTTATGCCTTGTCTTTTTTTCATTTTTTTTTTTCATTCCCCAGCAGCTACCACAATGACAGGAATGTGCACTACACATTAAAATCACATCTTCGATGTATATTAATGATGATGCGGGCTATTTAATCTGAAACGCAGTGGCTCTAAAACAAACATGGATCTTAAAAAAATGTGTGGCTCTATGGTGCTAAATTACAACAATACTTGGTTGGGGCAGGACTATCTTTTTTATGGCAGACATGGTTTTGTTTTGTTTTTAATTCCTTTGGTGATGCTATTAGTGCCGAAATAACACAATATCCTAAAGAAGAAGAAAAAAAAATACCCTTTTTATTTTTTTTAGAGAAGAGCTTGCATGCCTCAATTTTCTTCAAAGAGAAATTGATTTGATAAAATGATGAGCAGTTCCTTACACCATAAATGTCAGTACATACACAGTTCCAACCCGATCTCACGGTAATTCATAAATATTTTACGAGGTGGCTAATTCGTTCGCATTTGTACGATTTGAATCGCACACATTTTTTTAAAAAGTCACCAGGAAGGACCACTCCAAACTCCGCCCCTAAACTTACCCATCACTGGGGTCTAAACAAATCATACGAAAACGTACAAGTGAGGTCGTACAAATTCGTGTGAATTAGCCACCTCTCAACCCTTGTGTTATGTTGCGGGTCAATTTGACCCGTTTCGATTTTCAAGTTGTTGGAAATACTGGTTAACCTTTTTTTTTTTTCTTGATATTTTGTGACTTTTTCTCATTTATCATGATGAACATGCATGCAAAGTTTCAACATGCTGATGTGTTTTGACATATACAAACAAAATTACTGTTACGTTTGTGATGTTCGCGGGTCAACAGTGATGGGAATAACGGCGTTATAAATAAACGGCGTTACTAACGGCGTTATCTTTTTCAGTAACGAGTAATCAAACGAATTACTGTTTCCCCCGTTACAACGCAGCTACCGTTACTGACAAAAAAATGTGGCGTTACTATAATTGAACTCACTGAAGCGGCTTTTATCCGAGTAGGCTCTCTCTCCGCCATAGGACCTGCAAAGTTTTTTTCTCTGGTGTGTGTGTGTGTGTGTGTGTGTGTGTGTGTTTATGAGGCGCCGGAGTGGACAAAAGCGAAGCGAACGGCGCGAGCGCGCTCAATGCGCGAGAGAGACCGAATGTGTCCGAGAGCGCGCTCAAAAGTTGCGCAAGAGAGACCGAGGATGTCCGAGCATTATATAGTTTGTTTATAAATAAATGACACATATCTGCAACGTTAATTAATTTACATGGTTATACAAATAAAATCTAAAAAATTACCGTCAGGTAACGTTCTGTTTAGGTTATAAAATAAACCCGAAAATAACCTGCAGGGAACATTCACAGAAAACATCTTTGTTTGACCGGTTGTAAACACGTGCGGCAAACATGTCTAGAATTTGGCTTAAATAACCTCTGATGATGACGTTCGCTATAGGTTATAAAAATAAACCCCCAAAATATTATATTTTAGTATTATTTTTTTTTTTTTGGTAAATTGTTCAGTATTATATTGAGAGAGCACTTGTTAAACTGTTTACTTTTGTTAGGAAGAAAATACTCAGGCTACAGTATGTCTACTAGTTGTGAAGTTGTGTAACAGTTTTATCATTTTAATATGCACAACGATTATGTATATTTTTTATTATTATTTATTCATTTTTGGTACATTTCTTAAGAAGCATAATTTATTTTTAAACTTATTTGTTGGCCAGTTGGGGTCTGTGCGATATTAAGTAAACCATCTATAATGTTTTATTGTTCTACTATAGTAATGCTAATATTTAGAATAATATATTGAATTTAATAGGCGTCTCTCACATTGTCCCACAGCAACATTAAAATAGAATAAATTATTATTATAAAACATTGAACACTAATCTACACTATTAAGTGTCCATTTCATTAATTTAATACTGGGGGCATCCAAATTATTTGACATAGGCCTATTTGATTTTTTTTTTTTTTTTTTTAAGTAACGCAATAGTTACTTTCTCTGGTAATTAGTTACTTTTATAATGATGTAACTCAGTTACTAACTCAGTTACTATTTGTGAGAAGTAACTAGTAACTATAACTAATTACTTTTTTTAAGTAACATGCTCAACACTGCGGGTCAATTTGACCCTCATAGGCAGCCATTCAAAAGCATATACAGACACAAAATAAAAACATTTATTTTCTGTATGTCAGGGCACTTCAACTCCAGTTCTAACGTGCAAGTGCATCTAAAAGTGCTCTAACCCTAACCAAACACACTTGAAAAAGATAAAATTACAGTGTTCAGAATTATTTGCAAATTACAGATGAAAATCTTTGTCAGACACAGATAGTAAAATAAGCTCTCATTTCAATATTCAAAATATCTAAAATACCTAGCTTTTAACCAAAACTTTTATGTAGGATTTTCAAAGGCAGCTTCACAGAGCCAAAAAATAAATAAAAAACATTTATTTGATGTATGTTTTTGTTATGTTTGGTTTCTCACTTCCCAGTGAGTGAATAATGAAACTAGGAAAATAGGTCTTAGGAAACTAGGGAAAGTTAACTTAGGAAAATGAAAAATTTTCATTATACAGCAATTTTTTTTGTTCAGTTACGATGTTCAAAGCATAAAATGTAAAAAAAAAAAAAAAAAAAAATAATAATAATAATGTATGCAAAAAAAATCAGTATACTGTTTATTTTCCAATTTTGTCAAAACAAAACTGTTTTAAAAAATGTTTTAAAAACATTTTCATAAATCATATTTTCAGATATAATGTTTTTGTAATGTTTGACAAATGCTGATATTAAAAGTTTACAGTTTGTATCTAAATCTTTGTTGTTTTTCATAGTGTGGTTTTTGAGGAATTGTATTGAATCCAATTAGGGTCAATTTGACCCGGTCCATAAGGGGAATACACAGAATTCGAACAGAACACAAGGGTTAAAACACTCACTAATTGCTGTGACATTATGTATAATAATGCAATGGGGGAATATTTGTGGGTCCTGATAATGCTAAATGTCTTATGTCCGTTACCAGTAAAAAGTGGCCTACATTAATCTAGTCAGTGATAGAGTGCAAGCATATTCGTCTGAAATAATTCTGTATTGTCAGCTTCAGAATCATCAATATGTTTATTCTGGTGTCACCGTTGTCCTGTGCATTGGGTTACCAGCACCAAGTCCAAGCCTATTCATTTCCACACCCAACGTCATCCCATATTTAACATTTTAATCAACAGTACATTTTTAGTTAGCATTTTACCATATGTCTTGGAGTATCGTGAGTTCAATATCGTGATATGTATCGAATCGTGACATGAGTGTATCGTTACACCCCAGTTGACAGTACATCTGTCTTTTATTGTGATTTTCAAGTATTTGATCAAATCAAATGTAGTACTGCTGTGATTCATCTCAAAGCTGATTGGTTTGGTTCAATGCTCAGAACTGTTCACTGTTTTACATTTGGTATCTGCTAAGGGGACTGACTTGTCCAAAAGGCACTTTGGTTGGATTACTGAGATGGAAAGAGAGAAACCTTACAATCGGCTGAATGTGTTGCCAATTAATTCACAGCCAATTAATTCAGCTCATTTCATAGACTGCAAGATGATCTGAAACTGGAGTCCATTTAAAGCTGTGCTCAGAATGGCAGTAATGATTAGATATCCTATTTAAAACCCCAACTAGATGTTCAGATTTCGATTGTCATGTTAACCACTAAAACACATTAATTAAAACACTAGAACAATATGTTCTTTTGAAATACTTTGTGTTTCAATTATCTTCCTAGTTCATTAAGACCCTTAGAAATCAAGCTGCATAAATGGTTATTTCAGAAACCCATATTTTTCAATAAGTAAATGTACTCTTTACTCCAATACATTTGTCTGTATTATATATAATAAATACTCATTCATAGTTCAACCAGTTCTGAGGTTAAATTTGAGCCATATATTTTTAGTTAGTTAAAATACATTTAGTTTGTATGCTTTAAACATATTGGCATGCTTTATATATTTAGAAATATATACAGTTTTAATTAAAATAGTGCACACATTGGCCAGGAATGTGTATTGAGTAATTTGAGGTTGATTTTGAAGTGAACATACTGTATTATAAATTTCCCTTAGTCTATTGTAATTAGAGTATAGAGTCTCTAACACAGTTTCCTCTACAGTCCACTCAGGCCATACATTGAAACTGCAAAAATGGGTCATTCAGAACTCTTGAGGCTGTTTTTGAAGAATGGGGCAGTGCCAACTAAAATGGACCTTACGGCAAACACAATTAAGCACAGTTCCTAATTTCACAAATGCAAAGAAGTCCTTTTTATATACAAATCTTAAAGGTACAGTAGTAAAAAGACATATGAAATGACGGTTTTAGGGGCAAGGCACCTTGGCTAACATTCTATGTGGGCGGCAGTGAGATAAGCAGCTAAAAAATAAATGTTAAAATGTAATATATGTCCCTTTTAAAGCAAGTTTTTGAAACAATTAATTTTTGCTACTATCACTGTCGGAGAGTCCAGTGTTCAAACCGTGTCTCTGCCTCATCGTTCTCTCCACTAATGACAACAGTCACACTGTAGATTGAAATATCTTTCCCTCTCTCCATATGACAAATTAAAATTCACTCAAGCATCGATTCTCTTATTATAATTGCCCTTAGGAAAATTAGCTTTTTAGGAGAGAAGAAAAGAAAGTAAATTGAGTCTTAACCCCATGGATACATTGACAGCAGTTGCTTTGTGGGTCTCATCTGCCCCTGTTGAATTAGTGTACAGGGAAAGTATAGAGTAAATGTGTTGTGTATGGAGGGCGAGGTCAATAAACAACAGAGGGAAGCTGACATGACCTCAGCACTCTTAAGATACTGTTTGCTTAGACAAGAGCCGCACTGAATTCAATGTGTGCTGTTATCAAAGCTGACGCCAGCGACCCTGACACCAAGTAACATTTGATTCAAACAGGGTTCAATTTATAGCTTACAGTGGGACATATTATCTGTATTAGGTTTGAAATGAATTGCAGAAGGAAATAAAGTAATATATACGCTAATTCGTCAAAGGGGCAAACTGTTATCTGTTCTGTAAAGTGAGATTACCAGCCTGAAATATTACTCTATTCACTCTCTCACTAGAGACTCTCCTTTTTTTTTCTCATATTACTAAAATATTTAGCATTCTTGATTCCCAATGTCTGACTCCTGTTACATCAAATAAAATCAATCAGCATCAACTACTCGGAAGGTTGTTCATGCAATCCTCTTGAAGATAATTAAGAGTCCATTGGGAATTCAGAGTAATATCATCACTAAGAATTTGAATTTCTTATATTTCTGGTAAGAAATATATGAAAGTAATAAAGCAAATGTTTCTGGTAATTTGATGCTAAAAGGGAAGGCATGTGTAATTTCATATTTAAAGAAAATTAAATCTTGTTTTGCGAGTGTATGTTTCTAAACCGGTTTCCCAAACAATCTCCATCTGCTATTGGTCAAAAATTCAGGTAGCCCCGCCCCAAACTAATGCCATTGGTTGAGTCAGTTTTGCTGTGTTGGGCTGGTTAAAACATTTGACATAAACAGAGCCTCTGCATAGGCAACACAACGACAGCAGAAATGATCAGCTTTAAGAGTAATGTAATAAAAGCACACTCGTGTTAATGGTTTGCCTTTTGCTTTTGAAACTCTTGCTCATAGAGTCTATGTCAGGACTCTTCAGCTGCTTGGTTTTCAATGTCTGAATTATTCCAATTTAAATTAGAGTAGGGAAAAACATTATCAAATCTAATTATCTAATTGTAGTCAAACGTGTTAATGTTAAAAGCAAAGCTAAACACACTGTTTATTAACATTAATATTGTAAGGGGAATTCCATTAATATGTGTGAATATCTTTTTAAAGGACTGGCTGGTGAACAAACATGACTTCACAGCGTCAACTATCCAATTAAATGGGGTTTGGAAAATTATACTGCTTTAAAAAAATTCACATATAAAAATGATCATTTGAAAACGGTGCTTTATAAATATACTGTATACAGTATACTGTATCTTTGACAAAATTAACTGACACAACAGTTTATTCACAAAAAAAAATACATTTTAAAATTAAAATATTCTTTAGAAAACATGTATTCTTTGTGCAAGTATTTTGACAAATGCAATCAGTGAAATTCCCAGACATTTACAGATAATCGTTGAGGAGTGCAGAGCGAACCTTTGGAACGGATGTTGTTAAAAATAGAACATCAGCATGAACGCTCACACTGTAAAAAAAATAGTGTTGGTTGAACTTAAAAAATGGGGTGTCCCCACTGTATTCGTATTCAAATATTGTTGAACTTTATTTTTGTACAGACACTGTATTAAGAAGTACATTCAAGTATTGAATCAAAAGTGTTTCTGTTGCTACAGTACATGAGAACGTCTAAAACGTCTGTGTATTTAATAAATATTGCATTTATTTCACTTCTTCTGTTTGCTTTATAAGTGCTAATACACAATCAATATCCTAGTAATAGGCATGCTAACAGCAACTAGTTAATAGTGAGAATTAGGCCCTAAACTAAATTGTTACCATCAAGTAGTCACATAATTAGTCTTCAGGTTGATCTTCAGTGTGCGATACATTATCCCTTGCAACTTTGCACACATTTTATTAGATGTTCAATGTACCTTTTAGTCTTGATTTCTAGGCAGCAGACTAGTCCTGCTCGCAGTTCAAATAGCAATACTTGTTCGTATAATCGCAATATACTGTGCACTACTGTTGAAAACTTTCAGTAAGGTCAGTAAGATTTTTTTAAAGAAATTAATACTTATATATATAAATATAATATAAAGCATCACAAACTGTTTTCAGTAATTGATAACAGTAATAAATGTTTCTTGAGCAGCAAATCAGCATATTAGAATGATTTCTGAAGGATCATGTGACACTGAAGACTGGAGTATAATGATGATGAAAATTCAGCTTTGATCAGGAATAAATTACAATTTTAAAATTAGGGCCGGGACTCGATTAAAAAAATTAATCTAATTAATTAGAGGTTTGTAATTAATTAATCGAAATTAATCGCATTTTAATCGCATAAATATTTGACCTGAGAACTGTGAGAAGTAATTTTTTCACATGGATTTTTAGTATACCATTGAATAATGACTGCATACATAAGCTTAAGCAACAAAATATTGTTTATTTTTGTTCAACCAAGTCCAGCAGACCAGTGCAATTTTTGCCATTAAGTGTAGCAATAGCATTTTGCAACAAAATAGCATATTGCTACACTACACTAATAGCACTACACTAATAGCCATAATAGCCATTAAGTGTAGCAATAGCATATTGCAACAAAATAGCATATTGCTACACTACACTAATAGCAATAACGAATTCCTTGTTGCATAGCTTGCACACAACCATGCTCTTATCGACGCGTCCATCCGTTCGTTTTTTGTAACAACATTTTCCAGCCACCGGCCAACCAAAGCGATCTCGTCAGCTTCTTCATCATGAACGCTAGTTGGTGCGCCAGTATAATCGGTCCGCCGAAACTCATCCAGTGAGAAACGTTCCGCGGTGCAAAAATAAGTGCGATTAAAAATATTTGTTTGTGTAATTAATTAACGCGTTAAAGTGTGTAATTAATTAATCTTAATTAACGCGTTAAAGTCCCGACCCTATTTAAAATATATTAAAACGATTCTTTTAAATTGTAATAATATTTCACCACATAGCTGTTTCTAATTAGCCTGGTTAAAACTCAGTTGTAACTGAGTTATGGTCTGGCAAAGCGTCATAGACAAATCATTTCCAGAGGGGCGTCACCAACGGACGTCGCGGATAGACCTAAAACCAATCAGAGCGATGAAGGAGATGACGTATGCAGAGCGGCGGAGAAACATCTCCGAGTGTTGTTCTTTGCTCGGTTTTTAACAAAAAGGAAACGTTCAAATCGCTTAAAACAGACGCGATAGCTGATTGGAATGAGTGATGTTCGACGGCGGCATCCATCTTTGTAATGTAGGCTACAAAATCTGCTTCAAAATCCCAGCGCTGTCGTCATCGTGTAAAGCCCGCCCCAACGTTTCTGATTGGTGCAGCGATTTCGACGGATTGGAAATGGGTTTGAATGAGCTCTTTGCCAGACTAACTTTCAGAGCAAATCTAAATTTGCCGGAAGTTGTCTGGGTTTTCCCAGGCTAGTTTCTACTGCATTTTTGACCAAATAAATGTATATTTCCTTTGAAAATACATCAAAACAAATATTGCACCAAACAGCCATAGTACGAAGTGATTCTGATCCTTAAGAACTGGTCGACTTTGACTTGTAGGATCAAAAGATCTGACTGGTGAATATGTGTGTGTGTGCGTTTGTAGGGTATTACTTTCACAGCTCCAGAGGTCACTCTCTGTGATCTCCTCACTGAAACGCATTATGACACGAGAAGAGAGATAGGCGAGAGCGCTGCGGACCGGACGCTTTTTTCCCCCTCTCTCTTTGCAGGAAAAGGACATGGAGTCTCTGCGAATTCTCGCAGAAGAAGCTGTCACTCCCTCTGTCATTCGCCGCATGTAGCCTCTTGAAGGCAAAATGTCATCCAACTTGTCAGGACTCTAATCCCAGAGAACCATTTACTGTAGTGCTCCATCTCTCTTTCTGTCCTTTTCGTCTCTCAACATCCTCTCCTTTACGAACTTCTCCCCTTCCATTTGTGTCTTCCCTCTCATAAATATTCCTTTCTCTGCACCCACACACTCTCTCTCTCTCTCTCTCTCTCTCTCTCTCTCTCTCTCTCTCTCTCTCTCTCTCTCTCTATCTACAGGCCCGCTGACGATCATCTCTCCAGCGTGACACGTTAACTTGATCAGCGATCATGAGTGATGTCACGGACAAGAGGTGTGTGTCTCTCATCCCTTAACGACCTCCATGACTCACTCCCATCCATCATTTCACTTTTCCAGCACCATTCCACTGCCTCTGTCATTGAAATAACAGCTGTTCCTCCCCAAAGTTGCTGTATCCCTGTGTGGCACGCTCACAGACCTCTCCCTGAGCAGCTGCACTGCGACTGAAGATGCTGGGGTGTTTTCCGCTAATTACCCAGCGCAAACAAAGCCCCAGGGCCGTGTTTCTACTTCCTGTTTATTTCTTT
Source organism: Rhinichthys klamathensis goyatoka (assembly GCF_029890125.1). Taxonomy (NCBI): domain Eukaryota; kingdom Metazoa; phylum Chordata; class Actinopteri; order Cypriniformes; family Leuciscidae; genus Rhinichthys; species Rhinichthys klamathensis. The sequence goes on from NW_026607029.1 coordinate 146,615, forward strand.
CATTTGCTTTTTTTTAATCAGGGTCTGCTCGCACTCAATCAGAGATGCTAATCTTGCTAGGGGATTAGCTATTCCGCTGTGTTGCAAACACGGTACAGTTCTCGTCGACTTTCTCAAAACAATCCGCGTTCGGTGGAGTCATTAGCATGTTTCTGTCGAAGCAAAGCAGTGCCTTTATCTACACCTCTCCTCTTCAACATCCTTCCTCTCAGCCTCACTTCCTTCTTATTTTCAGTCTATATGTCTTCTCAAATTAGCCTCAGAATTAGACGGGCCACCCACAGTCGAAACAATTGAGGCGCATTGCACTCAAAAATCAGCAGTTTAATATGAATTTACTATGTACACCAGTCTGCATGAACTGAGTTGTCTTTAGAATGTACTGATTTGTAATTTTTTCATGCATTTGTCAAAACTTTAAAGCTATTTACGTTGCATTCAAAGTGTCTATTTAATCAGTAACAATACAATAAGGTTTATTTCGTTAACGTTAGTTAAAGGGATAGTCCACCCAAAAGTAATACTTCTGTCATTAATTATTCACCATCATGTCGTTCCAAACCCGTAAGACTTCTGTTCATCTTCGGAACATGAATGAAAATCTTTTTGATAAAATCTGAGAGCTTTCTGTCCCTCCATTGACAGCTACGCAACTTTGATGCTTCAAAAATGTATAGAGATCCTTAGTGAAAAAAAAAACTATACCAAAATTAATTTTTGGTAACACTTTATAATAACTGTATGCTATTAATCATTTGTTAAGCATGAGTAAACAGTTAATTCATCATTTATAAAGCATTGATAGACATTAATAAGCAGTTTATAAATACAGCTATAAACGCTTTTTTCCTTGATTTATAAGCATATCTATAATGCGTTTAATAATTGTATTTTCATACTTTGTTAATGATCAATTAATAATTTCTAAATGAAGTATAGGATTATTTATTGAACCAGTTACTTAAGAGTTGTCAGTCATTCATAAGATCACTTAGAAAGTGTAAGTAAATGTAGTAAATACAGGTAGTTATAAAGCATTTAGTAGTGGTCAGTTAACTATTTTGTGAGCTAATCTAAAGTGAGGACTATTCATGCCTTGTTAAGCATTTATAAAGGAGATTTAAAGGCGCATCAATCTTCTAAACAGTGAAATGTAACAAACACTACACAGTGATACAGAACATAGAAATATTTAACAGCCTTTAAATCTCCTTTATAAAAGCTTTACAAGGCATGAATAGTCCTCACTTTAGATGAGCTCACAAACATAGTTAACTGACCACTACTAAATGCTTTATAACTACCCGAATTAACCCTGAATTACAGCATAAATACATGTTAATAAAGCATTTATTAACACACTAAGTAACCATCACTATATGTCTGAATAATAAGATGTATGAATGTACATTTAAATAGTTTTATAATCATTTACTTACACGTTCTAAGTAATCTTATGAACCACTGACAACTCTTAAATAACTGGTTTATAAAAAATGCAATTAATCATTTAGAAATAATAAATTGATCATTAATAAAGGATGAAAATACAATTATTAAATAAATTATAGATATGCTTGTAAATCAAGAAGAAAGCATTTATAGCTGTATTTATAAACTGCTTATTAATGTCTATTAATGCTTTATGAATGATGAATTAACTGTTTACTCATGCTTAACTAATGATTATTAGCGTGTAGTTATTATAAAGTGTTACCTAATTTTTTAATACTAAGTATACTACAAATCCACAATTCTCAGTTGGATCCGTTGCACCTCTAAGTGAAACTAAACCGGCACTTCTGAGCTAAATTTCCCAGGATTATTATTACGATGGTAGTATTCCTCACAGTGTAGCAAGACGACGTAGAGTACATTAAGCTGATTAAACTTGATGTGTTTTATCGAGTTGCTGTGGGCGTTCACAGGTTTGTATAGATTGCCTCAGATCATTTGCGTTTGAATAGCGCGCGCTCTCCGTGGGCGTGCTCACATTAGCAGATAATGAGCTGAACTGAGAACGACTGACATCTCTCTCTTTTCATACAGATTACATATACAGAGAATATTTGTTTTTTATATAAATTACTTCATTTAAAACAAGACAATTCAAGCTTTATAAAGACACATCTCTCGTGCCTGTGTGACAGTATTCGCTGAGTTACAGTTCATTTTCTGACACGTTTCAGAATAGACTTTACTGACAGAGAAGGCAGAACTCGCATCATGTTAATTTTTCTTTATTTGGCGAAAAGCACAACACTTTGTTTTTACTGTGAGTATACACAAAAAATAGACGCTTAAAAGGATCGAATGATGCACAACACTTATATGTAAGATCAAAATCAACAGAGTATTTTGAGTCTCTTTCGCACTGGTAAGAAAAAAAAGCGAGCTGGCATCGCCGGCGCGACCGCCGACCACAGGGTTAACATTCCTGACATATAATGCTTGAGGCTTACTGATATAAATATTATAATTAAACTTTATTTCAAGTACTTCTTTATTGCACAATCCACATTTCTTAATATTAAGGCTAAAACGTGTTTTAACACCACTATTAGTAAGGATGGTATGATCTCTGTATAATATCAGTCTTTAAATGTGTTTATTTTGTTTGTCCTTTTCATTTGAAACAAGTTTTGATTCCATATAGTTATTCTTATTCACAGACATACGCAATATCGTTTTTTCTTGTTCCTAACATTTTCTGTGAAGTCGGACGTATATCATTTCAGTATAAAGCCCCTTTTGACGGGAATAATCGTACTGTTTCTCTGAGATCTACTACCTCCCTTAATCGCTTCAGGCTATCTTTATTTTCTTATCTTAAAATAACTTCATGTTTTTGATTTTTCTTCTTCTTCTTCTTCTTCTTCTTCTTTTTTTTTGGAGAATTCGAGGATTTTCAGTTATTAACTGTCTTATGTTGATGTTACTGATGTATGATGTTGAGTTTTTGTATTTCAAATGTGGTTTGTGGGTGTGGGGGACAGGTTGAGCATTTATTTTGTTTTGTATATTTGTAGTGTGTGTTTGTTTTGTAAGGTTGTTCTGTTTTGTGTTATATTATTCTCTTTGTGTTTTTAGGACCCCTTGAAAATGAGATATTACATCTCAAGGGGCTATCATTTCAATACATTCAAATGAAATAGTTCCACTTTAGCACAATCAAGTATAAGTATATCTTTAGTTGGACCTTACCACTATTTCTGGATAACTAAAGTGTATTAAGTACACAATTAATTGTTCCAATTTAGCAGACTTAAAGTATACCAATTTAGTATATTAAAAGTACAATTGCAGGGTATTTATATTAATTACATAATATGCAAATGGTTTGTAGTACACTTAGTATTCAATAAATGTATTTCAAATACATTTGGTATATTTCATTTTCAATAGGGATTGTAAAACAAATCCAGATGAATTGAGCGGTTTAGTCCAAATTATCTGAAGAGACAAAATTGCTATATATGATGAACAGATTGATTTTAGGCTTTGGAAATCAGTTCATGCACTACCTTGAAATCAAACATAACATTTGGCATTGCGCCAAGCACTGCTGTTTGAGTTTTTAAACATTGTGGTATCAATGTTTTCAGTTATACCTGCTCTTATACAGTACATAAAAACAAAGTGTGGTTGGTAAGACGACCTTTCCTATCTAAGTAGGACAATCTTGGCCTACTCAGGATAATCCATCTGATCAACCAACTAGACCATCTTGGATCAACTGATGACCAACTTGGACCAGTTAAAAACCATGTAACTTTTACCAAAAGCTGTTTTTAGCTGGATTGTCTTGCATCTTCCCTTCCTTATCCCCCACAAGGTGACTTTTTACACCAGGAACGTTCATTGTAGTTGATTGTGTGCTTGTTCTTAAGAAATGGGTATCTGTCTGAATGATTAAATGGCTCCCTGTAAGCTTGAAGCTTTTTGTTTAAACACGGATTTGTGTCACATTTCCATTCCAACTATACAAATAGAGCCCCAAACAAGCTGTGCCTCCCACCATGCATTTGTAATGCCGTCTTTCCCTCTCCGGATTGTTTGGATTCCTACACAGGGGATGTTTACTTATAGAACAGTTTCAGACATGATAGATGGTCCATGAAAGTGTGATTTTACAAAGTCCACACAATTTGCTTGTCTCAAGTTGCATTTCGAAATGTAAATAGGTTCGTTTTCGCTTCGTGAAATGCGATGCGCTGCGATTAACATCCGAAAACTCCTTTACCCAAAGCCTCTCGCTCGCTCTCTCAAAATACCTCTAGTCCACACTTAAAAGTAGACCAGTGGGATGTCAGTTATAATATCTAATTAATGAGTTAATTAAAAGACTTCTCTCCTCTTTTCACGTTGTGTCAGGGAGAGGGAGCAGATGTCTATATATATTTAGCTCTAAAGTTCCCATCCATTACTCTCCTACTTTGAGTAACTTTTATGACTTTTTTTGCTTTAGGGTCAAGCAACCAGATAGAAATCTAGGTAAAAGTGTTGTGTAATAGATGCTATGATCCGACAAGGATACAAAGAGGACTTCCAAAGATGTCTTCCATGTCCTCAAGGGATTTTTTTTTTAGAGAGAAAACTAAAAAAAATGAAGAGAGACTGGGCTGTAAGTACACATCTTACAGAAATTCTACATGTGTAGCTGCTGAGTTCAGGTCAGTCAGATCTGTTTAATGTCAATGATGTTGTCGCCTCTGGATGAATGGTACCCTAGGGGTCCATCAGGAGCAGCTCGACTCCCATTCCAATGACCTTCACCATGATGCATGTCTGGACAGGGAGAAAAAGAGTGATTCGCGTGTGCATCCTTTTACTGCGTGGGTCAGTCCACACGGGTTCTTTCTCGGTTATAGGGTTCGGCGTATAGTCTGGAAAAAGCATCGGCCATTTGCTATGCTGTCACAAACATCTCCCTGATGAGACCTCCGCCAGGGTCTGTGTGACAGACCAATAAGAGGCTTATTAGAAATACATGATTAAGTGATTAGTTTTACATCAGCAGAGAGAAAAGTAGTGGTTCTGTGGAAATGAAGCATGTGGTTAAAAAAGGAATGTCAAAATCTTGTTCTCTCAAGGGGGCAGTGAGATCTTCAAGCTCAACTTATTTCACACTGCCAAGATACAGTATTTTGACACGCATTCAGCCTAATGTCTGCTTACTTTTATTGCAAAAAAAAGTATTTTAGTATTTTGTCTTGTTTTCCAGTAAAACATCTAAAAAAATTTAAAAGAAGATTTACTTGAGAAACCATATTATATACCAACACATCTTTGCAGAGAATCAATTTGATTTTTTTCTTGCTACATTGGCAAATTGACAACCTAATGGATTCATTCGACAATGTGCATGTATGGAATAGATTCAAAGGCATTTATCAATAAAAGAGACTGCAACCCTTTTGAAATGAACTACATTGATACATGTATTTTTATAGCTTTTGATTTTTTTTTAATCAACACATACACACACACACATATATATATATATATATATATATATGTATTAAGTGATTCAATTAGATATGTATTCTATTGACAATAATTTGATTCGATTTTTTTTATTGCATTTATTGATCAATTTAAATACATTTTCCAGTGATGTATATTGAAAAACAAAATGGCACTAATTTATCTTCAGTAATTACACAAAAAAAGGTTTAGGAATTACTTTGGAGGATATACTTTGAAACAATCTTCATTAAGACATTTCTAGTGAAATAAAAAAAAAAGACCATTTTATAAGAAACGTTTAATTTACAACTTCGAAAAATGTTAGTGTACACAATTTTCATCCAATGAAAGTGTGCTGCACATATAAGATAACTTTTTTTTTATATGTGTATATTTTAAATATTGCAAACCAGCTTTTTATCTTTTTAAATCAGTTATCCCAATCCATTTTAAAGTCAGTTTAAGATCAATGAATCGAAACAACGAGTGAATCGTTAACGTGCTCATCATGATTCACACAGTCACTTTATGTGAGCCTGATCCCAAATTAAGAGGAAAACTGTGCTTAGATGATTGTCAGATGACCACTTTTGGAACCACAAACACGAATCAGATGCCAAAAAATCTGATTTCAGAATTGCTTTTGGTATTTACACAGATACAACAATATCTGTGCTACAGTATGTGTTAAACAGTCAGAAGTGGTTGATAGTGCGAAACCAGAGTAACACAGAATATTAAAAGATGTGAAATTTCGAGAATGTCTCATGAGAGACGAATGGTGCTGCCCATCTAATTATGAAAATTAATCTTAAAGTGAGCAGTGTAAACATGTTTATTGACCCAGTGCCCCACTCCTGTGTCTCTTTACGTGGTGTAATTGCGGTCCAGCATCGAATGGAGACCGATTCTTCCGGAGGATACATCCATTTGTCTTAATCTGCCGTGACCTACATCCCAGACATCTTCTCCTCCATAGCCGAATCTCGCACTGGATTGCAGGAGCACTCTTCTTAGCCGTGCATAAGTGTAATTGATGACTTTGACCTTCTAATGGTCCAGCATATTCAGTCACTCACAGATACAGCGTCCCGTGTCTCTTAAGGGCGCAGGTACACAAATAAATTACCTGACGAGGAGAGCGGTTTCACCAAATGGAATAAAATAAAATACGTGGGAGCTGTCATCACCCTTCTTTCTTATACGAAAAGGTTAATCCTCAATCTTGGATTCGTTTGAGTGTAAGCCTGAAAATAACATGCGAGACATGTATGTTTTCCCAAACTCTTTCTTCCTCCATCTCTCTCTCTTTCTTTCTTCTGCTTTCTGAATTGGTAAGAGAGGTCTTAGACGCCCGCTGCTGTATTAAACTCAAATGCTACTGAAGTGGATTGGATCACACCAGGAAACAACACTCTGGCTAATCTAACACAGTCAATGTTCATCAACAAAAATGTGTCATCCACTGACAAGGACAAATCGTTACTCTCAAATGGTTTGGCAAGGGAACTCAGCGTGATGTGTTTGCTTTGTTCTTTCCGAGACTTTGCAGACATGTACACATGTTATAACCTTCCATTCGCCAATCTATCTGTCATTAGTTATGTTGCGTTATTCTTTTGCAATTAATCAAAATGCCGTCAATTTCCTCAAGAACTCATTCAGCCACATCTGTCTATCCCTTTTTGTGATATTATATGTGTGCATTTGGCAGATGTTTATATTTTTCCAAAGTGATTTAAATTGCATTTGAGATACACATTTGATCAGTTCACGCATTCTCTGAGAAGTGAACCCATGACCTTTGACATAGCTAGTGCCATGTTTAGGAATCTATACAAATTAACAAGTTTAAGTGAAAAACAGGACACTCCTTGTGAAAAAAAGAAGTGTGCTTAATTGTACTGAATATGCACTTGTAGTGTACAAATTGTTAAAGTAGTTTGAGAAACACTTTATTTTACAGCGTCCCTGTTACATGTACGGACTAGTAATAAAAGTAAATTATGCATAATCAATACCCTAAACCAAACCCTAACCCTAATTATGTAGTATGTATAATTACACTGTAACAAGGAAACCTTAGAATAAAGTCTAACCATATATTTAAAAATAAAATCTGTACTTACAGATAATATTGGGATATTAATGAAATAAGAGGCTACTTAAGTGTGATTAAAGAGATTACACTTCCATGTTTTAACCCAATTAAGTAAACTTTTAAAAAAGTGCCCTTTGTAATAATATCAAATTAAAAGTTTTACTTTACTTTTTAATTATTGTTTTAATAAGATTTGTAATGTTTTAAAGAAGTACACTTATTTTAATGTGTTGTCTAATATACTAAATCACATGTAAATTACTTGATTTGATTATAATATTAACTATAGTGTGCTTTTTTATATTATTTAAAGTTATTATATTTTAGTGTTCTAAACTGCAATTGCATCATTACAAATATGAAATTTACAAATATGCATGACATACAATTTTACAAATTACATTAAAGCATATTTTAGTTTACCATAAATGTTTGTTGGTACATTCAACTGTACACTTTAACCAAATTTTAAAGACAATAGAAGTAATTATGAAATTACATATAAAGATGTGCAACCAATTACCTTTAATGTAATTATACGTCTCATTACATTCAATTTGCACTTAAGTATATATATTTTTTGTAATAAGTGAAAAAAATAATGGTGTATGATTTACTTTGAAATTTCCCTCAGAAATTGCAAGTAATTTTCACAAATAAAAGACTGATATTTACGTGTAAAACGTGCTCCAATGTTATTGTTTCAAAAAATTATTTGATCACACTTTACTTTACAGTCCAATTCTCACTAATAACTACAACTTTTGACTCAATAAACTCCTAATTACTACTTATTAATAGTTAGGTAGTTGTTAAGTTTAGCTATTGGATAGGGTTAAGGGATGTAGAATATGGTCATTCAGAATAAGGCATTAATATGTGCTTTATAAGTACTAATATCCTAGTTATATGCATGCTAACCAGCAACTAGTTAACAGTGAGAAATTGACCCTAAACTAAAGTGCTACCAAACTTTTGTATAGTGTATTATTTTTAAAAGAATGCCTGTGTACTTCTTTTTCACAAGGGCCAACACAAACTGAACGTCCTGAACAAAGCAGAGTTTGCACATGCAGTTGCTCCAGAAAGGAAAAAGGATGAATTATGGTGTGGGCAGGTAGCAGGCAGCATATGAGGGACATGGACATGCTTTAGATGGATTTCCGACATGCAGTTCCATTGTAAGCTGTGACACAAAGACTCGAGACGTCTGCCAGGAGCTTTACATCCATGGCCAGAAACCACAGCTGGCTAGAGGCTTCCTAAATCTCATCTCCTGGTCCAGACACAAGGGACGAGGAAAAAAAAAGCTTGGTAGAAAGAGTCAAAAGGAAGAATTATCAGACTGACAGAGAAGTGCACCGAGGAAGAACGAGGAGGGAGGGGTGACGAGAGGGAGAGCCGCCCCATAGCTCTCGCTCCTCTGGGGCAGGACTTGGCGGGTGATGGCACAGATGGTACTTATCGCCGGGGGTATGGAGTGGCTTCGGCTGGGGGGAGAGCAGAAGGAGTCATGAGAGGTAGAGAGGGGACGTCATGGCAGGTAGGAATCCGGTGAGGGTCCGCCATCCGGCTCCAGTCATAGATGGATGAGACCAGGAGGAACGAGCCATTTATGTGCAAGTCTCTGTTGGGCAAATGGGGCAGGAAAGAGATGTAGAATGGGGGTGGAAAGACTTGGAGTGTCTGAATAGGTTTCCTGGCAATCTGAGTGCTGGATGGCACATTGAAGACTGCTGAATCCTCCAAAGACGCTCCGTGCCAGGCAGTGCCAGCCTGTACTATGGCGTGCCATGTGCTAGCACGGGACGGACCTTGTGGATTTTGATGCACACGTTTGTTGCTCAGTTCTTGGAGATAGATAAGTTGCTCGGTAGACATAAGTTGACTGGAGTGATAAATGAACTTCCAGTGACAAAATCCTCCCCTCACATCATTAACTCGAGTGAAGTATACTGCTGGAAATCCAGCAAAAGCCACCCATGCTAGCTGGATTCACAAGCTCTGGCTGGTCCAAGCTGGCCTAGATGCTTGAACAGCTGGAATACCAGGATCTGATTGTCACCATGAAGACTAGGATGTTCCCTAAGCCGATTCCCTTATTCGGAAAGGCACGGAAAATGGCGAATTCTACCGAAAAATAGGGAAAATATTCGGCAGACACAGTCACTCCTCGTGTTTGCCGGATAACAGGTGAGCCAGGAGATCACTGCATGATATTATACATAAACCTCTAAAATCACTACGCAGGAATGAGTGTAAACTCTATGAATGAAATGAGCACAAATCAAATAGCTGTTGCCTCCGTGCAACTCTCAGAAATCAGCTTGGCAAGAGTAATATCAACTAAAATATATCATACACATTTTTATTATTTGATGTTGATTGATATGATTTAAACCTTGTACGATATGCTACATGAATGAATGTAATAAGCACGATTTCAAATCAAATAGCTGTGTTGCCATCTTGATATGTTTAATATATATATATATATATATATATATATGAATGATATATTTCTCTGTCTTTCTCTCTGAGATGGCCAGGATGTTTGCATAAAAGTTGTTTTAGCAGTTTTCAACAACTGAATATTTCACGTTCTGTAATCAGCTTTCTGACTCCTCTAATTTGAGGATGTTGCTTCAACTGGAATACATTTAAATAAATGTTATAATTATAATAAAAAATATATTTTATGAGTTATACAATACATATTTCTTAAATGATAACCATGAAAGGAACGGAATTACATACTCTTTTCAAGTAATTGTACGTACGAACGTCCTGTTAAAGACCCGCCACTTCCGGTTTTATTCCAATACAGATAATGTTGAGGTTGTTAAAGATACAGATAGAGAAACAGATGTAGACCATATTGGTTCATTTGATTTGAGCTAGAACCAAAGATAAAAAAAAAAAATCTGTAATCATTTACTCACCTTTATGTCATTGCACAAAAAATGACATTTTGAAGTAATCTTTTTTTTTTTTTTTTACAATTTAAAACAGTTTGACAGATGGCAACCAGATGGCAAATTATTTATCATTTCTGATATGAATAACATAAGGGTGAGCAAATGTTAACAGAAGTTTTATTTTACATTATCCCTTTAAACTGGCAGGGTCTGTCTGTCTGTCTGTCTGTCTGTCTGTCTGTCTGTCTGTCTGTCTGTCTGTCTGTCTATCTATCTATCTATCTATCTATCTATCTATCTATCTATCTATCTATCTATCTATCTATCTATCTATCTATCTATCTATCTATCTATCTATCTACAGTATCATCACTTGCTATCTTTGTATGCAATTATTTGTGAAACTTACTAGCAATATGTGAGTGAAAATTGTTTCAAAGTAAATCCTACACCATTTTTTTTCAGTTAAAATGAAATCAGTGATTTCTCTGCAAACCACTTTCCAGACATTTTCGTACATGCATGGAGAAACACAAGCTAGATAATATAAAACTGAAAAAATGGATAGTTTTCTTTTAATAGTACAATGTACAATAACACAATGTGATGAGAGTGAACATCCAGTTAGATGAGAATGAGTGGATCTCTGCTGTGAAAACAACCATGAAAGCAGACACACAAGATCCTCTCATTTATTAAAATGTGTTAATGAGAGTCCTCTACAGCTCAGAGAATGACACTAGTCTGTTTCCATTACACCACATAGTCTCTCAGAGAACCTTGCTCTCCTGCTATATAAAAACCATTGTCAGTCCTCGAGGCTTTGATGGACTCACAAGCCTGGGGCCATTTGTTTTGCAAATCAAGTAAAATACAACGAACCGGACTCATCAGATGGGTGGTGATGGAAAGCTTCGTATATTCGCTTCCAGAGTAAAGTTGGTTCCTTCGCAGAGCAAACAAAAGACTGCTTAGGAAATGCACTGTATCCAGCAAGCCATTTTAAACAATAGGGGTATTTGGGAAGTCCCATAGCTGGCACTAAGAAAACATCTCATGGCAGAAGTAGAGCAGAGAACTAATGATTCCAGCAGGTCTCCAAAGACCTCCAGCCCCAGCAGCTTGATCACTGTCAGCACGGCTGTTGCTGGGTCGCCCCGCTGTTTGCTCGCGATCGGCCCACTATGGTGCGCCAAGCCAACAAGTCCTGCAGCCACCATTTGCATATGGCCTGCGTCCACTAATATGTTACATCTGTTGTCACAAATATGTATCCTTCTCTTTGTGGTTCTCGGAGGGTTCCTTAGAAACCTTTATTAGTAATGATTTATTAAAAATGGTGATTTCCCCCCCTTTAGTGTCTTTTTTCCCATGCTCTGCTCTTTATAATTTATGCTTCTGTAGGAGTGGCTTTTAGTGTGAATGCAGATGCTGTAGGACAATCTCGCATGCAATTCTGTGATATCTCCTCTAGATCTCTAGTAGCAAGCAGATGCAGACAGGTAGATAGCAATGTTCTACCCACCGCAAAACACACGTCATTTCTTTCATGTTCGTCCGAGATGGTCTCTTCTGACAAATCAAGGAAATCAATTCCAAGATGAAAGCTGCCTGAAAAGTGTGTGAAATGTGTTCTCATTGAAACGTGCCATTTATTTACAGCTCAACAAACAGGTCCAATAAGGGTGTGAGAAGAACTTCAAGGGTTTTAAAGCAGCACTCAAAGCTATTATGAAATCCTCTTGATCCTTTTGAAAGATTCAATTATTTGGGAGAACATGTAATAAGCTCTTAGCATACATTAAGCATGTGCCATAAAAATGTACAGACCAACAGAAAAACAAAACAAAAATATATTTTACCAACACATTCATATAGGTGACGCCATATGACATTTAGTCGAAATCTTACGCACATGGCATCCTTTAGCGTCAATATAACACGCACTGTTATGGGTAGGTTTAGGTCTGGGGTAGGGTACGGTTATGACGCCTTGGGATCTGCGTCTCATATTCACCCTAAAAGATGCCATGTGCGTAAGATTTCGACGAAATGTCAAAAGCGTCACATGTATGACGCCTTGGGATGAGAACGGGCTGATTTTACCTACAGCATAATGCATAAACATCCAGTTTCTTGGTTACAAAGAAGCTGATTTATGTATCAAAAATTAGACATATCATTTTATTCAGGCCCAAATTGAGCAAAAATGTGCAATTTGGTGCTGTTGCTGATATTTATATCATGGAAGCATCTTTCCGAATTGTGAGATATATAGACACAATTCTGAGAAAAAAGTCTTTCCTCAAAATTTGGACTGTACAACTCGCAATGGCGAGTTTACTGTATATCTCACAATTCCAAGAAAATAAGTCAGAATTGCACAATATAAACTCTCAATAGGAAGAAAAAGGTCAGAATGGCTAGTTATAAAGTCAGAATTGAAAGTTTATGTCTCAAAATTCTGACTTCATAACTTGAAATTGAGAGTTCATATCACTTAATTCTGAGAAAAAGTCAAAATCATCTTTTACTTTTTTTTATTTATTCCATGGCAGGGGATACAAGCTTCCATATTATATGGACAGAAAGTAAGATGAAATTCTTAGATGAAAATTTAAATTTAAGATGAAAACCAATGAGATCTTTTTAAAAGTATAACAGACTACTTGCATAAAATGCAAAAACTGTAAATACCAGTCCTCATTCTATATCTCCCAATAATATGTCTTAGTAAGATTAACTTTAAATGCTTAGTTTATATGATCAAAGCTCTGTAGTTTTAAAACGAATAATACAATGCAATACAGCGATGATTAAGATATGATCAAATAAACCTTCCTCAAAAGCCTGATGGATCATATTTGAATCATTTTGACATGATAAAAAAAAAAGCTATGAATAGTCAAGTAAATGTTGCTTTATTACCCTGAGAGTTGAAATATTACTAACAATTTTAATTTATTCTCATGTTTACTTTATAAATTAGAAACTATTTCACAGTAAAAATAGACGTGTACTCCGATTTGAAGGTTGAAGTTTTTTAGAATTATACTAAAAGTCCATTTACTTTCTAAAAAGTATAAAGGCATGTAAACAGACAGAAGGCATGTAAAACATTGTGTACAGGGTTTTTTTTTCAGCAAAGTTTACATCATGTTGATAATTTAGAAGCCTTATTTTGTGTATCAAATATAATACAGAAGGCTCTATAGGGTTAAGACTCTAATTTGTAAGTGGTATCACAAATAACTGAAATGTGGTTTGTATTTAAATGTAAATAATGCAATAAACAGGAAAAAAAACTGAATGTAATACAGAATTAAAAATAGAAGAACTTAAGCTGCTGGAGAAGCTGTTTATATGCATCCTCAAGCACAGAAATCACTTCTCCTCTGGAGAGAGCTGGTCATTGTGCTGCGGCACAGCAGAGGTTTTGTGCGTTTTCATTAATGTTTCATGCTTAACAGCGTGCGAGTGGTTAGCGTAGTCTAGCAAGCCAAAGTTTAATATTGGCAATAGGTCTTACTGCCAAGACAATTCCCTTGGATGCATTTGAGCATGCTGTTTTCTTTCTTTTTCTTTGGACATTGCAAAAGCAAAACAAATATAACACTCCATATGGGTATTACGACTTTATTTATTACCAACGATAAAGAGAACCCTGGAAAATAAAAGAGATCCATTACGCATGCAATGTAAGCAAACACTGCTTGGAACAGCCAGGGGTGTTCAACAGGATAATGGATCGTATTATATCATTGAGGTTTATACCTGTCTTTCTCACCGCAAAAAGCACACAGACATGAGATTGTATATGTCTACAATTTTGAAATGACGACAAAGTGGTGATTCAACATTTTCTTGTGTCTGTAAAACACAATGTTCTGCAATAGATCTTTAATATTTTTTTTTCTTCCATGGCCAGGTGTGCTCCATCCCAGTGTCAAGAGTAGAATATATAGTTTATATAGTTACTATCAAAATAGCCACTGTGGCTAGTGGTTTTCCAAAGTTACTAGTCACTCACATTTTCACTAGCCACAATTTTGACATTGATACCATGGGGAAAACCCTGCAGTATAGATATTTTTAATATAATCTCATAATCTGGCAGCAGGTATATTATGCTGCGGTCACTTTAAGACCTGACACACGGATCCATTTTACACTCTAAAAAATGCGGGGTTAAAAAATAACCCAACCTTAACCACGCCGCTGGGTCACTATAGGACTGAACACGCACTGGGTTGGTTTGACTGAAGTGCTGGGTTTTTCCATTTAACCCATATGGTTGGGTCATTCATTTGACCCAACCAGTGGGTGAAATTGACCATCTCGCTGGGTTAAGTCTTACTCATGTGCTGGGTTATTTCCTGTATTATTGCCTTATTAAAATTAGTAACAAATATTTTTTATATTACTAATGTAAAATAATGATTGTCTCTGTAATACAATAAACCAGAGAGGCCACTGTATATGTGATTTCAATCTTTTTTTTTTTTTTTTTACATTTTTAATACATCTCTTTAATATTTTTTTGTAAACAATTATTACAATTATACAATGTATACTCATTCTAAGATAAAAAAAATAACATAACAGTTCATTAAGTAAGGTCTTTATACACCACTGAAAACATAGTTATGTATATGATATTGTATTTCTGTTAACAGATCCTCCTTAATACAGTATTACACAATGCACCTTTAAAAGTCAATAAGCAACTAATTTGAACTCTTATACGATTTTATTTATTAAGATGTGTGGATTTATTAAGAATAGCTACAAACATTTACAATGCAACTAAATATCACAGAGTTTTCCTCAAATTTGACAGTTGACGATTCTTTTCCATTTATTTTGATACACTGCTTCGTGTATTTAACATGAAAAACAAAATAAAACTTTGAAACAAAGATCACCAGCCTCCAGCAAAGACTCGGTCTCGATGACGTGGCCTGGAACAATGGCAACGGTCTGACGTGTCCCCCTCGTCGCATCCCTGATGCTCCAGTCATTTTGTAAATATTCATCCATGTTGGTCCCCAACTGTTGATTACACACAATCACTTAGAGTGTTGCAATATAACTGACATGCAAGTTTTTTGTGAAAGTATTTATATTTTTTTATTGCAAACATTACCAAATATGGCCAAATTTGAAAACAAACAAAATGTATATTTACACATCTAAATAGACATTTAGCAGTCTAATGGGATTCAGGATAAGAGAAAAACACGATTTGGACAATGGATTCATGATGTACTCGCTCATTATAAACATTTTGTAAATTTTGAACACAAAAAAAGTTATGGACTGCAGCTTTAAAAATTAACAAAAATCTATTTAAAAAAAAATGCTATTTTATGTTGCAAACAGATATTGCACCTTTAAATATTCTAAACCTAAATTAATTTAATAGTTATCAAGCATATCAAACGTCTACCCTTATTGAAGTAGAAACACTAAAGCAACTTACAGGTTGCATGTCAAGGACCTCTGAGCCCCTGTGGTGGGTCTGAAGCCCTTTCCTCCTCTCCTGTAAGGTTAGATGGATGGGGGAAGCAGAGTTTGCAGGACCTTCAAATCCATCAGCTAAACAATATGAGCATAATAAAGTTGCATTATCATTTAAATAGTATGCTGTATATAACAATTCATATTTCTAAAGTAGCATTTCTGACTTTTCTGCCCTGGTGTTTAAAATGGCGCTGTTGTGACAATAGCAAAAACTATTTGGCCTCAAACATCGCGCACACTTGATCCATGACCACTGTCTTAGTAGTAACGTTACTAAACTATTCTTAGTAGGCCTAGGTCCTAACAACTTGTAATGGGTTCAGGGTTCAGAACATGCTTAATATGAAATCGATTTATTTCTCATTACCTCAGTCGCCGTTTGTAAAGATTGCACGTCTGACGTCATACAATTATTATTTTATTTTTTTTGGTAAAAACGATCCTGGTTCCGACATAGACATAACAGAAGAAACACGCAGACTGTGCTGGAACTTACCCCCGTCGCTTCCTCTGACGAGAATTTCTTAAATGTGCCAGGAGACTTTCCACACAGACTAGACTTTTTTCCCGCATTTTTTACGTACGACCCCTAGGGACATAAACATACTGCGCGTGCACGGGTTCATTCAAAACGCTTTCCTCGCTTTTAATTACTAAACGTCCACAATAAATACGATATTTACGTGATTAAATTACAATTTAAACTGCATATTTCATTAAGGCTGCTGATATAGCTGGTTTACAACGTGGCATTTTGTCAAAAAATCTAACCGGCTAACTGTTACTAATGTTTTACAGAATAAATACGTTACACCCCTCACACTTCCATATCAACTGTATGCTGAACAGTGAAATTATTATTGTTAAAAAAATTGGTAAACATATTAACTTACCATAAAACACTGCCTGCTCCGACCTCCGAGTGAAGTCCTCCTCGAGTCAGAAGTGAAGAATCCAGAAAGTTCCGCAAAGAATAAACCGGTTGCTGGGTCAAAATAAGCCAACCAGCTGTTTATTTGTGAATTACCCCCTTACAACTCATTTGACCCAGCATGAGCAACCCAATAATGTGTTTACAGTGCCCCAAACAACCCAGCATTTTGACCCAGCACAATCAACCCAACAATTTGTTTACAGAAACAACCCAGCATTTTTTTTAGTGTACTTTTACATTTTACCAAGACCGGCATTTTGACATTATTTTGTGTGTATTTGACTGTTTAAGCGCAATAAGCAGTGAAAAATGACAAAATTTAGTACTGAGAGGCTTTATGTGTGGGCAAAATCTGCGGAAAATAATAACATGATGCACAATATATTTAATCCCCTGCTGAAATTCAAGGCCTGTACACCAACAATATTAATTTGGAACAAATGAAATGAGTGAGGGGGACGGGTTTGTGTGTCAACTCGCTGTTGGAGAGATCATGAGAGAAAGCGCAGCTGGTATCGTGTATCTAATCTGGCGAAATGAGTATTGGAAG
Organism: Rhinichthys klamathensis goyatoka; assembly: GCF_029890125.1. NCBI lineage: Eukaryota > Metazoa > Chordata > Actinopteri > Cypriniformes > Leuciscidae > Rhinichthys > Rhinichthys klamathensis. The sequence continues at coordinate 164,110 of NW_026607029.1, forward strand.
CTTTTCAGAAATTTCTGTATCAATATGTATCACTGCACTTAGTTCATTATTTCAGATGTATTTCTAAAAGACTACTATTGAAGAATGAATATATTATATATAAAATTCAACCCGCCAAAGTGGCCCTTATTGGAGGGACTGCCTTGCACACCACTGCTGAAATACACTGGCATTTTACAGGTGTTAATGTCAAGGCCTCGCCAAAAATAACATTCCATTAATGTTTGAAGAAATGAAAACAAATGGAATCTTCCATAACATCCGCATTACCAAGATAAAACATGTTTTAAAGTGTTTTTAATATTCAGAGATAAAGTTTTCATTACCTAATGGGAATGTTGGTAACATATTTTTGTTAGCTGGGAGGGGGACATTTCCAAATTGATCCACAAAGACACACATACATCCCTTCGGTATTTCTCAAACATCTCAAGGACTGTCAGAGGCCAAATTGAGAATTTGATTTCATCTTAAATCCCAGAGAAACCTCAAACCTGTCAGAAACTCGGAGCCTTGGTGAGCGCGCCGCTTCAGGTTTGTCTCAGAGGGCGCATCTGCCCAGGAGAGAAGGGCTCTCACAGAGCAGACAGACAGATTGAATCATTAGTGTGGCTCTGTGAACGGACAGGGGCCAGGCACAGGGGCGGGGGCTGTTTGTACCTGAGTGAGCACTTTGACTCATTCCAGTCTATTCATAGACATGGCAGGCGTTATGGGTAATGCAACGTTCTGTGTGAGGTTTGGACGAAATCGGGATGATTTTGGTGGAGAGTTTTCAACCATTATTTTCAACCTAATATCACATAGTCCTTCCTATACTGTTAATCCCATCGACGAAATCGCAGGTGAAAATATTCAAAGTGTGTTGTTGATACTGTTGTTGATATGTTCATCATAACTGTAATTAAATGAGTTTAATTAAAATGCACTGTAGATTCAAATATGGTGAGAACAAAATAACTGAGGCACTTTGCTAAAGGGTTAATTAACCTACTCAAATGCATCTCAATATATATGAGATTACTTGGTTTTATCCAGAGCATAAAATAAATATAATATGCACAGACAATGAAGCAAATGATTGTTACAGTTTACGGGCACATTATTGCAAACTAAACTATCCCTTTTTTGTGTGCAAAATAGAACTAAATATGTAAAACTGACTAAATTCAAAAGACAAGCCATTTGTTTTTAATGAATATGATGCATTGCCACATTTACCATGCAGTTACATGGTTTTAGATTCTTCGTCTTATGTCTTTCATCGCTTTACTATAATAATCCTAATGACTATATAACATGCCGCTGATTACCACAGACATTAGACATTGTGTTCCAACATATCTCAGTGTTTAACCAAAAGCCTGGGAGAGAAGATGAGTTTTTAAAAAAGGATTTAAAAGACACCAGTGTGGAGGCAGTTCTAATTTGAAGAGGAAACTGTTCCAGAGCTTCAGGCCTACCACTGAAAAATAGCCGTCTAGACTTAGGAACGAGCAAGACTACTGTAGTAAAATTTTAGTAGGTGTGACATATAATATTGTGCAAGGCCATTTCTAGATTTAAAAAACGAACAACAAGATCTTAAGATCAATTCTGCAACAACCAGAGCAGAGAAGACAAAAAACAATTAGTAATATGGTCACGTTTATGAGAACCTGTCAACATTCTAGCAGCAGCAGCGTTCCAACAGAAAAGCAGACTTGGAGTGTAAATTTGTTTTTGTTTTTAAAGCACTTACATGAATCCTTTAGTGAATAAAATGTAAATGGTCTAAATCATACGGTGGCCGAGACAGCTCAACGCACTGCAACTGAAGCAAACACATGCAAATAGAAAAAAACGCGTGAAAATAGAAAAAAACGCATGCAAATAGAAACAAACACATGCAAATTAAAAAAAAAACATCTTCATCAGTTTCACAACACACGTGTGCTCCAAATACAGAAACGCGCTGCAAAAGTTCACAACACAACCAAATACAGAAAACGCGCTGCAAATAACACAGACCACAACGGAAATGTTTCCAGGGGAACCAAATAAGTGACGAACCCGGCTGGGACGTGCTTATTGCTCGTGAGCTTCCCTATGCCATACTCCCTTCAAAGGGCAGATTGCAGAGCCCTTAAAGTGGGACTGTGGAGTGAGCAGGGCTCTAGTGTGCTGTTAGCCAGCCGTGTGGAGCGCACTTGATGAAGGGAGCAACTAAAGACAACGTAATTTCCTCATTATTTTCACCTGGGATGTTCCCATGACAACACAGCACGGCGTCCATCAGCTGGTCTTCAGACAGAAATATAATGCTGTTAACATAACGGATGCAAATACATTTTTGTTTGTACTTTACAAAAAAGCTTTTAAAATATGCGTTATATATCTGTGTGTCTCAACTTTAAAATTTTGAACCCTACATTACCTAACATTTCTTACGAAACTTTTCTTTATGAAAATGTAATAACATGAAACAATTTGTACAGTGTAACTGATGTATAGATAAATATATTTCCTTCGTGTTTTTCTTCTTTATCTTTTTTCTTCATTTATTTTAGTTTCCAGCTCATTGTTCTTTTCTCATTTGTATTCTGATGACATTGAATATTGTTAATACATTTTGTACATTGCATACAAGTTGTATGTCATAAAAAAATGTAATCTCTGTATGTTTTGCACAAATAAATAAATAAATAAATAAAGTATAATTTTAAGCTGTAAGCACCAGCACGCATAGATTTATGGATATCTATTCCAGCACGTCCCAGCCGGGTTCGTCCCTTATTTGGTTCCCCTGGAAACATTTCCGTTGTGGTCTGTGTTATTTGCAGCGCGTTTCTGTATTTGGTTGTGAGCTTTTGCAGCGCGTTTCTGTATTTGGGTGTTGTTGTGAGTATTTGGAGCACACGTGTGTTGTAAAACTGATGAAGATGTTTTCTTAATTTGGGGGTGTTTTTTTTATTTGCACGCGTTTTTTTTCTATTTGCATGCGTTTTATTTTATTTGCATGTGTTTTTTTGTTCTATTTGCATGCGTTTTTTTCTGTTTGCATGCGTTTTCTTCAGTTGCAGCGCGTTGAGCTCTCCCGGCCACTGTAAAATCATCCTTTTGAGGTACGACTACTTTTCTAGGATGCATTTTGGTCAATCTTGGATGACGCCAAATACAGGTGTAAATGAGCTGTAAAACGTTTTGGGCTTGTCCAAATTTGACCACTTTGAAAACTCATTCGACCGGATTACTTTAGTAGTGCAGATGTGTTCGAATGCTTTCGAACAGCCACAAAAGATGCCTTCTCTCCACCTATTGACATAATGCCTAAACATTACAGGAAGCGCTAGACAGACGGGATTTAAACTTAGTGAAGACCTTGAAGACCTATATTTGGTTTGAAGACGAAACACAAACCATGCACAATGTCCTCTCCCCATTCCTTATTTCGAACAACATTCGGCGTGGTCTTGTGGCCGTCAGAGCATAAACCAAATCTGCTGCTCTCCGTATGTTCTTCCATCTTCTCCTTTCACGATATGATGTTTCCTAACAAAGTTCGGGAGGAGCATGTTCAGATAATTAAACACATGTGGAGCACATTCAGGTAATCAAGCCTAATTAGACACGAGTGGAGCACACTCCCAATCAATGAGGTAAGAGGTATATATTCAGCAAACTTAACTCAGTTCTTTGACAGTCTAACAGCATCCCTCCACCACCCCATCTCCTCACTTCTTCTCCTAAATACTCTTACAACAAGGGGGAGCACTCTGGGTTCGGGCAAAAATTTCCGAGCTCGGAGCCCTCCCCCTGGACAGCACGCCAAATACGCATAATCTTTACTCTGTTTAATTGATGTAAATGTGAACTCGTGAACATATGTAAATTGTGCGAGCTTATTTCGTCCATTAGATAGAAAGATCTGAAAAAGCCCATACATTTATCTACCCATAGACCCTCCCCTTAAAGAAATCAGGACATAAGTGGTTGAAAGTGGACAAAAAAGACCAGGTGTAAAGGGGAATATGTTGCCCTCGTCTACTTGTGATCCGATCGACCAAAATCCATCTTAATACCAGGTGTAAACAGGGTCTAGGTTGGTGAATTGTTTGGAATTTGCTCCATGTAAAGGGTGTTGTACAGATATTTCATCTTGTCCTTTCACTTTGCCTGGTATTCTCACATGATATCAAGTGAAAGAAACCAGGTTTATATTTTTAGCTGGTCTTGACATGAGTTGAAAGATTGGATACAACATTACATTGACAGGTTGATCAGTGGGTTGCCTGGGGGAAAAAAAGGAAAACAAAACCTTCAACAGAGGCAAAACACATTCTTGTGTCATATAGTATAAATTTCACCAGATTAATATGTGTTCCTATGTATTTTTTTGGAAGACGTTGTAGATAATAGCTCTGACTGGAGAGTTAAGTCACAGGGTTAACCTTGAAATTGGAGATTTTGACAGGAGCACAGAAGTAGCACGCTGAATAAAACTGCATTTGCTACAACAGAGCATCTGCTCTGAACGTATACATCCACTATCTATTTTTCCCGAGATTGACTTTGTGGGGTAATATCACCCAAATTGATCCAATTCTGAGAGGCTAACGGGTATGAATTTGTATCATAGCCCAGCGGAGCAGTACACATGACTGTGGGGAGCTGTGAAGGGTATTACAAATAAATGGAATATCTCAACAGATCTTGGGACATGCTTCCCCTGCGCAGAGCAAGAGAGGTTCAATTGTTATGTGTATTCTTTTATTAAACATTTATGGACAAAGCAACCTTGCTTGGCTGCCGGTGCTGCTCCGCTAGCTGTGAATGGCCATGATCCTATTGTGACGTGGCACTTTGAGCTCATATACTGTGGATTTATACAGATTCGGGAAAATAAAGGGAGCGAAAACATTCCCCATGGATACAGAATGCCAAAGAAAAGCACAATTACATGTTTTAAATGATGATAGGTAATTGTACTCTGTTATGTTATTCCAAACTTGAACAACTTTCTTTCCTGCAGAATGCAAAAGTGAACTCTTGAAGAACATCCTGCCAGTTTTTAATGAAAGTGAACGTGTAAACGGTCCTATTCGACCTGCTCCGAGCGGGATTCGAACCGGCGTCTCCGGCATGGGCGCTAACAAGGACGCCAAAAACTACCATCTTTGGCATTAGTCGCTAGTGCGCCTCTTGAGCTTGAGGGAGTGAGGTTTAGCTTGACTCCGTTCCAAATGCACTGTAAAAAAAAAAATTGTTCGAAGTTGTAAATGAAGATAATTGGAGAACATACTATTTCAGTCTTTCTACTTCAAAATGACACGTTTAATTAAATGTTACTTGCATGTCTTGGTAATTATTTGCAAAATGTACTTTCAATTTCGGAGTGAGAATTGTTTCAAAGTAAATCCTGCACTATTTTTTGGTTACAATTTATTCAATGGTCCACTAGGCATTTTACTAACTATGAGTATCTTTGCAACTACATGTCAACTAACTCTCATTATAGCATTAGTAGACTGTCTGCTTAATATCTGCTAACACTTTATTTTAAATGCTCCCCTAAAAGACATTCTACTAACTATAAGTAACTTTTTAAGTGTGTAAACGTATTCCACTAACCCTAACACCTAACCCTAACCTAACAGACTACTAAACACTTACTACGGTCTACTCTAATCAGAGTTGGTTGACATGCAGTTGCAAAGTTACTTAGTAGAAAGTGTAACCTTTTTTTTGTGTGTGTGGATGGGTGCTGTCAAAAACAAAAATGAGCATAGAAATAGGTGAGTAAACAATCGCAGAATTTTTTGTGATTTTTTATTCAGTTTTAGTTTAGATCTGTTTGGCAGCTTATTGCACTTCTGCAGTTTGTTCCTTCCATCATTCAAGCTGTAGCACAACCAAAAATGGTCTCGGCTGACGTATTACCCAAAATATGATTTTTAAAATGTAGTATAGTCTGGAAATGTGTATTTGAAAAGCATTTCATTCCAGTAGACAAATAACGGTAGAAATTATCATGTCTTATAACACATTTAAAAGTCAACTCCCGCTGATTATGCTCAACTTGAAAATCTGACAAATTATTACAAATTATAATACTGAGCAGTATGCCAAATCAGCCACGAAATGTGGGAAAATGACATAAATGCACATTGAATAGGCCTTGAGACAATGTCATGGAAGTGCAAGCAGTCAAGCAATCAAAACACTTCACAATTATAGTCAAAATTAGTACATGTCATGCTCCTCATTGGCAACTACTGAATGGAAAACTGGTTTCATTTTTCCCTTTGTAGTCTAAAACTTTATTAAGCCAGGCCAGAAATGCTATGATCATTTTAAAGAAGCATGCTCACTTCTCAGCCGACTCAGACCGACAGAGCCAAGGATTTCTTTTCTTTCTTTCTTTTTTTCTTCTTTTTTGCATCCAAGTGTCTGAAGGATTTTCAGTCCATATAATTAGGCATGAGACAGTTTCAACAGAAAAAAGTAGCATGCTGCCAACTGAACGAGGACCTCAAAATCATATTCGTTTGCTGATCTGGTGACCGTGGACTCGGTTCCCTTTTAACAAATGCAAGACATTTGGTTGAGATTATGAGCAGCCAACCTGTTTGAGTCAATGTCCTCTCTGTTGTTGCCTATAAACCTCAAATTTCAGTTGCACTGTCAGTGGGTAGCTCATTTTAATTGGTCTACGGAGGGAGCATCAGTTTGAGTTTGTTTACGTAGTGGCTTTGCGGGGATTTCTTGTTAATGAGATGTTGTTTTGATAAGTCATTGCCGAGTGAATATTATCCGCAAATATGCATGGTCCACAAACGATTGATTCGTAATGTGAGCAGAAGCTGATATTTCAGAGCTGTGAAATCACAAATAGCACTGTACATTTCTGTAATTAGCAACGTAATAAATAAATGCATATGCATGTGTTGTTTTCTGAGGGGAGGGCGACCTCCAAAATGGTGGTGGGCAGAAAAGGATTCATGTCACCTTGGAGGGTTTCTGTTAGACTCCCTGACAGACGGATAATCCTCTAGTTTAAACTTGGCAAATATTGATCCAATGGCCCTCTGTGGCTGGTCTCAAGACCCAGAATTGAGGGAAATGGATTATTGTGCAGGGACGGGAGGGTGGGGGGAGATGAAAATACTATCTTGACCGTCAAATGAGATAAGATCATGTGAAATCCAATGTTGGCCCCATTCTCCGGCTTTGTGGAGATGAGGGGGGAGGGGGGAGGGGGGTCTTTTGTGGAAGCCTTTAACCTTGTGAAAGGTTGATGAAGCAGATTTCTTTTCACTGCATAGACCTTCAGCAACAATAGCGGAGGTCGTTCCTCAACTGCCTTTAATCGCATGTTGACGAGACTTGGTACCAACTTGGTACTTTATTCTAAACAAGTTTCCGGCTATTTCAATGTCTCGGGACATGAGAAAGTAATTGCAGATGTGACCTGTGGGGTATTGCACGTGTATGTTACATTTTACTGAGCGTCTCCTTGTGTACAGTACTTGGTTGTTTCATTATAAAAGTTGTATGCTACAATGTCACCTGTCACCTGTACTGTAGCACGTTCAATTTAGTGTGGCATCCAGTTAGGGAATTTCTAATCTAATTTTGTATTAAAAAACATGTCTTTACAATTAAGGATCCAGGACAGGATTGAGAGGCAATGTTCTACAGTATTCATACAGGAAATGTGCGTAAACATGTCTGTGAAAATACTGTACATACTATGTACTCCAGAAATAGAAAGATTGGTTTGGTAATATACTGTTTCGAACATAGGCACTGAGCACAATACTGTTTCCCACATGTCAATGCACATGACATGACCTTCCATGTCTTGTGTAAAAAATAAACTGGAAGTATCAGTCAGAATTTTAAACATTTCATTTGTGATTCCAGTGGTTCCCAACCAGGGGCCAGGACTCACATAGGGAGCCTTTTATTTTTGTACCAGCCAGTGTGTGTGTGTGTGTGCACATAAAATTACATTTTGAAATTAATACAATCTTAAAAAGTCATGGAAATTCTTATAATGAATATAAATCTTAGTCTACAATATTTTACAGGGTATAAATTGCTATTTGCAATTAAAACATATTTAGAAAATTTAAATCACAAATGACCAGAAATGTCATAGGAATTAATTGGTAATAAAAATGTAAAGAGCATTCAGTTACTGAAAATTCGTAAATTATTTATTTAAATTATTTAAAAGTTTAATTTGATATATTGCTTCTGAAAAAAAAAAAAAAACAGGTACTTAAAGCAGTTATTTAAAGGTGTTTTTTGACAATGGCCTTGGAGTGAATTAGGTTGAGAACCACTTCACTATTTGATTGGACTGACAAATGTAGAGATATTTTTAAAAAGAAAAATGGGCTAACATGAAATATAATAATTGGATGACACTGGCTGGCTGAAATATAAATAATGAGATCATATGACAACAATAATAACCACTGTTTGAAATTTTACATAATGCACTTTCTCTTGTTAAATAATAGTTTGTTACAGTGTATAAACTGCAAAATATTCAGAAAGCTAGAGCTCCATTCAGAACACATCCACTCATTCATGCAGTTCCACGGCATCCCAACAAAGGACAGTATCCAAATAACACAAAACCTGGCATATTTCTGCAGACTAGTACTTCTTAATACGTTTTGTGCCCTTGTGTTCTTTGTGCCAGAGCTGTTTTTGTCCCTGTGGCACTGCTGGAGCGAAGGGTAAAACCACACTTTTCCATTACTAATATCATGACTCCTGAGTTTCAAATCCACCATGCAGAGCAAACAAAACAAAAACTAGCTGTGTACCAGAAGATGGTGAACTAAGACTCAGAGAAGAAAACATGTATGACACTGAGAATCTGTGTTCCTCGACCCACAACTCGGCAGAGAAAACGATCGCTGAGTTTATGTGCTGAGAGACGGGATTGGAAGTTTGCTGAGGTCAGGGAATAAACGGGAAACAAACTAGCCTGGAAAATATTTTTAAAGCATTAGGGCACTGTAATCTCCCATAAAAATAAATAAATAACTAAAACATGTGCATGGACTCTGGAAGCTTTATATGGCAGAGAAATATACTGTATGTATTCTGTGTGAAATTTGAACATATCTTTGTTTAAAATCACACCAAGAGCACAACATGCTCATATACCACATTTTACATTAACAGTATGCGATTGTTCAACGCTATCTCACGACCAATTCGTACGAATTCGTACGAGTGATTAAAAGGTGGCTAATTCGTTCTAATTCATACGACCTCACTCATACGAATTTGTCCGATTCGTCTAAACCCACGTGATGGGTAGGTTTAGGGGCGGGGTCAGGGGTAGGTCATTCGTACGAATTTGGTAACTCGTAAAATATGTACGAATTAGCAAAAATCGTACAAATTTGTACGAGTGAGGTCGTACGAATTAGCCACCTCGTAAAATTCGTACGAATTGCCGTGAGATCGGGCTGGATTGTTCCTTTACAATTTAAAGGTACGGTTTACCCCAAAATTTATTTTTGTCATTCATGATTTGAAAACTTTTTCGTCCACAGAAAAAAAGGGTCCAAACAGTGGAAGTGACAAGTGATGTTTTAGGACCAAGCTCCAAAAGAGATCAAAATATCACAAATTATGTTTCACATTCAAGCATGTTGTTTCACAATGGTCATCAGGCATGTGAGAACCAATAATCTTTGATGCCAAAAGCCGAGATTATTTTTTTTTTTTTAGCAAATAACAAATTCAATGTCAGTCTTTTATTTGCTATATCACCAAGCAATTGTATGGCTTCAGAAAAGAAAACTACTTTAATGGTGCTCCATTCATCGCCCAGCAACTATATCAAACAGATCCTCGAACATTCTTTAAAACATCTCCTTTTGTGTTCAACAACAACATGAAGGTGAGTAAATGATGGCAGAATTTTGCTTTTGAGTGAACAAATTCTTTAAAACTACACACAAAAAAAACAGTGTTGCCGGGTAACAGCAGAAAAAAAAAAAAAAAAATACTATGACAATCTGGGCAGCTAGCTTATGCAACCCTGAGATTTACTTCTAAAGCTTAATACATAAACAATTTATCTTTTGCTTCATTCTTTTTGCCTCCCTTCAGTGTTGTTGCCAGGCAACATTGTGGAAAAGTTGCCCTGTTGACCAACTGGATAAGACTAAGAGCTCACTTCTAACAGGTTTAACTGGTTTAGTGTGTGGCTAAAATCAATTTGAAATCCTTCTGAAATGTTCTTTCTCAGACTTCAAAAGCTAAAATTACTCACATATTTAATGTAATCTGTGCATCTGCTTGCGCCATATTTTCGATGCGTCCAATTTCAGTGGCATGAATCAAGTACTGGTCTTCTAATCTATGTGAAAACTGGAAAATGACTTCTAAGATGTCCACTGTAACATAGACTACTTCCGAATCATTTACATTAACAGGGTAATGTCAGCTTAAGTCCAAAGCAGGCAGAAATCAATACAGGTCATTGGAAGAGTGCACTTCGGCTGCCCTGCGGTCTTAAAGGCATTAGCAATCAACTAAATCTAAAACCATGGCTAGTTTTCAGCTACTCCAGTCTCTCCAGTCACATCTGCAAAATCTACATTGTCTTGACCTTGTTTTGGTAGAAAAGGCCTTGAAAGACATGATATACTACCAGACAAATCAGCTCTAAGGTTAACATGTGATCAAATCGTGCCTTTGACAAAAAAAACCCCATCAAAAATAAAATGTAACTGTTAAAGGAAACTAACCGTTAAGAGCAGAAACAAAAGGAAAACACTGAAATCTGGCTTGCTAACGAATGTATCAACACAATGAAACAGGAACCCAATTAAAAGGCTTCTCCACCACAGTATTCTCACGTGGGCTAGAGTTAGTCATCTCTCCAATTTGTGCAGCGTACACTTTATTTTCTTTCTTTCTTTTTTTTTTTAAGAAGGAATGCAGTGCATCTCTCACTGCTGCATAAGCCTATGTTCACACAGAACTTGGCATCAGAGAATGGCATCGGAGGGCATGACTTGTGGGTTGGGTTGGGAGTCCCAACCCGATCTCACGGCCAATTCGTCCGAATTTGACGAGTGATTAAAAGATGGCTAATTCGTAACAATTCGTACGACCTCACTCGTACGAATTAGTACGATTTTTGCTAAAACGTACATATTTGACGAGTTGCCCAATTCGTATGAATTCGTACGAATGACCTACCCCTGACCCCGCCCCTAAACCTACCCATCACGTGGGTTTAGACAAATCGTACAAATTCGTACGAATGAGGTCGTACGAATTCGTACGAATTAGCCATCTTTTAATCACTCGTCAAATTCGGACGAATTGGTCATGAGATAGCGTTGGGAGTCCTGCATGATGGGTGAACCTGATCATCTAGTCCAGGCTCCTATTTTAGAGATATGGATTCTTTGATCAACTATATTTCTGTCACGACAACTCTCGTGAGATTGGCATGGTAATAGAGATTGGCATGGTAATGTATATGGCAATGATAATGTATTTGGTTTTGGCGGAATAGATCTGCTGCTTCTGCTGAACAAGTACAGAGACTTGCTACCGCTAATACATTCACAGACATTGCTGTGAACATGTAACATGATTGCTAACCCCCGTAGCAGATCTATACAGGTGGAGCTGGGGAAAGCGCACACTACCGCTATTTGTTTGAATGTTGAGCCGCAACTCATTGGACGCTGATGCAACAACAACCAATCAGCTGTGCTTTGTAGATAATGACGTGATTGCTACCAAATTAGTTAAAGGCCTATCAGCCGGCACCATCTAGAGTTTCATGCCAGAACGAGGTATGAGTTATAGCAAAAACAAACAACTTAAATCTGTACGACCAGTGCATGTCCACCAATGACATGAGCTACAGACCAAGTTTACACAGTACAGATTATGTCATCAAAATGTATATATTTGTACCTATTTAATCAATCAAGTATTTGGTCAACTTCAATTCACTCTGAATTCATAATAATTTGTATAAGTTGCACAAAAATGTATGGTTTACACTAAACATGATTTTTTTTTATGTATGCATGTATATACAGTATGTATGTAAAAATAAAATGCATATGCGCAGAAATTTAATTTGTTCATTTGTCAATGCACAATATTTTTATTTATTTTTTTAACTTTATTTATTTATTTGGAGACTAGATGCATAAAGATAAGATGCATTAGATCAATACTAGCATTTGTTCACTTGTTCAGATACCAGATTTGAAGATTTCAAAGACCTTAGCATCCAAATTGTATGTAACTATTTTATTGTTTCTATCTATCAGTTCCCATTCACTAATAAGAAAATAATAGCAAAAATATCTAGGATTTGGTCATAAGAGTGAGTAAATAATCACAGAAATTATTTTTTTCTTCTTTTTTTGGGGGGGGGGGGGGGGGGGGGGGGGGGGGGGGGTATAAGGGTGCATAATATGGTCCAAAAATAACTTTGTGTTTGAGCTGAATGATAAGGATAGTGCAGGTATAATACAGGCTGGCATTCATTTGTAATGTGTGTTGTGTAAATACATTGGGAACTGCGTTTTATTTGAATTATTGGCAAATGTCCCTTTCTTAAATCAAAGTTTTGGGTAGTAATAAGCTAATTACTGTATTGGGCCAATTTAAAAAGGTGTTAATTTCTGTCAGAGGGAGAAAAGGGTCATGTGTTTTTGTATGAAGCAACTGGTATCTTAGTTTTTCAATTAATACAAATTAGTACGGATTTGACATGAGATGATGGCTTGCATGTGATAATTAGCACAAGTTAATTGGCAGAATTGGGATGGCAAAACAGCCTACATAACCTCAGACATCCAATCTTTGTGTTTCTAAGGCCCAGGGCCCGTATGTATAAAGCCACTCAGAGTAAAATTTTAGTCTCAAGTCTGTCAAAATTCTAAGAATTACATAATTTTACTCTTATTCCTAAACTTAAGAATAAGCGTAATTCATAAAGGTTCCTAAGTGTTAAGACTTGGTCTCAGCTCCTAAATTATTTAAGAGAGCTGGAGAGGTCTCCTAACCTAGTTAGGAGTAACAAGATGGCAGCAGAGAGGTTAGGCCATGCACTTTTCAACGAAAATATGATGTAGTTAAATGAGTTGATCAAACGATAAAAAGGTTTAATCATCAAGGTATTCTTTTTGTATCTTACCTTTTAAAAAAGTTTTATAGCAATGAAATTAAAGTAATAATTATATTTTTGGGGACTGGAATGCAGCAGTGCACCGGTGATGACTCGGGCCCTTCAGTCCACAGTTAGTAGGCTCTTGAATAGCACTATTGTGACACTGACCACACCAAATATACAGTGGTGGCCAAAAGTGATGTGCAGAGTTTTTTTATTTATTTTTTTAATTTAATGACCCTACAAGTTTGCTTCAACCTTTTATGAGGAACATATTTTTATATTAATATCTTTTTAATATTTTAAAATATGAGGGAAGAACAAAACACTAAACTTAGTGAAAGTATTTATCTGACAAAATTATTTCAAGTCACCTTTATTTCTACAATGCTTTTTACAATACAGAAGCAGCTTTACTGAGATTACAGGAAAATAATGCAACAAAGTTAGTCTTGGCTGTACAGCAGCTCTAGAAGAGAATAGTGTCATTGTCCTGCTTAAGTAAGTTCAGTGTTTATTATTTTCAACCAGAAAGACTCGGGAGGCAAAATGACATGACAAAGTATACATTTATTAACAGCCCATCAAGCAAGTATTGTGTTATAAAGTTCTGTTGCGTAGGCCCTGTCCCTAGCTCGCAATCCGAGGGTAACGGAGTCTGTTTTTACTGCCTGAAGACGCAGGCGGAGCACAGCCGACCCCCGGGAGGTATGAGGTATGGACAGGTGAAGGACCCCCGGGTGACGTGACAATTTAGTCTTCCTGGCAGAACTTAAGCTTTAATTTCCATTGTAAAAAATCATTAGTTATCTATTTAGTGATTTATCTATACAGCCGCTCTGGAGAAAACAGTGATGTCATCGTCCAGCTCAGTTCAGTTCTCATATATACTGGTGTCATTGCAGGCAGATCAATATTATTTTAAAAATATTAACTGACAAATAAGGGCAAACTACAGCTACAGGTTTTAGAAAAATTAAAAAGCTCACAGGAGAAAAAAAATCATACATTGTCTGCAAAATAATCATTTCTTAATATTTCATTGTCCTCTCTTGTATTTTTCACCTGTTTAAAATTTATATGTATTGCTAAAAATTATGTCTGTACAATTTGGAATGTTTTATTGTGTTATCACAAATAAACAATTGACTCCAGGCACAACTACACAATACGCTTACAAAATATAGAACACATTTTTAATACTATTTGAATAAAGGGTGAATATGACAAATTTCCTTCAATACTAATTTGTAATAATTTTGCACAATGCAAAGCCATTTAAAAAAATACATTTAAATATTAAAGTTTCAGTGTCTTAATTAAATTATTTTATTATAATTACATAAAACAATTGGTGTCATGCTGCTGTGACCTCACCCTTGCAGGCTCACTATTGGCTGATTCAGAGGGTGAGGGCGGCCATTTTCGGTTCACATCATTGTAGTCCTTAGTTTGCAGCACTTAAGTCCCACTTCAGTCAGCACTTAAGAATCAGTCTTATACTTACTGAAAGGTGCTTTTAGCTGCTTTATAAAAGTCTCCTACTCTTAGAAAAGTCCTACTCTTTACTAAGTATTTTTTTACACTTAAGTCAAAGCTTAAGACTATTCTTAAGATAATTTCTTAGAAGTTTTATACATACGGGCCCAGATCTTCAACCAATAAGCCAGAATACTTTAAAAGAGGCTGAAACATTTTTTTAGTACTTTCCGTTGACTGTGCCAACTTTCTCTCCAGCAAAATGTCCAACTACCAACTGTGATATGTTTACAAGGCAACTTTAGGAAAACTGCATATGCATCAAATCAACGTCTTCCCCATGGGAGAAAGAGATAAACAAATAAAATGAAATAAATAAATAAGTTGAGAAATCTTTAGAGGCGTAAGTGCTCGTCTTGATTACTGTGCAGATATTTTTTTTGGATGGGCTTCCAGGCTCCAGCAATATGTGCTGCGGAGTGTGAAGCGACATGGTAGCACTCTATTCCCGCTGAATAAAGGCAAGCCGCTCTCCCTAAGGCAACGGCACTTTGGCAGGAGTCTCATTTTCTCGTCTCTGATAATATTTGTTTTAAGTTTAGTCTCTCCCTCTCTTCATAATGACTCCACATTTGCCACAATACAAACTCAGCACTTGAGCCAAGCTGTTTGTGTCGGCAATGGGGAAGAGCCAGCTTTATCTCAGCAACAGGATGGATATAATTTTAATGCACTGACTGAATTAAGCACCTTTTCTCTACTGAACCAATAGAGACTGGCCTAAAATGAGAGTGTTCTCTTAGACAAATTAATGTGTGTCTATTCGAAACTGCCTGTAGGAAGAAACTGCAATAAAAGGGTGATTTAAACTCCCCCATTCAGAGGAATAGAAGGAGGCTTAATTATAAAATTCGCACTTTCAAATCCACCCTGCTTACAGTTTATCTTTCAAATGCTTTTTTTTTTCTCTATTGAGAAACAATCAGAGTGATACACCCCAAGCACTCTTCCATATAGAACTGTAACAACACTTGAGTAAATTAATCATTTGTTTTGATTGTGAAAGAGGGAAGCAGGATTAAAAAAAGAGAAAGTCTTTAGGGGTTGTAGAGGAGGTTGGTATAATCACAATATCAAATAGCTGTATGACTTTGTATCACTGCAATGGTACATTTCATAACATACAGTATTTATTTTTTGCTGGAAATGAAACCCAGAATTGTTTTCTAGGGGCAAGTTGTCACACTTCTTAGTCCAAGTTCTTCAATGGCATCGATGGTTCCATGAAAAAAACTTTTATTTTTTGTGCATCGCTGAGAAAACCCCTAACCGTTTTTTTTTTTGTTTTTTTTTTTTTAAGAGTGCAATAAATATTTTTAAGAGTGGGTTTATTTTTAATGATTTTTTCTTTATAGACACATGCCTTAAAGTCTTGAATACAATAAAGATACATTTCTGAACTAACCTTTGAGAGCTTGTACAGTATAACAGAATAGTTTATCAATCTTATTATGCTTTCCTGGATAACGAATGACAGAGATTACAGAGATGACAGTTTGATCCATTAGGAAATAAAAAAAAAAGACATATCTGGGACACATTTTGGTTACACTTTATTTCAATAAAAGTAATTATACTTTTAAGTACTGAATAATAGTAGTTAACTACATGTACTTAGTATAAGGTTAGGATTTGGTTTAGGGTTAGTTGTATGTAAAAATGCCTAATTTATAGTTATTACTATAGTAAATACATGTAAAGTGTAACAAGGAAACATTCAAATAAAGTGTTACCCATATGTTCTTGTACCTCGAGTACTTGTGTTCATGGTCTTCAGGTTGAGGTATAGGTTATAACTTGACATGAGTTACGTTTGACTAGCTTGACTAGTTGTATAGTGATAGATAATTTTGCACCGAAATGCTGTGATGTTTGATTAGATACAGAATATTTGACTTTAACAACAAAATACATGAAAAGCATTTTCTCCTCTTGAATTTTTTTTTCTTTTTTTCTGGGGGGTAACACTTTATTTCGATGGTCCACTTTAGATTTTCAACAATGCAACTACATGTCAACTAACTCTCATTAGAGTATTAGTAGAATGTCTGCTTGATATCTGCTAAACACTTTATTTTGATTCTCCCAGATATTATAGCAACCATGCAACTACATGTCAACTTTTCTACAAACACCTAAACCTAACCTAACAGTCTAATACTCTAATGAGAGTTAGTTGACATGTAGTTGCAAAGATAGACCAACGAAATAAAGTGTAATTAGTTTTTTCTATTCTAAATGCACAATTATATTAGTTTAAATTGAACATATGTTTGCATATTTCTTATTAATAGCATTTCCCCAACCTGCTCGTGACACTATCAGAACAGGTTTGCAGCTCATTTTTGCCCATGGCATGCAGGAACCACTGCATTAAAAGTATTTTAAAGTTATATGTGATATTAAAATTACTTATTTAAATTAGAGTCCAGCAACTAATTTAGACTCTATTTACCCTCTCTAAAGTTGAAAATAAGCAAGCAAACTCCCAGCTGACTTTGTGTGCTTTTTAAATGTAGTTCTTTGAGTTTTTTTCAAGCAGTGAGATAAGATGGACGCATGAATGTCTCTTTGATCTTTCTCTATTTTTGGTCTATAACTAATTAGCTGCTGTCTGCTCTCTCTGCTTATGTTCATTAGAGCCTTAATTTGCTTTTTAGATGGTAATGGGGTGAAGTCTTTCCATCTGATTACAAGGGTGTTTTGCCCTCATCTTGATGGTGGATATCATCGCACGCGCTAGCGCTGAGCTAACCAGGCACAACGTGTCTTACTTTATCTCGTTTCTCTATGATTAGCGTTCTTTTGTCGAGCCAAACGACTGACTTTTTTCCCCTCAAAGAAAGGGATTCAATGTCAAATATGAACGCGTAATATTTCCGCGGTATATTAGCCATCCTGTAATGTCATTAACAATTAAGAGCCGTTGATTAAGGGAGAGACTGATTGCCATATTTAGCGTGTTAAATTATCCTTTCAAGAACCTATCTTTAACCCACCCACGCTAATCAAAAGCTCTGAGCTGGCATCAGCAAACACGAAGAAGAAACTTTACCCACTGTATTGCTTGATGTCCGCCTTGTCTTTGAAGTTTATGAATTATGAGGCGCAATTCACGCTCTGTGGGTGTTGTGCCGAGCGTGTGCGCCTGGGCTTGCGCGCTTGTGTATGCAAGGTGGAAATGAGCGTGTGTCGGTGTGTGTTTTCCTCAAATTAATACTCTGGCCTCAGTCGACAAACTCAATCAGGTTTACAGCACCTAAGTGGGCAAGGAGCTAATAGAGGTCAGCTGCTACATATGGAACAGGGAAGAACACGTTCACAACCACAGTACATGACGCAAAGAACAAGCACCTCCAAGACACCGCCGCTTCCACCCGTTTACCTACACTCACACACACACACACATGCACACTCACAAATGCAATAATACTGAATGGGTGAAATCTCAGACATTGACCACCTCACAATATGGATAACTACGTTTGTGAACATTTTATATTTTGAGGTCTATTTTATACATTCTGTTGACTATAAGTTACTTTGAACCTACATGTCAACTATCAGTCAGAGTATTAGTAGACAGTCTTCGTAATATCTACTAACACTTTACTGTGATGCTCCCAGAAAAAGACATTCTACTGACTATAAGTAAGTTTGCAAGTACATGTCAATTTAATCCTAACCCATTATTCTACTAACCTTAACCCTTCCTCTAACAGTTTACTAATACTCCACTAATACCCTAATGAGAGGTAGTTGACATGTAAGTGCGACATTATATAGTCAAGAATGTCTAAAGGGGACCATCAAACTAAAAACGAATGCGATGGCTTTTTGATGAACAATGTATGTATTATGAGCGATTGTTGAAGAAATGGTGGGTATGACACCATGAAGGAGAAGGTGGACAATATTGGGCTGGTTATTGTGTAATGGTGTGGATGTTTCATCTTTTCCCTTAAATCATTATTTTTTTCTTTTAATATGTTCTTTCTTTCTGACAATGGATTTTTGTATTGCTGCTGGTCAGCAATCATGTAGCCAATTCAGTCAATTATAAAATATTTATGGGCTATACTCATAAACACACTGTGTGTTTTGATCAAAGCATTGCAAACTGAGAACAATGACCATAGAAATGTTTGGTGCCGTACAGAGTGACAGTTTTGTGGCATGCTTTCTCTAATTGCTTATGGATACCTGCACCCAACTGAACCCCGTTAACACGAAACCATTTTCAACTAAAACCAGAAAACTTCTAATGAGTTTTGGCCATTCATTTTTTACTCTGCAATGCCGTTTTGGTGGCCTGAAAACGCAAAGTTTTAAAAAACGGGGTTCAAAGTGCAAGTTTCGAAAACTATACCGTTATCGTCTCCATGTAATCTACAAAAACGTGAATTTGTGAAAGCGGTGACAACATACGCATGCATATTACGTGTTCAGTCTATAGGCGTGTAGTCTTTCTTTACAAGGTGACATTGCCAACTACTGGCCTGGCACGCAAAATACAGCGTTTTTAGTCATTTTCGTGGTCTGTGTGAACGGGGATCGTTTTGACAACGTTGTGGCCTGTCCAGAAACCTCACATGAAAGGTATCCTTTTTATAACCTAACATTTTACAAAATATATATATAAATATGTATGTAAATATATACATATATATATATATATATATACATACTCACCTAAAGGATTATTAGGAACACCTGTTCAATTTCTCATTAATGCAATTATCTAATCAACCAATCACATGGCAGTTGCTTCAATGCATTTAGGGGGGTGGTCCTGGTCAAGACAATCTCCTGAACTCCAAACTGAATGTCAGAATGGGAAAGAAAGGTGATTTAAGCAATTTTGAGCGTGGCATGGTTGTTGGTGCCAGACGGGCCGGTCTGAGTATTTTACAATCTGCTCAGTTACTGGGATTTTCACGCAAAACCATTTCTAGGGTTTACAAAGAATGGTGTGAAAAGGGAAAAACATCCAGTATGCGGCAGTCCTGTGGGCGAAAATGGCTTGTTGATGCTAGAGGTCAGAGGAGAATGAGCCGACTGATTCAAGCTGATAGAAGAGCAACTTTGACTGAAATAACCACTCGTTACAACCGAGGTATGCAGCAAAGCATTTGTGAAGCCACAACACGCACAACCTTGAGGCGGATGGGCTACAACAGCAGAAGACCCCACCGGGTACCACTCATCTCCACTACAAATAGGAAAAAGAGGCTACAATTTGCAAGAGCTCACCAAAATTGGACAGTTGAAGACTGGAAAAATGTTGCCTGGTCTGATGAGTCTCGATTTCTGTTGAGACATTCAGATGTTAGAGTCAGAATTTGGCGTAAACAGAATGAGAACATGGAACCATCATGCCTTGTTACCACTGGGCAGGCTGGTGGTGGTGGTGTAATGGTGTGGGGGATGTTTTCTTGGCACACTTTAGGCCCCTTAGTGCCAATTGGGCATCGTTTAAATGCCACGGCCTACCTGAGCATTGTTTCTGACCATGTCCATCCCTTTATGGCCACCACCCATCCTCTGATGGCTACTTCCAGCAGGATAATGCACCATGTCACAAAGCTCGAATCATTTCAAATTGGTTTCTTGAACATGACAATGAGTTCACTGTACTAAAATGGCCCCCACAGTCACCAGATCTCAACCCAATAGAGCATCTTTGGGATGTGGTGGAACGGGAGCTTCGTGCCCTGGATGTGCATCCCACAAATCTCCATCAACTGCAAGATGCTATCCTATCAATATTGGCCAACATTTCTAAAGAATGCTTTCAGCACCTTGTTGAATCAATGCCACGTAGAATTAAGGCAGTTCTGAAGGCGAAAGGGGGTCAAACACAGTATTAGTATGGTGTTCCTAATAATCCTTTTGGTGAGTGTATATATATATATATATATATATATATATATATGCCTTCCCTTTGTCTCCTTTTCTGATATACCATTTCTATGACATTTGCAATTATTTATTTATTTTTACTCATTTTGTTTATTAGGCATCAGGCATACAAGGTCTAATGCAGTAAGTGTGCGAACAAGCTAAACAAAATTGTCCATACGTTGAATACTTTACTATCTTCTGAATCCACAGGAGAGGATTTATAAATGGCATTGAAGCGAAGTAACTGACACTGGAAGGTCACATGAAAATGACACATGACGGATGTAGTGCATCCTAAATTCATTCATACTACCCATATTCATAATATATAGAACGCACTGTTTTAAACTGTCGTGAAGTTCAAATTCAAATGTAGTACCTACTCAGACAGTATGTGATTTCAGATGCAGTGACGGTGAATTTAAGAAAAGTTACGTTTTTTTTACAGTTTGATGTCTTGTTTTTTTTTTTTTTACTCAATTGATTTACGTCATTGGTTTTGCAGTGTTTAATTGACCTTATTGGTCCCACTTTATATTAAGTGGTCCTAATACCTGTGAACTTACATGGTAACTACATGTGTACATACCTAACTACAGTGTAAGTACACATATTGGTACATTTACAGCTGTAATATTTGTGTAACTACACATATGTAACAACCCACGGAATGGTATGTGTAAGTACAAATGTGTAACAGGGCATTGGTAACAACACTTTTTTCACTTCAGTAAGTACACATGTGTAACCGGAATTATGTAACTACATTTTGTAACAACAATACTGTATGTATATGTACACAAGTTGTTACACTTCCACATGGAATCTTAAATACTGCAGTTACCAGTTTGGAATACACTGAAACTTTATGGAAACTATTATGATTCCTATGTTTATAACATGTATTTATGACTGGCAGGACTAATGTTGAATTACAACTAAAGTTTCACCGTGTACTTACATGGTAACTCCCCAGGAACTGTCCACTTAATATAAAGTGTAAAATGGTCACAACTTATCGTGTAATATGCAAAACCTAAACATCTGTGTAACAGTATAATAACAGTGTACTTACATGGTAACTCTGCATGAACTGTCCTATAAAGTGTAATTGTTAAGGTAATTGCTGTGTGCCATCAGTGTCATTACATGATAATTCCACAGGAACTTCCCACTTAAAAGTAATTTAGCAAATGCATGGGTGAAATTACCAAGTATTAAACATTGTTCACTTCTCAGTAAATAAAGTATAGAGGGCGGCAAAAAGAGAAAATATTGATACACATTACACTCAACAGTGTAACAGATTCTTTAGTAAAACTTCTGTGTACTGCAGCTGGGTTAACACTAGAACAGCACAAGGTCCTTTAGACTGCCTAAAATAAAAATAGAAATTCTCTGCCACTGTGAAACTAAATCTGCTTGTAACTTGACATGGTTGGAAATTAAATACATTTATATCCAAACTGGTAACTGCAGTATTTAGGACTGTGTGTGGAAGTGGAATAACTTGTGTAAATACATATTGTTGTTACAAAATATAGTTTCATAATTTCTGTTACACATGTGTACTAACTGAAGTGAAAAAGTGTTGTTACCAATGCCCTGTTACACATTTGTACTTACACATACCATTCCGTGGATTGTTACATATGTGTAGTTACACAAATATTACAGCTGTAGATACTATACCATATGTACTTACTTACACTGTAGTTAAATACTATGTTCGCATGTAGTTACCATGTAAGTTCACAGGTATTAGCACCACAACATAAAGTGGGACTGAATCTTTTATGAGATTGTATTGCTAACAACTCTTCTTTGTTTGTAAAATAATATAATACAATTATACAATTTCAAATGAATAAGGTATGAATATAAGTTCATTTGTTCACAATCAGGGTTTATATTGTGATAATGAACTGCTGACTGGACATGGCCATTATTATGATAAATATGTTCAGTCAAGATCTATTTCAATTAACACACCTCAGTTTGCCCCCATTTTAGATAGTGTCATGTAAGACAGTTTGTTATTGTATAACCAATACTGTATATTGTTTAGCATAGCAATGTGTGTATGCGTAACTGTCAAGCCTGAAACGCAAAGCAGCATCATATCAATATCCCGTAAAACTCTGCATTTGCTATTGAGTAGTAGATGTCACCAATATGCAGAGACAATTTGATGACCGTGAATATATTATAACGAACTGCACTCCATATCAGACCAAATGCATGCATGCTCACTGTGAATTTAAACACATGCTGTTTTCAAGATGAATATTAAAATATAACACACACCAACACTGGGGCCGTAGAAAGTGGGGGGTGAAAATTGCTCATGCATTATACATGACACTAATGTCGTGTAATTATCTTGAAGCCCATAGAGAAAATTAATGATGCCAATTACAACAATTGAAGATTGTTAGAAATGTCCCCCCCTTCTGCTACTTTTATTAACCATTGTAAGTTACATGTGATGTTATGGAGACCTCTCTCTCAAATGAGTGTTTTGGGAAAAAAAAAAAATACACAGTTGTGTTAGAATCCGTGTTCCAAAATTAAGAGCCGCTCTTATTACCGAAAACCATACAGATTCACACAAATGCTTATTTATTTATGATTCAACATTGTAAACAATCTATCATTTGTGATCTCTTGGGATTTATTGGTAGACACTTTAATGCATTATCTAAAAATGGCAGCGATGTAAACAGCAGGTTTTTGGCTCTTTAAAAATTAAGTGGCATTACTGTGTGATCTCATTAGTATTCATAGGTATTCATACGTAGGTGTGGTCCCAGCACACATACATTTTTCATACTTAATGAGATTTGATAATTCAATCCAGCCACACAAATAGTGCAAATGGCTTCATTTTATTAGTCCATCTTGATTTCATTTCAGTTTCTGTGTCTGTACAAATCTTGTACATCCGTTCAAGATTTTTCATAAGCAAAAGGGTTTACATTTAATTTATATGTTTCAGTGGCGACACTGTGTGTAGTGAGCACTTTAAGTTTGAAAACATATTTGAATATGAATGAGTCTGAAAGTCTCCCATTACAGTTGTAACTACAATTCACTGGAATGTACATATGTGGCTGGTATTGGAGACCAATAACCACTAACTTGTTTGGGCTTTTCCAATAACAAATAATCTTACTTTTTTTTGTGTGTGATTTACCCCAGAGTGTCTTGTTAATTACTGTAATTGAAAACTTGGCATTTAAAACTTTGCACAGTATGTGGACTTCTATTTACGGTTTTTAATAGTGTGCACTTGGATTAAGATTTTGTTTCATTCATGAATGACATTTGCACATTATACCATCACAATTTGTTGCTTTCATTTTTTTTTGCTAATAAATTTTTCCCAGACGTCAACAATAATACTTTCCGGCCATATGCACTTCTAAAAATATCTGCAGTGTTCTGTTGCGTACCCTTCTGTAAACTCTCTGTTACTTTTCTACCAAACTTTGAAGTGTAACTTTTGCCTGCCCCAGAGAGCCTCTCTTTTCCCGTCTCTATTCCTTTAGTTTCCCCCAAATAGAGCGGACTGCGTCAAAGTGAAGGACACATCCATCTGATGTTTATGGTCTGACATAAATGAGTTCAACTTTAACAGGATTACCCTCCAAAGAGTGCCATGAGAGACAAAAATGATGTGCTTTAATGGTGAGATTATAACCTTATTAACCCAACTACAGACGAAGTGCTCATCTGGGACTAGGACGAGAGTGGGATGTCTGGGACTACAAAGGCTCTGGGCCTGAGTGAAGAGAAACACGGTATATATATATTCTCTCAGTAGAACGGCCTCCTGTTTGCAAGCAAAACCACAGGCCGTTGTATCATTCTAAGGTGAGAGGACAGAATATTGAGTTTCTGCCGCGGGTTTGGAGCATAGGCTGTGCTTCGACACTAATGAAAGACAAACAAGCGTCGCTTTGAAGGTGTGCGAGACCAAAGTGTCGAAATAAATAAAAACACACCCGTGTGTTTAGTATTCACCGGCGGTTCGGAGGCACACGGGTGTTTGTAATACATTATTTATCCACACATTTTTAATCCCACTTGCAAATTAGTAACATTCTTTTAAAGTGCTATTATGGAGAAGATTAAAGGATATCACTTCAACAAAACCTCTGGCGCAAAACCAGACATGCCGGACATTAATATTACAAGGCAATGCTTTTGTTTGTGTGTCTGAAGAGCATGTAAAGGTGCTTTTGGACCAGTAAACACAGCAAGATTTTATCCCAAGCTGATGAAAACACCTCCTGCTTTTCACAAAAGTGTCAGTTTGTAAAGTGCTTGTGTTGTTGACAGTCTAATTCAGTGCTTTTCAATTTGTCAGGGAAACTACCACCTTTGATCAAATCTCATTAGTATTCAGAGTTATTTGTGGGGAAGCATGTTTTATATGAATATGAACATGAATATGAATATGAAAGTCTCGTTCGCATTGACCATTTTCATGCAGAAATCAAAATGCTATATATTGTTTTTCTGTATTTAGAAACAAGGAAAACCACTCGTGGTGGAGAGAGAGAGAGAGAGAGAGAGAGAGAGAGAGAGAGAGAGAGAGAGAGAGAGAGAGAGAGAGAGAGAGAGAGAGAGAGAGAGAGAGAGAGAGAGAGAGAGAGAGAGAGAGAGAGAGAGAGAGAGAGAGAGAGAGAGAGAGAGAGAGAGAGAGTTTGCAGTACTGTGAATGGGACCATTTCTTAAAGTATTTGGAAAATGTAAATTTTATAATAATTATGCCAAAAAAATAACCCTACAATAAGTGACCTTGCAAAGAGTTTTATTTATATAAAAAAATATATATATAAAACATGGAAAGCCTAAGGAAATCATTTTGATTCAAAGTATTATTAATATTATTGTTGAAAATAAAAACATTGCTAGACTGACTGGTAAATCCTTAAATGTTAACTTCAAAACCTTCTAATGTGAGAAGTATCACGTCTTTTTGACAGGAATGCACGTCTGTCGTGTCTTACGCAAGAGTTAAATCCTGCTGACTAAACTTTACACCCACAATCCTCTCTGTGGTTTAACGGCAACCGTGAATATCGCATTGCCAGAGAGGCTGACTGATCCAGACCTTTCCAACCCCTTACCGTGGCTCCCAGTGCTTGACCAAGCAGAAAGAAGGAGTGGAGTCTCAGAGAGATTATGTGACTGTTACTACTGTAATATATAGAGCTGCTTTAATGTGGACTTAGGAGAGGGGAGGTCTTGAACGACTCTTTTGGAAAATGCCAGCGGAGCATGATATCGGTGTTAATGGTATGAGTTTCTCTTTACAACTTTATACTAGCCTCTACTGATGATGTACACCAACAACCTTTACATCCATAAAAAAAATATTCAGACACCTAGAATCATTGCATGAAAACATTATCTATGGACTGACTGATCTGATGCAATAATTCGATCATAAATGTATTGAAATGTATTATTATAATTTGTTTTAATGATGATAATAATATTAAAACATTATAATAGTAATATCATTGTTTTAATAATAATGTATCTTGATTGTTATTACATGTACATCTCTAAAATATATATATATTTTTTTTTTTGCTAATGTAAACAAAGCTAACTGGGCAGGGAAAACTAAATTAGACCTCAACTTGAATATATGCCATATTTCACTTATTAAAAATAGGCTTTGAGGAGCAGAAGTACTGTCTGTTTGTTAAATTCTTGACAAATGGTGTTTTATTGTGTATTTCTGCACTGTGTGTTTTGTTGTTAACCTGTTATTCGTTGAATGAATGGGTAATTTTTTAGATATATTTTTAAGTCTTCAGTAGAGGTATAAGACGGCAGAGTTTTCTGTCATTCTGTTCAGCTCTCAGCACAAGAGCGCTGATCCGGTAGAGGAAACCTCATCTGACTCGGCTGTGTGAGGGATGTGGAACTGCAGTCGTGTCACAGTTCTGGGTCCAGCATTGCAAACGTGTTATTCCGGGTGCTGAACTCTTCATGTAGTGTGTTATGGGTGCTGTCCAAGGTGCTGAACCACTTCAGCAGTGAAGCACAACTTCACTGTAGTTTCCAAGAGAGCAGTGGTGATTGACAACCAATAGCTAAACTCAACGAATCTTTATTGGTCAATTCAATTGAACCGTCAAATTCTCGTTGTGACGACTGACCTCATACATTGTGAGATTATGTTCTTACATAGGGGCATGTTGTCACAGAAGGTGAAAGTGTGTTAAATTGCATGTTGTTTTGTTGCCAAGACTTCAAGGTTTGTATCTATACAGAAATTGACTTCCGAGAATAAACCCTCCCTGAGAAATATTCACTGGAGTAAAAAATATGACAACCCTAATGATTCTTTAAGTTAAACGCCTCAAACAATAAGAATACGCAACGAACGCAAATGTCATTAAAAACTCAATTGCAAAACTGATTGCAAACAATGACAGCAGCCTAACAGATATTCATTGCATTCCTTCCTAAGCAAATTGCAATTAGAAAAAAAAAAGAAAAAAGACTTGTAATATAGCTAATCATTTAACAGTGCCCGTATTTAAAAGAATGGGCTTAATATCCGAGAAGACAGTTGTTCATTTCATTTGCTCATTAGGGATGTTGAAATCAAGAAAACAATCAATCTCTGATTGCTCAGTCCCAGGAAATGAACCACAATAGCGGATAGTCAACAGAGCGGCATGTCGCAGCGAGAAATCAAAGGAGCCGTCACTTTAAAGCACAACTTTTCCTTTTTCAGTAGTTCAAACCATGTACATGGCACCTGTTGGCTCATTGAGTATTCATCACCCCACCTCCAGGCACAAAAAGACTCGCTTTCTTCCTTTAGAGAGGCATCAAAGCGGCCCATCCTTAGAGGAAATAGCAGTTCATCATTGTTGTTTTGGTTTTCGGTCGACAGTATGTAAATCTGCTCTCATATTGCGGTGTTTTGCATTAATGAAGTGAAGTTGAGCTCCAGACCTTTGACTGCAAACTCTCTCTCTCTCTCTCTCTCTCTCTCTCTCAGAAATGCACGGACTCGTTCACAATAACGCACTACAAATTACGAGACCGCAAATTTTTGCCAGCTAAATATTCATAGAGCAAAATGTCAGTAGTACTATCGACGGCCTGTGTTTATTTGCTTAAATAAATGCAATAAAGCATTTCACCCTATTTACTGAAGTTAAGATGCCTCAAGTGTGAAGCCTGACTGACTCAAGGAGGAAATTATGCAAAAACACATTGATTTTAAGGCGAGACACTACAGGTGAATAGGGTATTTTTTTTAACTAGCAGATATCACCATGAAACTTTCCCAGTTGATTACCTACATTAAGATGAGAAAAAAATGTATTACAAGTTTTCTGTAATTTAATGTTTAAATATGCAAATTAGGCATTGTCTAATTAAATATGCACAAATTTGCATATATTTCAAAAAATGAAATCTGAGTATTGGATAAAGCCAGGTTCAAAATTATTTTTTTCATTGTGTTCACATATTAGATGGGAAAAAAATTACAGAGGGATTTATGGATATCTACTTTTGTTATCCTGTAAATCAGAATATACTGTCAATAGCCTTAAAAAAATGATTTTTGCCATGTTTTTTGGAATAAAATGTTATATAAATCGGGCTAGGAATAATATATTTACAAATCCCTCTGTAAATGTCTTCATAATATAACTAGGTACAAGAGTGGAAAGTTTGGTGTATATAGGTGCTACCGAAGTGGAGATTTCGGACTTTGAGTATGAGAGAAAGGTCATTTTGAGAAAACGGGCTTTAAAGATTTAGCATCAGCCAATGAGATTGCGCATTTGCGCCCTTTTACTTTCACGATTGGTTGCTGATAAAAAGGAAATGACCATATTTGGATTCGACAACATTGTACAGGAGAGAGAGAGCTTTCTAACAGTGTGTGTGATGACAGGGTGCAGATCGCGATAGCGGAGCAACGGATGATTTACAACGCCAACTTTTGATGAATTTATGAGAAATCTACAGACGCAAACAGACAAAGTGTAGTAAAATAAAGACCTAAATGTGTATTTCAGACTTTTTTTCACCACAAGTCTGAAAGAAGACATGTTTTTGAAGACAAATATCCCGAAATCTCAAAATTGACCAGTGAAAAAAAAACGAAGTTTTTGCCTGCCGTGTCTCGCCTTAAGATTAAAATACCGTGCACTCTGGAAACAACAAAGAAAAAATTGACGAAAGAAGGGTTAAGTGATCATACGGGTCAGTTCTGCGGAGGCGGTCGTGTCACAGAGGTCGTGACCTCCGGCGGTAAATCAGAAATAATGCACTTTCTTAACACGAAAGGTGTTTGTGCTGGAGATTGCAGTGTTCTATGATGTGTTTCAAAATCAACATCACTGTATTGACTAAAGAGGGAAGCTTGAAAATAATAGGCAGTGCAGAGGATGAATCGACATGGGGCCGACAGGTCAGAGGTCAGGAGCGCTATAGTCACTGTTCACATAACACCAATCAGCTGACCAAACAGATCAATAAAGTCAGATCACTCGGGTCCGATAGAAAGCACGAAGCTGTCGAGCTAATGTGCGATACAGAACGAGACGTTGTATTTGTTCTTCATCTTCTTTCAAAAGTGCATATTTATATGCCTGCACGTGCTGATGTATTTATCTTCTTTTAAAACACGAGTATCCCCTAAGACATTTGAATGATATCTTGCGATCCTCTATTTGACAAGATAATGCTTTGCTTTTGAGCAACTCATCACACATGCCGTAAAAAAATTCCATCTTTTGTCTTTTTGTGCAAGGCATCTTTGTGATTTTGATCCCTTGCTCATTTTAGATGACACAGGACAGATGCTCTCTTTTTACAGCGTGACTTTGCCGCTTCTCTCAGTGGAAGGTAGAAGACAAAGAAAAGATGGGGACGGAGAGAGCGAGAGAGCGAGAGAGAGAATATCAGGGCTTACGGAACTGCTCCGAGACCTTGAGAAAGAGAAAAGCCTGTGTAGTGTACTTGCAGTACAACTAAGAGGAGATATGAAACAGATTACAAGGTGACTGTGCCCCAGCACCTCTTTTACCCTGGAGGGGCCAACCTTGGTCCCCAGAAATCACTCAGCTTCATTCATCAAAGCCTCTTTTAAAGGGCCCATCCCTGAGCCCCCTCTGTGCCTCAAATCCTCCTCTCTCACCCCCATCACGCGTATCTCCCTCAGATCTGGAGCCATTTGCTACAGTCTCTCACTATGTCTTTCTTTCTCTCTCTCTATATGTAGTCAAACCAAAATGTATTCAGACCTTCAACGTTTCTCACATTATCACAGTTTATTCACTATAGTTTAGAAAATGGTAATAAAATAGGACAATAACGCAGAGATATCAAATCAGTTGATATTTCACTAGTTTTGGCCATCCTTCTGTTAGACTGTCTCACAAGTGAATAAGGTTGAATAGCTGTTCCCGTCAGCTGTTAAATTTAAGCACACAATTAGATAATACCAATTTAGCTCAACCAATTACCAAGCAATGCTTAATTTTGTTCAGTCTGTGGTGTAAAAAAGGTCGCATTAGCAATTAAAGAAAAAACACTTAAGCAAAACATTGTCAGGTTAAAGTGTCTGAATAATTTTTGGTCCCAAATTTGAATACATTTTACTGGTAGTCCAGTGTATGAAGATTTTGTGGGTATAATATGTCACAGTTTACTTATTTAGCTATCCTCACTTATAGTGTAGAACTAAAGTGTCCTGCACACTAGTAAAACAATATAAAATATTGTGTCCGAATGATTTTTGGTTTGACCGTATATCTCTTGCTGGTTTCACACACACAGGGAAAATACATTTGCATGCAGTATTTTAGTACAAAAACATGCATCTTGTTTACTAACTGCTATCTGTGCTAATATAGATGGTATCTTGTTCACAGAAGTCGGCGGATTATGTTATATTTATTATAAATTAATGTCCATGTATTTATATATTTTATAAGCCCAATAAAATTAGTTTATTATAGGTAATAAGCTGGATATAATCAGTCGGTCATTATCACACATTATAAAACACTAAATTCTCATTAGATGTGGCATCCTATATTAATGAGTCTCTATATAGAACTGTTATGTTGTTTGAAACTGTAAACATCCTAGAGTGATATAAATGTATATCATGGTGGCAGAATTATTTATTCTGATTATAAATATTATTAACAGAATTATTGGAGATTGGTGTCTCGTTTAACATATTGCTTTTGCCTCAGTTTCATGTCAGCAATTAGACATGTGTTTTTATACATGAGACTGACTTTAGTGACTTTAAGAGTTAGTTCACTCAAAAATGAAGAATATGTCATCATTTACTCACCCTCAAGTTGTTCCAAACCTGTATGAGTTTCTCTCTTCTGTTGAACACAAAGGAAGATATTTTGAAGAATATGGGTCACCAAACAGTTGATGGGACCCATTGACTTCCATGGTATAAAAAAACAAAAAAAAAACAAAAAAAAAACTATGGAAGTCAATGAAGCCCAACAACTGTTTGGTTACCCATATTCTTCAAAATATCTTTGTGTTCAGCAGAAGAAAGAAATCCATACCGGGTTGGAACAACTTAAGGGTGAGTAAATGATGACAGAATTTTCATTTTGGGGCGAACTATCCCTTTAACAGGGTTTTACTGAATAAGCTATACATTTTCAATTTTCAGATGTCAGGAGAATAATGTAATACTTGGTATTTTAAAGGGTTAGTTCACCCCAAAATGAAAATTCTGTCAGTAATTACTCGCCCTCATGTTGCTCCAAACCTGTAAGACTTTTGCTCATCTTCGGAACACAAATTAAGATATTTTTGATTAAATCTGAGAGCTGTCTCACTCCTCCATAGGCCTCTAAGGGATTGAAAATTGCCGGCCCAGAAAAGTTAAAGACATCGTTCAAATAGTCAGAGTGACTACAGTGGCTCAATCTTAAGTTTATCAAGCGAAGAGAATACTTTTTGTGCGGCAAAAAAACAAACAAAAATAACAACTTTATTCAACTATTCATTTCCTTCTCTGGGGGCCTCAAGATTTCACGTAGTGAAACTGCGCAACGCTTCTGTGTTGTACGTCACACATATAGGCTCACTATTGGACGACGCTGGTCATGTGTGACGTACAACACAGAAGCGTTGCGCAGTTTCACTACGTGAAATCTTGAGGCCCACAGAGAAGGAAATGAATAGTTGAATAAAGTCGTTATTTTTGTTTTGTAAGTATTCTCATCGCTTGATAAACTTAGGATTGAGCCACTGTAGTCACTTGGACTATTTGAACGATGTCTTTATCGTTTCTGGGCCGGCAAGTTTCGATCCCTTAGAAGCCTATGGAGGAGTGAGACAGCTCTCAGATTTAATCAAATATATATATTTAAAATATCTTAATTTGTGTTCCGAAGATGAGCGAAAGTCTTACGGGTTTGAAGCAACATGAGGGGGAGTAATTACTGACAGAATTTTCATTTTGGGGTGAACTAACGCTTTAATGTGACTTGGTATAACAACACTATCTGTGGCAAGAGCTCTTTTCAGTCCCTGCATTCTTTTCCTCCTGACTCTTTTCTTTTTCTTTCTTTTTTTTGTATTATACTGTAACAATATGGAAAAAAAGACAACATATACTGCACACTTGTGTTCTGCTTTCCAAATTTAGTTTACGATATATCCCATGAATAATTCACTGGAATGTATACGAATGTCTTGTTTTTCTTCCCAAATCCTTTCCCCAAATCCCCCTTCCCCATTTCTTACCAGTTTTGTTTTCACACGGATGCTTTTAAATGTAATTGTCTCTCCTTTTCACTTCTAATCCCTATTAACAGTGTTTACTGGAATGTTTCTAAAGCAGGTAAATACAATATGTATTGTCTGTCAAAATGACAGAAATCACTTTGAAATATTATCAATCAAACATTTTTGAATAAGGCATTGCACAGACATATATTACAGTGATATTTAACACATCCGTATTTCTGCAGAAATAATCACAAGTTTAGGGTTATTCATGGTGTGATGTAATTGTTTGTTAATGCTTTTACTCTTTTAAATTTCCTTTTAATGTTCAATGGTTTAACGGTGAGTTCAATAACGTCACGTCATGTACTCAGTTTTTTTTTTTTTTTTAAATGCTTATTGCTTTCATTGAGTGAGCCTTTCGATGATTGTTTACAGCATGACAGAAGTTGGTCCTATCATTTGCACAAAGCGCCATGGGGAGTATAGGAAAAAGGTGGATAATAAACCTGTTTATGGTGATACACGCGGCCCTGATAATCCTGCTGGGGTTTATTTTGTGATAATGACTGTCTGACTGCACATTGTCCCTCAATACACACACACACACACACACACACGCACGCGCACGCACACACACACACACAAATATCTTCGGAATCCCTTAGTCGGATGAAACTGACTAAATGATATAACTCTATAGTATTGAATTTCTAATTCACCATTATAAGAAGGAACTAAAATGACATTTGCCAGAAGTAATTGCAATGTATAAGACCTCTGGTTCTGTCAGCCATGTAAAGTGACATAAGTGAACTTGTTCCTCTCTAATGAGAACTAAAGTTACTTTACCAATGTCACATGTCAAGACCGACCACTTTTGTAAGAACTATGTTACATAATTGTTTTGTGAAGTGTATAGCAAGAAAAGTGTGCGGTGGATAAAGAACTTTCATGGCCATGAGCGTGTGAGTCTGTTCTTTTGTGTGTGCCTCTCATGTAAGACTTACAATAACACCAGCTCTCTGAGGACTTCAACAACGCTTTTACCTGCATGGAACAAAAAAAAAAAAAAAATCAATGTAGCAATCCTGCGATGATCAACAGAGTGGCGAATAAAACCTAAATGGAATAAATGCACTGTCACTGTTGCGAATCCTTTTTGCCTCTCCACTATTTATTCGAGGGGATAATTATCAATGTGACACTCAAGTTAACATGTTGGGTTCACTGAAGTACTCAACTAATATCACAGAACTTCACATACAGCATATCAGATCGAAAAAAAAATAATAATGACAATTGCAAAGTTAAGAGCAATAAACTGTGAAATCTAAGACTCTACGCCTATGACTCACATAATTTTAATTTAAAATCATACAAGGTTATGAATGTTGCAGGTCTAAAACAGGTTTTGAACAACCTTGAACACCAAAGAAAACACATTTGTTCTGAAATCTTCTGCATTGCTGCATGAACAGACTCGTTCGTGAAAATGACTAGTCCACATGGATTGTGAGTTGCATTTACACTATTTAAAAGATTGGGCTGATTTTTTTTTTTTTTATGTCATGGAAAAAGTCCCTTATTCCGAGACTGCATTTATTTGAACAAAAGTACAGTAAAAATTGTGCAATATTATTAAAATTTAAAAATATTACTATTGGAAGATACTGAATTATATTTAGATTTTTAAAGCTCTTGAAATTCAGCAACAGTGAGCATATATTATGTTTTTTCTCCATGTTGTTCTTTAGCCACATAAGGCTAAATGCTGTTTCATCGATTGTATAAAATCACCTCTGATCTGTAAATGACATGCAGGATGAAACGATCAAATCTTAGTTCACGTGACAATCTTAAATATTGAGCTTTGTTGTGTAAGGATGTTTTAAATAATCATCATTATACTCCTGTAGGAAGCAGATAGTGACGAATTACAAAAGAACACAGATCGGATCCATTCATGATTAACCAGCCTGTTCTCACGTAAATGCGTCTCTATAGCACGCATTGTGTATTATCGTGCAATCTATACACGAAAATGAGTTTTTACGTGCATATGATACGCAGTTCATTTGCGTGTAATACACACGCACCCCACACCACTAATTCTACCCAAACGTATAATACACACGCACCCCACACCACTACTAAACCTACCCTAACCAACTCATGCGTATCCTATGCACGTAAAAACTCATTTTCGCGTATAAATTACACGATAAACACACTGCGTGCTATAGAGACGCATTTAGTGTGATCGGGTTGGATTAACACTTTGCAGGCAAAGGTGAACTCAAGCATTCTCATTAAGAGACTGAGATGAAATGTCATGTTTCCAGGCCCGGCTAAGATTAGTTCACGATGAAGTAGACCTCTGATTCCCATGGCCACTGCTCAGGTCCTGTGTGTGATGTGTCGGACGGGTCAAGAATCACACACACAGAATGATCTTCAGTTCACATTTGTATTTTTGTCTTATCCGATTATTGATTCACAGTCCTGCTGTCCTCAATTGTGATGTATGTGTTGGCATCTGTACATAAAGTGTGCACATTGTAAATTTGGAAAGACTGAAAAGTACAATATTGACCCAACTTTAACTTTAACTTTTGTTGTTGGGGTCTACTAGTTTAAATGTTCAAAAAAACACCTTATTTTTCACTCATTTGACATTATTGAAGCACCTCTCTTCTCAGTATGTCAATAACACTCTGTTTAGTTCCAGTCTTTATCAAGCCCATCCTTCTAGAAAGATATGCACTGATATATAGAATAACTCCCTTTGTGCTACTTTGCAGACCTTATTCTTTCTCAAACATCAACATTACTCACTGACTTAGTTGAACATGTAAAAAAGCATGATAGGTTCTCTTTAAGGAGTTACAAATATCTTAAACTGCTCGTTTATCAGTTTATAATGGAGAAGGCTTGGTCCAAGAAAGACCTTTTAATACTTGACTCTTTAGAAATAACATAAAACCGATTAAAACTTTTACAATGTCAAATAATGTAAGTAAATATTAACTGTATTAATGTGATGACGTCAAACATCGTAATTCATCTCAGCTATTAGAAATAAAGTGAAAGCAGCCAATTCATTTCATTATTATTTTCTATGAGCCTCAAATGATTTGTAATGTCTCTAAAGTTGTATACGTTAGAATGGTTCAATAGTTTTGGAAATTGTGTGCAAATACTAAAAAAAAGATCCCGTCGAATTGGTCTACAGCTCTGGCCATTGAAAGATAAATCTGTTAATAAATGCAAAGCTGTAGAGTTGATACTGAAACTCATCTTAATGATGCTAGATGAACATGGATAAAAAAATAAATAAATAAAAAACCCTACTGGGATTAAAATAATAGCGGAATGAAGCCAGGCAGATATGGATATGATATGGAGAAGCTAGTGAAATGAGCTCCATGTCTCATATTATTTTTAATTTGTGGAGTCTATCAAAGGATTATTACTCCCTGCTGAAGCTTAAAAATACCATTTTCATTTTTCATTTTCAGCAGAAAAGTCAAATACTAGAACAGATCGTGAAATGTTTAAATGTATTTTTTTGCAGCCATGATTTGCAATGAGTGTAGGATACTGTTTGCACAGTGTAATAAATAAAATATATGATTTTTATTTCACAATAATAATAGTAATAATAATAATAATAATGATGATTATTATATGAGATCAGTACGGACCCGAGCAGATTCAATCGCTCACACACCTCAGAGAAGATTTTCAGGACTTTATAGGATTTTCAGAAGGGGAGAATTGGGTCCAAAATCAGCTCGGTTATCTAGTAGTGTGTGTCTGCCTTTAAACTGGGCTTAGGGTTTTAAATCGCAATAATTACATCAGTACTTACACAATAGCCAATGAGAGACGAGTCTAAAAGAAGACGGAAGTGGCGGAACTTTTGAAATGGCGATTGCGGCTACTTACCTGGTGTATCCCTTAAAGTTTGTGTCTGCACACTTTAAACAATATTCACTGCATGGAGTTAAAAGTGTGACAACTAGCCCCTCAGATTTTTAAACAATTCCCTGGTGCTAACATCACAGTGGTCCAAAAACAGACAATTGTTTCTTTGTCTAATTTCTTCACAACTCTGACTCCACAAGGACAGCATGAGTTGAAAACATTTGTAAAATGACGCTATTATTAGACTTTGCAAGGCTTTGAGTGTTGATTGAAGTTAAGATGCTTTACATGTAATGGCAGCAAAGCTTGCTCTGATGTCATTTATAAAAAAAACAGGTGGAAATTGTGAAAGCTTTGTACTGATTGAATAATTTCATTCTATTTCAGATAGATGCAGTCATGCTCTGCCTGTCCTGAACACACACACTCAAACATCCCCTCTGACAATACTGATTGTTAAATGATTGGTGTGTCCAACCAAATATTTCCTGTGTTGAATCTGAAATGAAATTGAATTTCAGGCTCCAATGAGATGGCAGTGGTAAAAACCAGAAGAAGAAAAAACAACACTTTTCATGGAAAGGTTTGCTGTCAAAAGTACAGCACTTTTTGGCATTGCTCTTTCTTCTTTGTTTCTCTTCCTCTCACACAATTTATGTTATCTTTTTTTCTTGTTTAATGAGCTGGATCATTAATTTTCCCTCTTTTTAAATGTGTTGTGCCTGGCAATTTTATAAGGGGAAGTAGCGAGTTACTTATAAAATATATGAATGGTGACTTTCTCTGTGCCTTTTGGTCAAAGCCTCCTCAAACTTTGAATGTTATCTAATATTTCACTGATGCGAATCACAGAAGTGGCATCAGCTGCAATGTATATATACACTCACCTAAAGGATTATTAGGAACACCATATACTGTGTTTGACCCCCTTTCGCCTTCAGAACTGCTTTAATTCTACGTGACATTGATTACACCAGGTGCTGAAAGCATTCTTTAGAAATGTTGGCCAATATTGATAGGATAGCATCTTGCAGTTGATGGAGATTTGTGGGATGCACATCCAGGGTACGAAGCTCCCGTTCTACCACATCCCAAAGATGCTCTATTGGGTTGAGATCTGGTGACTGTGGGAGCCATTTTAGTACAGTGAACTCATTGTCATGTTCAAGAAACCAATTTGAAATTATTCGAGCTTTGTGACATGGTGCATTATCCTGCTGGAAGTAGCCATCAGAGGATGGGTACATGGTGGCCATAAAGGGATGGACATGGTCAGAAACAATGCTCAGATAGGCCGTGGCATTTAAACAATGCCCAATTGGCACTAAGGGGCCTAAAGTGTGCCAAGAAAACATCCCCCACACCATTACACCACCACCACCAGCCTGCACAGTGGTAACAAGGCATGATGGATCCATGTTCTCATTCTGTTTACGCCAAATTCTGACTCTACCATCTGAATGTCTCAACAGAAATCGAGACTCATCAGACCAGGCAACATTTTTCCAGTCTTCAACTGTCCAATTTTGGTGAGCTTTTGCAAATTGTAGCCTCTTTTTCCTATTTGTAGTGGAGATGAGTGGTACCCGGTGGGGTCTTCTGCTGTTGTAGCCCATCCGCCTCAAGGTTGTGCGTGTTGTGGCTTCACAAATACTTTGCTGCATACCTCGGTTGTAACGAGTGGTTATTTCAGTCAAAGTTGCTCTTCTATCAGCTTGAATCAGTCGGCCCATTCTCCTCTGACCTCTAGCATCAACAAGGCATTTTCGCCCATGCAGGACTGCCGCATACTGGATGTTTTTCCATTTTCACACCATTCTTTGTAAACCCTAGATTGTGCGTGAAAATCCCAGTAACTGAGCAGATTGTGAAATACTCAGACCGGCCCGTCTGGCACCAACAACAATGCCACGCTCAAAATTGCTTAAATCACCTTTCTTT
This sequence comes from Rhinichthys klamathensis goyatoka, assembly GCF_029890125.1. Taxonomy (NCBI): domain Eukaryota; kingdom Metazoa; phylum Chordata; class Actinopteri; order Cypriniformes; family Leuciscidae; genus Rhinichthys; species Rhinichthys klamathensis. The sequence continues at coordinate 202,358 of NW_026607029.1, forward strand.
CCCATTCTGACATTCAGTTTGGAGTTCAGGAGATTGTCTTGACCAGGACCACACCCCTAAATGCATTGAAGCAACTGCCATGTGATTGGTTGATTAGATAATTGCATTAATGAGAAATTGAACAGGTGTTCCTAATAATCCTTTAGGTGAGTGTATATCTCAGAAAAAAAGGTACAAAAGCTGTCACTGTGGCGGTACCTTTTCAAAAGGTACACCTTTGTACCTAAAGAGTGCATATTAGTCCCTCAAAGGTACATATTGGTACCAAAAGTGTACATATTCGTACCTAAATGGTACATATTAGAACCCTTCTGAAGGGTACTGCCCCAGTGACAGCTTTTGTACCTTTTTTTCTGAGAGTATATACATATGTGTATCTATTTATATTACAAATTATTCCATATATACCAATTAATCTACTTTTTTAGCCAAGATAAGTAAATGAATGTCATTCTTAATTGAAATGTAAATTATATTTAGGTATAAATGACCTTATGCTTTTATGAACTGAATTGCAACAAACTAAACAAAGAGCAGTGCTATTTTAGTATCATTGAGATCCTTGTTAATATGTTTTTTATAGTTTTTATTTGTATTATTTATATTTTTTTCAGTTTTCATTTTAATTTTAGTCAAAGTTTTAGTAATTTTGTTGTGTTTTTTTATATATAGGTTTTTATTCATTTTTATTTCATTTTTAGTTTTAGTTAGCTTAGGACATCAAGTTAAACTAAATGGAAATGATTAGCTGATTTTTTTAATCTATTTCTGTTTTTTATTTTATTTCAAATAAACTATGCTTTTAGTTGAAGTTTTACTTTTAAAACTGACTAGAACATATGACATTTCAATAGAAAACTAAATTTGTATTTATTTATAAAACTTACAAAGTGATACATGGATTTGTGTGAATCTGGCTTTACTGTAACATGTAATAAGAACCGTGTGATGACGTGATTTTGGTACGTGAATCAGTTCATTGAATGAACTCTGTGAAAGTGGAAATGATTCACTAACATATTGGTCTGAATATTTTATAAATGAGTGTTATATCCTTTATTGTATAATTGTGCCCCACTTAGACAAAGTATAGCTGTTTCAATTATTTTCACTTTCCTCATTTTCTTCGCTAAGCCTGTGTTACATGACCTGTCAGTTCTCTCCTTAAGCCTGAAGCGCGTGACTCTACAGCCACAGATCTCCCCTGAGCTTAAACTCACAGAAACTCAAAACATGTTTACTTAGGTAACTTTAAATAACTTTTTTAAACAACTAGCGTTGTCTTAAGATCTCTGTTTAATTTGGCAGGAGGACGGATTAGCATGATGCTTCTGCGCTAAGCGCCTTAAAAAGTGTACTTGCAGAGAGTATGACTACACAAGTGACTCTGGATGCTGTGCCTGGGCTGATCATCTGACTTCACTCCTGGCTGTGTTCAACTCATTTTGGAGGATGCTATGATTTTATCCAAGGCTACATTTCGGATAATTATATACACTCACCCATCTTTCAAAACCATATGGCTTTCTGTCCTCTGTGAAGGTCAAAATTCGATATTGTGAGACAAAAACTCATAAAACAATCCATTCTACTCATATAAATAAGAAGTAACCAACTTTAGGTTATTATCTGAAAATTTATTTCCATAACATTTGAAATATCAAACATATTTATTTAAACGTAGCTAATATTAAATGTATTAATTTTGTCACCATGTAGTGTATTGGTTATTAATTTTATTAAAATTGAAATCAGACAAATCCACTGTTAATAGTGTTGAAAATATTGTCTTGTTGCCAGTCGATTATGTTGTATATTATACAGCACTTTATTTTAAGGTGACAGTTACACATGGTACTTATTATAGTAGGCTAAATTATGCATAATTACAAGTAACTAACCCTAAACCAAAACCGCTAACACTTTATTTTACAGTCATTGTTACATGTTACATGCGATTCCTATAGTAATAACAATAAATTATGCATAATTGCATTTAACTTACTCTAAATCAAACCCTAATCCTAACCTTATAGTAAGTACATAGTTAATTATTCTTACTCAGTACTTATGTATAATAACAGCGTAACAAAGACACCTTAAAATAAAGTGTAACCCCAAAGCCAAACCCTAACCATAACCCTATAGTAAGTACATGTAGTTAATTCATATTATTCAGTACTTATTTGTGTAATTACACCGTAACAATATCACCTTAAAATAAAGTGTAACCATTTTTTTGTAATGTATTATATACTGTATATCTAATAATGTCTTCTTTTTTTATGAGATGTCATATAGTAAGTGGGATGACTGCTCATTATCCATTACTTCAAGTACAAATTCATCTTGTTTGACCTTGTTCTGAAAGATGCCTTATAGGAACTGTTTTTCTTTGCAGAAGCTGTGAATGTATTGCAAGTGAGCTAATGCAATATTCCAACTCAAATCAGTATTTTGTGTGTAATTATATTTGTGGCAAGTATCAGGCATGATAATGTAAATCCAGACAGTTGTTTTCACAAAATAAACCCTTTCAGGATGATGCAACCCCCCTCTGCTCTGCGTGAACATTATAAAATATGATGTATATTATTCCTTACATAATGTAAATATATTAAAGCATTGGTGTTAAAGCCCTTTCCATGTTTTGCATCATTCAAAAACACAGAACTGAGAACTGAGCTTAGGTGAGAATGTGAGAAGCAACGTTTTGGTGGAGCAGAATTAAAATATGAGACTGTCCTAATTTATAGATTACTATTTTATGAAATTCATAAAATCAGGGATGTTGCATAAAAAAATAAAATAAAAAAAATCTGATGGCATTTTCATGAATATTAGCTATGTGAATGTGAGGTCACTCTTGCTTATTTTAATGCTCATAATACATTCTGACACAGGATATAAATTGACAGTAAGGCCCCATTTCCCATGTTCAAATGTGTCACTTAGCATTAAAGGTTCTTTCTAGCTACAGCCATAGAGGGAAAACACTTTGTCACAGATGAGATAAGCTCCTTTTAGGTTTAATGTTATGCCCCTGGAAGAAAAAAAAGGAAAAAGAAAAAAAAGAGGTCCACTAATTGATAAATGGGAGCAGAGCCGAAGGAAGTAGGCTACTTGTGGCTACTGGCTGAAATAGACCGGGATGAAGCTCTTTCATCGTGAAATATTAATAGGCCTATTTCTCCCCTGACCCCCATTTTCCTGTATGGCAGACACTGAAAACCACAAAGAGCCATCACCATGGCATAAACCATTCCAGAGATGAGACACTTTCACATTTGGCCGGACAAAAAAAAAAAACCTTTCGTTGTCTGAGCTCATCAGTTGTCTAAAGTGTATCTTACTTCAAAGTTAGCGTACAACAGAGTGGCTGTATTAAATAAACGGCTATCCATTTTGCATGAACGTTCTAATTTAGAAGTTACGGAAAAACGACTCTTCATTCAAACGCTTTGATATAAAAATAATAGTGCCTCCGGGGCAGGGGCCTTGATTCGGGAGCGCTGGGGGTCAGTTTGCTACCGAGTTGGGTTTGATTGTTTTATCTCCCCTCATATCTCCACAAGATACCCCAGAGCCATCATCATCTGCTCCACAGTTTTGTAATCTTTATTTAATCTGATGAAACCACGCTCTGGAATGGGCCGGTCAATGCCACATGGAGCTCATCTGCGTCTAAAAACCATATGCAACTGCGTCTAATAAACAAAGTGGCACCCCAGAGTAATTCAATTATATATTCTAAGAGAGACTCGGCTTTGGACTCGATGGTAAACAAAAAACAAAATCATAAAAAGACTGTGGAAAAGAGTCTGAGAGTCCAGGGATTGGATGCGGTCAGAATGATGGCTGTGTGTTTGTGCGTTAGGGACGGCGAGGGAATGATGTGAAGGATTTTTTTATTCAACTGAGACTATGATTAATTGAGCGCATGCTTGTTTTTGAAATAGACGATCCTGGAGAGAGTGACTACATTTTCAGTTTAGCCATTGTGACGTTCTCCACGACCGGAATGCATTAAAGCAAACAATCAGAAAAGAAACACTTTAAAGGAAATGACAAAAAGATAAATAGCACCAGCTGTAAGGAGTAAAAAGAACAATGAATTTGACAAGCTGCGGCCACACTAAACAAACAATGAGACAATGAGTTGAATTTTGTTTGTAGGGTGAATTAGAGTAAATTAGGCTATCAGATTGAATTTCATAGTTTTCTAAGATTCAAAGCAAATCACTGTACAATTGTAAACCTTTGGCACAGCTGGCATTGTATGCCAGTCTTCAGTGTCACATGATCCTTCAGAAATCATGCAGAAATGTGCTGAATTGATAATCAGTTATCTGAAATGGTTATTTGAAACCATGCACTTTTTTTTTTTTTTTTTTTTGATAAGCAGAAGGTTCAATGAACAGCAGTTACTTTTGAATGGTAGTATATCAGTTTCCACTAAAACATGAAACAGCACAACTGTTTTCGACATTGATATTAATCAGATACGTTTCTTGAGCAGGAAATTAGCATATTAGAATGATTTCTGAAGGATCATGTGACGACTGGAGTAATGATGCTGAAAATTCAGTGTTGATCACAGGAATAAATTACATTTGAAAATATATTCATATAGTCACCGGCCCACCGGTGGGCCCAAATCCATTACATTTTTAAAACAGTTATATCCTATACTAAACCTCTTGACAAACTATATATCATTTGGAAGCTTACAATCTCTAGTTTCCATATTTGGTGATTGATTTTCAAAATGAATTACAGAGGAGCCATAATTTATCAATTTGCAACAAGAATATTTTCATACTCCTAAGGGGTGTTTAGACCTTTATTTTGAAATAGTGATGAACATGAAACATCATGAAAGAAGGGTATAAACCTCAGTTTGTTTTCATGCCAAGAGTTCAAAAGATAGCATCCATTCAATTAAAAAAAGGTCTGAAATTTTTTTAAATATAAAGAAAAAAATTATAGATTCACCATTTGTGATGTGGCAGGAAGCTATAACGCACATACTTGTTCTTTTTGTGTTTCTTAGAGGTTGAATTCATATCAAAATCTGCCAAACTTCTCATATTACTTCTGAATAGGATGTCTACTTCATAAAGTGTATGAAAATTGTGGAAATAATGGTTCAGATCACTCAAAACACATATGGGAATGGAGGCACCCTAATATGGGCAGTAATGGAGTCTGGTTGTCATCTAGTGAAAAGGTTTAGTACTGCGCCCAAACAAAATCTTACTGAAAGCTCATTTTTTGAGATATCAACCTCAAATTTGAAACACAACTTGTTCAGAATTTTGACTTTGATTTTTTTTTTTTGCAGTTTTAGAGTCGCCCACGTCTTGAAAATATATATTTTCTATAAAATATGAATAATTACATTTTTTACATTGTACATTTTCATAAACTCAAACTTCTATAACTTTTTTTCTGTTTCACTTTCTTAATTTATTTCACTTCTACAAAAATCTGCCAAATGTCTTCTTTAAAACGAGACCAATCTTACGTCTATATTCCAAAGCATTCTTGAATTACAACCATTTAAGTTTGAAATGTGCATTTTCATGTATATTCAAAAAAGGGGGGTGACACTTAAAGGGTTAAATTGCAATAATATTTCACAATTTTACTGTTTATACTGTATTTTTGATCAAATAAATGCAGCCTTGGTGATCATGAAACTCTCTCTCAAAAATCTTAATTATTCCAACATGTTGCCCGACAGTGTTATTTTTGTCCTGAATTTCTTCTTATTGTTATTTTTATTTATTTTTCTGTCCTAAAGATGTTTGTGTGTCAGACTCCAAATACAGTAGATTGAACACAAAGCTAACCCAGCCAGCACAGTTGTATGTAGGCACATTCATCTGACACTAGGTGATGCTCTAATAATCATTCCTTTCCTTTGTATTTTCATTCATAACAAACTGCGACTAACTAGTAAATGTACATCAGGCCATTAATTCATTCAGTCATCATCATTTAACCACACAGCCAAGGTCTTTGACATAACAAACATCTGATATAATCTCATCTCTTCCCTCATCTGCGATCGCAGGCCAGTCAGTGAGTCAGCTGAAGACGCCTCTTAAGTGTCCCATGGCTCCTCCACTTGCCCTGTCTCACCTACAGGCCTGAGAACAGCTGTTCACGATGATACTTGAGGTATGGCAGAAGCCCCACTGTTAGAGCACAGCTCTCTTTCTCTGGTTCAGCCAGGACTGGGATTATTGCACTGGGCTGCGACGGCTAACCACACTATCATTCCCCTGCAGCTGCTGCCTATCTGTCCAATCCAACCCAACGAACAGGAGCCCCACGGGGAGGAAGAGACGCTCCATTTTACACTCCCGTCTCCTTTTTTTCCTCCAACCTCTGGTATTCACTTTAAAATATGTAAAGGATAATAGAGCAAAATGGTTTACCATGGTAAGTGTAACCAACGCTATTTTACGACCAATTCGTACGAGTGATTAAAAGGTGGCTAATTCGTACGAATTTGTACGACCTCACTCGTACGAATTCGTACGATTTGTCTAAACCCACGTGATGGTTTAGCGGCGGGGTCAGGGGTAGGTTCGAATTCGAATTCATACGAATTTGGTAACTCGTAAAATATGTACGAATTTGCAAAAATCGTACGAAGTTGTACGAGTGAGGTCGTATCTATCTATCTATCTATCTATCTATCTATCTATCTATCTATCTATCTATCTATCTATCTATCTATCTATCTATCTATCTATCTATCTATCTATCTATCTATCTATCTCTTTTAAAATTTGAGAAAAATATATAATATTTTGGTAACGCTTTAGATTACAGCCCGGAAAGTACTGTGTAATTAAGAGGAATTTACAGAGTAACTTTCGGTAATTATAGTGTACCTATAAAGTACTTGCATGTAAGTATAAGGGAACAATATGTAAAGTTTGGGGAATAAAGGGGTAACAACCAGGAGAATTAAAAAAATATTTATACTGTAAGTATTATAGAACTAAGGGTAACTTATTCTACTATTATGATACAACAATCTTACATTTGGGAGCAATTTAGCGAGAACATACACATTGCTTACCTTTTTGTAATAATTGTATACCAATTCATACTGTATAGGCTTTTTTTAAATTACAGGGTACATATCTATGCATTTATACTTTTATTTATTTATTTTATGATAGTAAAAGTGCAGATGTTTAAGTTGGGCTAACATGTTTCAAGGCAAGAAAAGCTAAGACTATTGCAATTTTTTTAAATACTGGGAAATATATCTTGTTTCATGTGGTTAAAGGGTAAGTGGTGCTTCTATAATAAATAAAGGTTTCCGAGTCAGTGATATTAGATTGTGTGTATACATTTTTATTGTTACCCTGTAACTACATGGAACAAGGGGGTAAAAAGCACCACTTTAATTTACAGCCCGCAATGTCACACTTACCCTGTAACTACATCGAACAAGGGGGTAACAAGCTACATGAAACAAGAGTATCTTTCCACAATATTTAAGCAAAAGTTGCAATAGTTTTAGTTTTCAGTGCACTTTTGTAAAAAATGTTTACATTTTAAAAATTACAGGGTACATCTATGCATTTATAAAGCCTATACAGTATGTACTGGTTCACCATTATTTCAAAAAGGTACGCAGTATATGTTCTTGCTAAATTGATCCCAAATGTAAGATTGTTATATCATAATAGTAGAATAAGTTACCCTTAATACTTACAGTATAAATATTTTTTTAATTCTCCTGGTTGTTACCCCTTTATTCCCCAAACTTAAAATATTGTTCTCTTATACTTATATTGTAAGTACAATATAGGTACACTATAATTACCGAAGGTTACGCTGTAAAATTGCTTTAATTACGCAGTACTTTCCGGGCTGTAATCTAAAGCGTTACCAATATTTTAAATGAGGTATAAATAAAACATTGATCTTGGTTAAGGTGTATATCAAAATAAGCTGACATTGCTGTAACATCACAAAAAAGAGAAAAATTCACAAAGTTGGTATGCAATATTCATATAAAAAAATGTATTTATATAACTTAATTTGTAAAGTTGCAGGAAAGTGTTGACAAATGTCAACACCTGAATGATAAAGTTGTTGACCTAAAGTCAAGACATTATATGTTGTGCAGTGCACAGGAAATAGTATTAAACATCATATTAAAAATGTGTAATATGAATAAGTAAAAAAGGTTATTTACCAGCTGAAAGATACGCAAGCACAGAAACAAATAAATAGGCCTAAATAAAAAATTAAGGACATATTAGCGCCACTTATAATTCAACTTGTCATTTATGAATTATTGATTGTACACATTATGAATATCATATGGACCAGCAAACAAGCATATTTACCCTGCAGCTATTTATTCAGCTTTCTCTCTCTCTTGCTTTCTCGCTCTTTCTATTGTCTTGCGACAAAAGTCGATTGTGTTGGACCTGAATTCAGTCCTTCCTCCCAAACCACATTAGCTCTCATTGAAGACACAAACACACGGCTGTGTGACAAATCACCTGGAGAAAACCCTCGAACACGGGGAGAAATCGATACGCGTCCATGCCGAACAATTACATAATTTATCTATCAATCTATATGCTGTTATTAAACGTCAATGGGGATATTCCAGCTCTGCGGATTCCTGAAAGGCTGCAGACAGAGAGTTTGCACATTTGTGTAATATTTATTAATGCTTTTACAATGTAAAAACCTTGTTTACTGTGGCAGTAAAGCTGTTTTCTATCCAGAGAGAGAGAGAGAGAAAGATGGAGGGAGGGACAGAACTCACTTTTACTACGTCATTAGCTGCTCCATGCATGCATTGATTTCCACATGATGGAGAAGACCTGGGCTCTCTGAGGTAATCAAGACACCGATCTAATGAATGGCATTAATCAAGTAAAGGAGTAACACTTCATTTTAATGGTTCCTTTTGAACATTTTGTTAACTAAGTAGTTTTGCAGCTACATGTCAACTAACTTTCATTAGAGTATTAGTAGACTGTCTGCTTAATTGTGATGCTCCTCCAACAGTCATTCTGACTATAAGTAACTTTGCAAGTACATGTCAACTTATTCTACCCCTAACAGTCTACTAATACTCTACGACATGTAGGTGCAATGTTGCGTACTGTATATCAACAGAATGGACCATCAAAATAAAGTGAAACCAGTAAAGGTGATTAGCTTAAAATTCCTTTGTCTGTCAATGGATCATGACAGTTCATTATTCTTATGTATTAACAATTTTGTTGCAACTGGATCTTGATCTTTGGGATATTTTACAATATCATTGAAACTGATTTGTGTATGCCCAATTTCATAACTGATCATATTTTTACTAATTAAAAAAATATGAGTTAAACATTATGTGTATCATTTAAATATTTATTTTATTCACATATATATAGGTGTCACGGTGTGGGTTCATGTCTTGTTCCTGTCTGTCTTGTGTTCCCCCCCCCCCCCATTATTGTGTATTTGGTTTAGTCCTGTCCAGTTTTCCCGCTCCTCATTTGTGTTCATGGTTTCCACCTGTGTTCTTAGTTAATTTGCCCAGCTGTGTCTTGTTTCACTCACCCGTTCCTCTGTATTTAAATCCTGTGTTTTAGTTCAGTCCTTGTGAGTTCTTAATGTTGTAATGGTTGCTGTTTCCTTGTTCCTGGTCTGAGTTTCTTTGTTTTTTCGTTTACCCTGGACTACCTGTTTGTTTTGTTAATAAATGTGCTTGGATTCACTTCCCGCTTCATTCCTTCCACAACTTTAAAAAAGGCTATCTACTTCAGTCCTGAAACTCTAAGGTGCAGGATAGTCCCTAAATAGTCTGTTCAGTGTTTGCTGTATTAGTCCTGCAGCTCGCTATCAGAGTTCAATCTGTCTTGATTGTTAAGTAACACATGGTCATGAAAATGTAGTTGTGGTATCTTTATATTCATATAGATCTGCTTTATTTTAGCTAAACGTTGTACTTTTTTTTGTGCAATATTATTAGGGTAAACTTCCCACTCCACTTCATGTGAAATATTAATATTGTAACAGCCAGTTGAAATTATAAGGGAAACATGATCTAATTGCAGCAGTGGTATAATAAACAAGACACAAGCTGAACAACAGACACTGACATCAACACAGCTTAAATACACTGAAACAAACCAATTAACTAAATTAACATCAGCTGCAAACACTAATTAATCCATGAGCAACTATAGAAACTAATGAACACAGACAAAGAAAACTGATCTAGAAACAGTGAAAACTAACTCAAAGGCAAACACAAACAAAAGACACATAACCCTGACATACTTGTTACACTTGATGCGGCATTTCATTTACGTAGAACAAAAGCCAAACCGCTTGCCTAAAACTTTTACAATATTCTTTTGCCTCCTTGTAAGCACAGGTATTTCCTTTGGGAAATGCAAATCTAGTTTACCATCTAGAGCTTCTATAAGCAATTCTTTTCTAAACCCCGTCTCTGTTTGGACAGACTGCCTTCTTGTGGACTTTATCACCGTCTGGATGGCCTTTTTTATTGATATCTGCCTTTCCCTACAGAGAAGTTAGCCATCATCAAATATTCATGGTGTATCAACAGAAAATGGCTGTTTTTGCAAAGCTGACCCATTTCCAACATTTGCCCTCAGAGAAACGCACTTTGGAAATGCGAGGAGTGAATGGCGGCCCTCAGCAATGTTCTCACGGGCACGAGGGAGGTTTGATTGCACACGTGCCGTTACAGCCATCAGAAAATTACACACTTTATAAGCTATTTAAACTGAGGTTGGACACTAGTTTTATGTTATACACGTTATTAGGTGTCTTCATTCACGGTTTGTAAGCGTAGCGATTTTGAATGCCAGAATTAATGACATGGAAAAACACTGTGGCAAAGAGCGACACATTATTTCCCATGTTGCTTATTATTTTCAGCATAAAATATAATTCCCCCTTTCCATATTTCATGAACACCCTGCCAAATTTATTAAACCATACATTTGTCACGAGTAAAGCTCAGAAAAGAGCTTTTCCATTTATAATACGGAGATTTTATTGTCTTGTTGACAAAGTCGGTGCTAAAAAGAGCTACCAATCTGAGCAGTGAATTTCACTCATGAATTATCATTATTCCCTGTGTTTGTTACGCAGCAATAGCTGGCTGGGGTGAGATGAATTATTACAGTATCAAAGTTACGCAGATATGATGTATCACTCATAGCTGCTGAAGCACTAGACCCAACTGTACGGGCACTGCAAGGCCTCGGATGTGTGGAATTGTAGTGCATCTTTAGCTCTTGGACTTAATGAGATAGAAAAGAGGGGAGATGAAGGAAGTTTGGGGCGAGAGACAGTGAAAAAAGGGCGACAGATTCTGCATCGTTCTGGTGCCCAATGGTCCTTGCAGCAGTAATATTTGAGTGCTTATCTGTTCTAACGGATCTAAGACTAATGAGGCACAAACATGCACACTCATATAAGCTTCAGTCCCACCAACAGGATCATGAGACGGGAGTTATTTATCATTATTAGGCCAAAGGTTTTCATAGTTTTAGCTTATTGAAGGACACATATGTGGTCAGGGTCTCAAATATCATACACTTATATTGATGGAAAGGATGTGGAAGCTTTGCTAAAGTAACCAGCACGATTCTCTATTGATTGGTTTAAATGTGTCACTTGCTTAAAATGGACTAGACTTGATTCTGATTTACCAACTGCAAAAGTGAATTTTAGTCATTGTGAATATAACACAGCCTGAATATACAAGTTGCAGGGTTATTATTGTTATCTGAACCTAAAACTAAAACCAAAAAAAAAAGACAAATGTGTAAATAAATAAGAAACAACATCGGAGTGTCTTTAAAAACCCTCTTTTGTGACTACTTCCTTCCACCACGGATTCAAATCTCAAGTTGTCAGTTTCACACAATTCACAGTTGAGAGTCCAAGCTTCCTTTATTAATTGTAAAACGTCAATTTAGAACAAGCAACAAAGTAACACTGAGTCGCTTCATTAAAGCTTATTGTATTATATAGAGTAGAGTATTATGAGAGAGAGAGATCGACTAAGCGAGTGCATGCATCTACCTGATATTCTTATGGTCAATCTTATATTCATAATCACAAAATCAGTTTGAATGTCCGCTGAGGATAGAGACGTCTTTGTCCTTTTAACAGTTAAGGGGATTTCCCATGACAGCTAGTCAATGCATTTGTAAGTTGTGTCTTATTGTTTACAACCTTGTTTGAATCTCTCTCAATATAAAAGTATTTGCTTCTGACTCTGCTGCTGCCATCTAATAGTGTAATAATGTACTTTCACTGAAGTCGAAATCAATCACTGACCCTTTCTCGGTACCACATACGACGTTATTTATATAAAATATTATTTATTGAAAAATAATATTTCAATAAACTATTTTAGCCATTATACAAGTATAAGAAGTTTGTGAAATTGAAAATAAAACACAAGCAAACAGTTCAGTCAAAAGAAGAAAAGCATCGCTAGTACAGGATTTTAGTTAAATTTAAAGTTATGAAACTTAACTTTTCCCTTGGCCAAATAGATTTTCTCTGGAAAAAGTAGGCCTAATAGATTAATAACACCAAAGATTGCCCGCTTGCTATACCCTTGATGTTTAAACTATGTACATAAGAGCAAGTGTCAAATTCCCAAAGGATTGGCCAAGATGAAGACGTTCTGGAGCTCAATCTCACAAAACGTCTGAACAAATTGTCAAATATTTGCTATGTTTATATAAGTCGCATATTTGAGGTCTAAATAACTATTCTCGCCTAAAAAACTTTTAAAACTACATTCCGTGACACAATAACGGTTTGTAAGATTTTGGTGATTTGCTCGTCCGCCATGACACTCTCTGTGAGAAATGTTGCAAGCGGAGTGATACAAACGTTGAAACCAGCCCGTTCTCATCCCAAGGCGTCATCTAACTGACGCTTTTGACCATGCGTCAACATGCCGACGCGCATGGTACCCCTTAAGCGTCAATATGAGACGCGCCTCCTAGTGGTCTAACCCTAACCCTACCCCAGACCTAAACCTACCCATAACGGAAGCGTCATCTAACTGACGCTAAAGGGTGCCATGTGCGTCGGATTTAGACGCATGGTCAAAAGCGTCAGGTAGATGACGCCCGAGGATGAGAATGTGTTGTTGAAACGGTTAGAGTGCTGATAGGGAATATCGCACGGCTGGAAAAGACTCTCAGCCAATCAGATTCGAGAACAGGAAAGAATATATATATACAGTATATGCAGTTTTATTTAAAGCTATACAAAAGTGAAACTGGAAACATGAGGTGAAAAGTTTTTAAACATTTTTTCTCATTAACATCCATCAAATAGTCCATTCCTAGAAATGAACATTACACGTTTTCGAAAACGAAACCTCTAACACCAACTGTCTGTCACCAATTCAAGACCAGATCTGTGTCTGATCCATCGCAGGTCACCATCCATCATTATCTGGAAGTGAGAATCTTGAATCTCTCACATTTCAAGGTCATCAAAAGAAACGTATAGCAGCAGGGAAGACTTGAAATAATCAGGTCAAAGTCTAGTAAAGCTCATCTGCACTCACACTTGTGAGAAACTCAGCTACATCATTCAAATATGACCTTACGTTTTCATCTCTCTCACTCTTCCTCTCTCAGTGTCTACTTCTCCTAACATTTTTTTCTTTTTACGTTTTTAAGGTACTAGAGCAGGCCAAAAGTTTCCGTTCATCGAAATGAGACATTGCCAAATTACACACAAAAAAGTTTTCTATTTTGACTTAAAAAAATATTTTAAATATCTGAATATACAAATTTGGCATCATCTCACAAGGCATGCATAAATTTGCATATTATATCAAATTGTGATACAGACCCCATTATTGATGTTTTAATGCGATCAACAACTCAGTGGTTGCTAACTTTCATGAAAAAAAATTGTCTTTAAACAAAAATAACAAAGAATTCAAAAAACATCTAACAAATACCAAAAATATCATTCAAGAAGAAATGTCTAAAATTATGAGTCTGTACCAGGCAGTCAATGCCTCTTCAAAAATATTTGGAAGAGAAAATAATTGATTAAAGTACCCCTATTATGCTTTTTCGAATATAACCTTTAATGCAGTCATTGTTGTTATTGAAATTGTTATGTCTGTTTCTTGGTTTGAGTTGTTAGCCTGTTAGTTTTGAACTGTTCCCAGTTCAGTTTCCTTTGTCTCTGTTCTTCTGTTGCTATGATTTTTGACTTGCCCTTGCCAGTTGCTCTTTTTTTTTTTCCATTATTGTCAATGTAATGTGGTTGTTTAGTTTTTGGAGATTGCTAAGAAGCCAGCACGTTTTTTTGTTATTTTTATTTGGTTATTAATAAAGACTGCTGTGCAATAGATCCTGAAATTTTTCATCCCTGCAGCAACCACCGTCCTGACAGTAATATAGCAATTTCTGAAGGTAAATTCTGAACTGCCTGATTCTAACATACATATGTAACAAATTTGTATAAAACCAGCTTATGGTCTTGATTGGATGAACAACATCTACTTTGACCTTCAAACACTGTAGTTGTAGCTGAAGCCTGAAAGAATTTCGTTCATGTTGTCGACATGTCGAGAAGACACTGTTTTCAGCGCTGTGAATCCACATTACATGACTTTCAAAAGGATGAGGACTCGCGCTGGAATTGATCTGGAAAAAACGACGGCATCATTACTGTTCGTATGACTGTGTATCCAACACATTCTCATCCCAAGGCGTCATCTAACTGACACTTTTGACCATGCGTCATGCCGACGCACATGGTACCCCTTAAGCGTCAATATGAGACGCTCATCCTCGGGCGTCATCTACCTGACGCTTTTGACCATGCGTCTAAATCCGACGCACATGGCACCCTTTAGCGTCAGTTAGATGACGCTTCCGTTATGGGTAGGTTTAGGTCTGGGGTAGGGTTAGGGTTAGACCACTAGGAGGAGCGTCTCATATTGACGCTTAAGGGGTACCATGTGCGTCGGCATGACGCATGGTCAAAAGTGTCAGTTAGATGACGCCTTGGGATGAGAATGGGCTGGTGTATCAAGTGCTGAGGAAAATCCAGAGCTGAAATTCAGGGTAATGGGCGTTTCCTTTCCAGCACGTGCTGTAAGCGGTCGACCAATCACAACAGACTGGGCCGTCTGACCAATCAGAGCAGTGTAAGGAAAGGAGGGGTTTAAACAGACTGAATCTTCAAACAAAACGGATTCAGACTCTTTATTCTCGTTCAGACTGTCAGTCCAAATCCGATTTTTTGCGCATATCTGATTGAAATACGATCAGATTTAGCAAGTGTCAACAGCAAAAAAATCACGTGAAATGTGATTTTTTTTACAAATCCATTTCGAGCTACATTAATATGTGGTGTGAAATCCTATTCAAATCACATTTTTGGAAATCCATTTCATTCTGACTGCTCGGATCAGATTTCTCTGGGTTCATGTGACTTTCTCACGCCACGTAAAACATAAACATCAGATGTTGTTATAGGAAACATGCTGAAAGTCAGGAACAAGGTTGTGTTGTTGTGAAGTGCCGGTTTAGCAAAAAATTACAATAATAGAGACATGTTGAATTTTAAGACTGACGGAGTCGAAAGCATGGAATAAAGTATCGCATATCAGTCTGCTACATTTCTTCTGCTGCTTCATGAGACGTTGCAGCGTGGCGGCTACACATTGTCATGTTGTAAATAAGACAACATCTGTATTGCAAACCCCTCCACATTGCTTTTGTTGTTATTGTTTTTGGCGTATGCCCACTAACCCAACGTCAGTGCCATAGAAACCAATAAGATATTACGGAAAACGAAAGAGCGCCACTAGACACACAAATCAAATCTGAACAGTTGCGATACACCAACGCATTCTCATCCTTTGGCGTCATATACGTGACGCCTGACAAACCGTCGAAATACTACGCACATGGCACCCTTTAGCGTGAATATAACACGCGAAGTGATGGGTAGGTTTAGGTGTGGGGTAGGGTCTGCGTCTCATATTCACGCTAAAGGATGCCAGTCAACTTTATGACGCCTTGGGTTCGCGTGTTATATTCACGCTAAAGGGTGCCATGTGCGTAGTATTTCGACGTTTTGTCATATAGCGTCACCTATATGCAACCCAAAGGATGAGAACGGGCTGGATACACAGTGTGAACAGTCAATAATGTAGATCAGATTCCAATCATATACACAAATATTCTGATTTGTATTGACAGTGTGAACAAAGCATGTAAACCTATAGTAGAACAAACAATGCAATACAACTATGAAATATTAGCCCAAATAGTTTGTAAATCACTCATTTTTGGAAATAAAAATTCCAGAGGGAGGCAAAAAACCACTGTACTTTTTGTGAAACAAGGCATATTTTTGCAATATATGAGCAAAATGTCACTTTAAGAAGTTTGTCTTTGAAATATGCTATCCAATGCTAATGTATAGGTCAAGATGATATGAATCACACATTCTGTTTGCCATTGTTTTGGATTCTTTATGAAACTGTAGTTCAAATTATTTGACTCTAATTTACCCTTGAAACCAGTGGTTTTCAAGAATTTAATATTTGTTTGAATTGTTTTAAGTGCTTACTGTCAAAGGGAGAGAAAACACAATGTCTAAACACATTGTTGGCAACGAGTTGAACAAAAACAGAAAAATAAGTTTTGGGGCAAAAGAGAAAAATTACATGTACACACACCGGCGGTTGGTTTGCATCTCCGGAGGTGCTCTCCAACCCCAGAACCCATAAATCTAGGCCATAAAAGAGATAATCGGATGGAACAGAGGTGCTCATATTGGTGCAGAGGGGAAGATTTGATTGAGGTGCATTTGAAGGACACTTTGCATGTTGTTTGAGAGAAAAGGAGGACACTGGACCAAGGAGCAGTATATTGCCTGACCTTTGCCTGCCGTGTGCAATGTCCCCGTGATAAAAATTTACAGTTTTCCTGGCAATAAGGTGTGTAACTCAGCAGTAATAAAGGTCAGGGACTGCTTCCACTGAGAGAGGTGCCACAGGTCAGCTCTGCAATACTGATGAAACGACCTCTGTTTGGAGCGCCTATGAGCTGGCTGTATCTGTTAAGCTTGCTGAGGTGTGTCTTTATCCAACAGGCTTAGAAAAGACAAACATAGACATGAGCAGATAACACAAACAGGCAGAATTTGGATTGGAGAAAAGACTTGTCACTGTCTTATTCAAAATGGCTGTATGTACTCAGTAGGCTATGCCTTGAATCTCATTCACTACTCTGCATTTTCAAACTTTGCGTCAGTAAATATCGTCTTTAAAAGGCATATACCTTAAATTTTGTTTAATTCACGTGAGGTAATAAAATGGCTTCAAAAACTTGGAATATACAGTAGTACATAAGTAGTACATATGAAGAGTTTGGTTCCAAAACGCGATAAACGCCATTTAAAAAAAAAATTAGTTACTGCAAAAATCAGTATTGTATCTGGTTGGTATTGAAAAGACAATGTTTAATTTTAAGTAAAATGCGATATCCGCCGTGTTATTCTGTCATGTTTTCTCCCTTTCTTTCCAAACCGCGACAAACGCCAGTCTCCCTTCTCTGCAGAATGCGATATATCCGCTCTCAACCAATCACAACGCACCATTCCACGCAATGTAAACAGTAACGGCAGCGCCGTTATACACCCGGCTTCCTAGTTTTTCTTATCTATTTTGTACTGTTCGATAAACAAACAAAAAAATGAATAATTTTGACGGCATTGATGAACCTGTGGTTGTTTCTGCGGTGGGTAAGAAATGTAAGGCATTGACATCGAATCATTTACGTGAGGAGATTAAGAAGATGAGGCACTCGGGAGGAGGAAAAATGTTTTCAATCTTCTTTACAGTTCTTAATAAAAATATTATACTAATAAACTTACGTTGTTGTGTATTTTCAACAGTTTCAATATGAAAAAAAAAACTTTTATATTGATTCAATGGATTAATTACATTTTGTTTTTGTTTTTAAAAATGGATTTATTGCATTTTGCGGGAAAAAATTATCCGTTTTTATAATAAATCTTTGAAAATCAAAACCTGGATTTTAATTTTTTTTGTTATTATGACCTACAAATGCTATGTGAAAGTTTGAAACAGAAAATAGTGGTTTTCATCTTTCCACTTTCTTGGTAAAGAAAACACATTTTTACTCAAATTAATCTAAATGGATTTATTGCGTTTTGGAACCAAACTCTTCATATATTACTGAGGACATAAGGAAAACTTTTACTATTAATTTTATAGTGCATTTAGTCATATTTGGATTGAATTCATCAGGATTTTTGTATATACTGAAATGGAGTCAGATTTTGAAACAAATTGAAGGGGTCATGATATGAGAAATCAAATTTCCCTCTGAAGGAGGGAACGGAGATGTAGTCGACGTCGACTGATTGAGATCACGCTTAGGGAGCCTGTCATCTTCGAGTACTGTTAAAACGAGCCAATGCACATAGGCGTGCGAGATTTTGTTAAATGCAGGCACCAGTTGTTTTTCGTTGAGGAGCCGAGCGGAGCCTGAAGTCAGCGGTGGTCCAGCAATAGTGGCGAAGGGACTATGCATATGTTCCGAGACGTTCCCTTTCAATCGTTCACGTTCGACGTAGTCGACGTCGACTGAATGGGATCACCATTGAAAACGCCACTAGTGCTGCCACCTTCCAGTGCCTAGACAAATGCCTCCTGATCCCCCGCATTATTTGAGGCGGAGATGGGACAGGGCTTAGGACAGGGAAGTCCCTGCTGTTCCACAAGACCACTGGGAAAGCGTTCTCTTTGGTTGGAAAGGAATATACTGCGGAAGCCACATCCTGCCCGTAGGGAGGTAACATGTGGAGAATACACATATGGACTGGGTGGAATACCGGCAGTACAATTTATGGAATGTCACTGGGTTGGCTACAGCCTATAACAGGGAGAAGACTCAACCGGACAGTGACAGCAGAGCGGGCTCTGCCAAGGGAAGTCACAGGCTCGCCGCAGGGAGCCGTACCGTGGAAGAATACACATATGGGATCGCCGTAGGGATCACAACATATGGACCCAGCCTAACACAGGTTCCACCAGTGCATACGAGTGAAAGGCGTGGCTTCAGACGCTCCGCCATGTCCGTAGCCGAAGGGTATGGAGGAGCTCGACAGGGTTCGGCTAAAGAGGAACTCTACTGGAGCAAGAATTGTGCACGTATCCAGTCCATAGTAGGAGAATGGCACAGCAAGCCGACACTTCGAACCGGGCTTACAGTGAAACTGGCTTCATGAGAAGGGAGCCCACGGGAAACGGTTTGACACGTAGGCTATTTTTCTAGCGAACGTGATGGGTGTTGCCCACCCTGCAGCTCTAAAGCATCTATCAGCGAGCCACTCTGTGTCAACGCCTAGGCAGGAGCCATACTCTCTCTTCGGAGGAGCTCACTACCCAGGGGGGCACGTGCACATTGGGATAACACACTAACATGATGGCAATCACTATGCAGTGGGCCAACCTCTGCTTAGAAAAGGCCTTCCCTTTCTGCTGGTCTCCATAACAGACAAGAGCTCAGGTCCTGAGGCTTTGCATTCTGTCCAGTATAACCGCAAGGAGCGGAAAGGACAGAGAAACACCAGAGCTGGTTCTGCCTCCTCCGGGGCAGCACTTGCAGGCTCACCACCTGGTCCCCTTTTCAAGGGAGAGGTATACAGGAACCTTGGGCACACATGCAGGCCGGGGTCTCAGGATATCGTGAAAGTTGGCCAGTCCGAATTCCAGGCACGATTCGTTGACTGAAAATGCGTGCAGGTCCCCTACCCTCTTGATAGAGGCCAAACAAGCAGGAGAACTGTTCTTTTTTAAATACAAGTTTTTAACTCAGCTGCCTGAAGTGGCTCAAGGGGAGGTCTCTGCAGTGCAGTAGCACCAGAAATAAGTCCCAAAAGGGTAAAGAGGGGGCACAAGGCGATTCAGTTACCTTGCTCCCCTCAGGAAACCTGACGACCAAGCCGTGCTTCCGACAATGTAGAGACAACAGACATTTTGAGGGTGGACAGCCATACTCCAACCCATCTTGCAGGAAAGAAAGCACAGAAGTGATCGAACGACTTCGGGGTCTCCTCACGGAGAGAAGACTCAACTCAATGAACAGGTTCCACTCCAGGGCGTAAGCATGCTTCTAGACTAGAGGGTGCTCTCACAGAAGTGATGGTGTCTACGAACAGAGGAACAGAGGAATTAGCTCTTTCTTTTGAGTCGGGTACCGCTGGACAATTTAACATGATCCTAGAGTTTAAAGGAACAAACACTCAACTGTTTGGTTACCAACATTCTTCAAAATAACTTCCTTTGTGTTCAGTAGAAGAAAGATATTCATACACGTTTGAAACGACTTGAGGGTGAGTAAATGGGGACAGATTTTCCATTTTGAAGTGAACTATTACTTTAACATTATAAGTGAACCTCTAGGATCATGGTAAATTAAAAATAAAAAAGGAATTCAAAAAATTAAATAAAAATTTAAATTGAAAATTATAATAAAAAAGAATACAAATTTAATAATAATAAATAAAAATAATAATTTATTCAGTTTCTCCAAAAATAATTAAGAAAACTGTTTTCAACATTGATAATAATAAGAAATGTTTCTTGAGCACAAAATCAGCATTTCTGAAAGATCGCGTGACGCTGAAGAGTTGTTTAATGACTTCTGAAAATTTAGCTCTGCCATTACATTAATGAATTGCATTTTAAAATATGTTCAAATTTGTCAATAATTTTTCACAATATTACTGCTTTTACAGTATTTTTACCAACCCAAAACTTTAGGAACTGTAGTAAATTTGGTAGCGTAGAATATTGTAAATGGAGTAAGCAGCCTGTGGTTCAGCTGCATGAATGCAGGGTAAACACACTTCTATCTGCCTGTATCTGTATCGGCCTCCTCTGCATTAGAAGCATGTTTATTTTCCTCCCCCCTCCCACTCTCTCTTTCCGTCTTTCAGTCTGTCGTTTCGCTCGTAGAATCTCAGTTTTCCAATCTTGGCCGGTTGTTTTGGAAGAGAGCTGTGATGAATGTGGCTCGGGTCGGGTTGACCTCAGAGATAACCCCTGCTTTCTCGTGGCGAAAATTCATCAGCGCCTCATGCGGAGGCCCACGGGACCCGTGATTCAGCACTCAAGGTGAGTGTTTGTCATGAAGCTTTGGGAAGACAGGACTGGGAGAGAGGAGAAAACGAGAGCAGCTCATGCAGGTTTCATTCAGCAAAGTCCCCACTGAGTCTTTCTGTCCCCTCCAGGGACAACAGAAATCTCCCATCTGGACTTTTTCTTCTCCACTTTTCAACTCTCTTACTTTGCTTCCTTTTCTACTCTGTTTTTCATTTCTTTCTGCCTGTTTTTCCTCTCTCTCTCCAAGGCTATTGTGGTCTTATTGAGGTCTTAAAACCCAGATTGTTGAATAAAAGCTTTGCTGCTCATAGGGTCATCCAACATTTAACACACTGTTACGTTCCACGTGTATTTGTGTGTTTCTGTTCTGTCTCCATTCATTGCTTTCAGGTGGTGACCGAGCATTGGCTGTTTGCGGGCACGTGACGTCATTGTGGGGGCGTCATCATCTGTTCGACCAATCCATTACTGTGCCATGAGTTTAAAAGGCCCATCCACAACTAGGAAGACAGATCCTCGCCAGATCTCACCCAACTTGCGCGTTCTGAGCACATTGCCGAAACCACTACCACGATTCACGCTTATTGTCTTTATTGTTGTTGATTTGAGTAAATGCTTTTGCTTGACCTGAGTTTTAGTAAGACACTAAGAGATGCCTAGCCGATCCGCTTACATCTGTAGCATTGAGTTCTCTGTTGCGAAATCATATGACGGGAGGTAGGAATCATTGTTGTGTTAGGTATGCGTGGAGTGTTCGCCATTCTTGTATTTCTGTTTTTATTTAGTGTAGTTTAATTAAGGCGGCGTATTCCGCTGAAGAACTCGGTTTTGTTTCTATTTTTTATTTTGTGGCAGTTAGGTTAACGGGTACACTTAAAATTAGATATCAGTTATGTTTTGCTTATTTCAATAATTTGGCGACACTCTTGTCTGTCTTTGTTTTCTCGTGTATTATTTTTCTTTCTGAACAATCTTGTTATTTAATTTAGGTGAACATGTTTAAAGCTTTTTCATTCCAAGAGAATAAACGTTTTCTCTTAACGTTTAATTGAAGTTTCTTGGTGGTTCTTCCTGCATCCACACACAGCAACAGTGTCTCACATAAATGTTATGTAATCATCCCCTTATACATCTTTAAACACGTAACATTTGGTGGTGGCAGCGGTGGGATATTCCTTTTAAAGGGATATCTTATTTTCTTGGGATGAGTTTGTGAGCGCTGTTGATTGTGTGTGGGTAGGAGCAGTAACCTTGAAGGAGGTATTGTCTGAATGAAAGATCTTAAGAGGCTTCTGTGGATTCTAGCGTTTGTGGTGGTAAGTTTAGTCAGAATGGCTGATTTTGATCTGGATAGTTTTGTGAGTGCACCAACGGTCGAACAATTGAGTACGTGTAGGAAAGATGATTTATTGAGAGTTGCCGAACATTACCAAATTAGAGTTTCTAGACAGCAGCTTAAGCGAGACATTAAAAATATGTTAGTGCAGCAGCTAAGGAAGTTGGAGGTGTTGAAACCGGTTGATAAATCTGAGGAGATTCTGAGCTCTGGAGCTGGTCCTTTAGGTGAGGAGGAAGCGAGTGGGACTGATGAGGCGGAGGGTTCCGAAGCCAAAGCAGTCTTGCCGCCCTTTGAACCTTCTTCTCCATCTGTTGCGGGAGATGAGTCGCGTCTCAAGGTACGTTTGGCGAAAGTCCAACGGGAAGAGCGCGAGAGGGCTGAGGACCGTAGAGCTCAGTTAGATTTGCAACTCCACATCCGTCGTCTGGAAATAGAGGCGGACACGCAAGTAAAGTTGCGTGAGTTGGACCTGAGAATAGCCAGAGAGACACCGGTTCCGCCCACACTTCCTGTATCAGCTGCTCAACCTGCGCAGCCGGTAGCTGTCGCGGCGGGTGCAAGTTCGACGTTTGATGTGAGTAAACACATTTCTCTTGTTCCACAGTTCAGAGAGGCTGAGGTTGACTCATATTTTAATGTATTCGAACGAGTTGCTTCTATGCTTAACTGGTCTAGAGATGTGTGGCCGTTACTGCTTCAATGTAAGTTGACGGGAAAAGCTCAGGAAGTATGTGCTGCACTGTCTTTACAGGATAGCTTAGATTATGACATTATTAAAATGGCAATTTTGAGGGCTTATGAGCTCGTACCGGAGGCGTACAGACAGCGATTTAGGAATCACAAGAAAGTTTCAAATCAGACGTTCGTTGAGTTCGCTAGGGAGAAGAGTTTGTTGTTTGACCGGTGGTGCACATCAAATAAAGTAGCAGATTTTAATGCTCTCCGTGAGTTGGTTTTGTTAGAGGAGTTAAAAAATTGTATTCCTGATCGTATTGTTGTCTATCTAAACGAGCAGAAGGTGACGTCAGTGTCACAGGCGTCTGTTTGTGCGGATGAGTTCGCGCTTACGCACAAGAATGTTTTTACTCTTGCTCGGACTGAAAACGTTTCGCATGTTCCTGCTGTCTTGAGAGATCAGTGGCGTTCGAAAAATGTTCCAAAAGCTAAAGAAGGCAGAGAATGTTTTTACTGTCGCAAACCGGGACACCTGATTGCTGATTGTCTGGCTTTAAAGCGCAAAGAGCAAGGTGTCAGTACTAAAAGTGTCGCGTTTGTGAAGACTGTTGATCGCACAGATTATGAGAATTGTGATGTCTTAGATGTTAGTTATCAACCTTTCCTGATGGAAGGATTTGTGTCTGTTAGTGAACATTCTCCTGATCCAGTCAGAGTTACTATGTTGCGTGATACTGGAGCGATGCAATCGTTTATAGTAGCTGATGCGTTGCCGTTTTCTGAATGTACTTTTTGTGGAAGTCATGTGTTAGTACGTGGTCTTGAGATGAGCACTATGAAAGTTCCTTTGCATCAGATTCACCTGAAGTCAGATTTGTTTTCAGGATTTGTGAAAGTTGGAGTTCGTGATAGCTTACCAGTGCATGGAGTGAACTTCATTCTCGGTAATGATATTGCAGGTGGTAAAATTGTGCCGCTATTAGAGGTTTGTGATAAACCTATTTTGCCCGATGGCACTGATGAAATGTCAGAGAAATTCCCTGAGGTTTTTCCTGTTTGTGCTGTGACGCGAGCGCAGGCTCGTAAGTTCTCTGATGCTGATGATTTATCCTCCACTTTCATAGCACCTATGTTTGTAAACGATGCACTGATGCCTGATGCAGGTAAGCCAGATGGCGCAGTCATTTTTTTGAAATCAGATGATTTGAAATTAGAAGTCACTAGTGAGAAAATTATTGCAGCCCAAAAAGAGGACTTTTCTCTGCGTAAATGTTTTTCTTCTGTCATTTCCGTGGAAGAGGCGCAAAAGAAGAGAAACGCTTATTATGTGCAGAATGGGTTACTGATGCGTTGGTGGTGTGCTGATATTGCGAGTGGTTCCGAATGGTCTTCTGTGACCCAAATTGTCATTCCGACGTGTTATAGACACTTAGTACTTTCACTCGCTCATGATCATGATTTGTCTGGTCACTTAGGCATTAAGAAGACATACCATCGAATATTGAGACATTTCTTTTGGCCCAGAATGAAGGCTGATGTAGCCAAATTTTGTAGAACCTGTACGACTTGTCAATTCTCGGGTAAGCCGAACCAGGTGATTCCGCGCGCGCCGCTGGTTCCTATACCAGTGATGGGAGAGCCTTTTGAGCACGTTATTGTAGACTGTGTTGGACCACTACCTAAGTCAAAATCTGGTAATCAATACTTGCTTACAATAATGTGTACAGCGACGCGTTTTCCGGAGGCGATTCCACTGAGAAAGATTACGGCACCGGTGATCAGCAGCGCGCTCATAAAATTCTTTTCAATGTTTGGTCTACCGAAGATTGTGCAGTCTGATCAAGGTACGAACTTTTTGTCAAAGATTTTTACACAAGTGTTAAAGACTTTGAATATTTCTCACAGAATTTCAAGTGCCTATCATCCTGAGTCTCAAGGTTCTTTGGAACGGTTCCATCAGACCATGAAAGCGATGTTGCGTCGATACTGTATGGACACAGGTAAAGACTGGGACGAGGGCATCCCGTTAGTTTTGTTTGCTGCTAGAGAAGCGGTACAAGACAGTCTAGGATTTAGTCCTGCCGATCTTGTTTTCGGGCATACTGTCAGGGGTCCGTTGAAGATGCTTAAAGAGAATATTTTAGATCACAAATCGAGTGTTCAAACCACATTGGACTATGTGAGCAAATTTCGTGAGCGATTGCACAAAGCTTGTACTATGGCACGAGATTCATTACTGCACGCTCAAATGACGATGAAGAGTAAATACGATCGTAAAACTGTTCAACGTCATTTTGAGGAAGGAGATCAGGTGCTCGTTTTATTGCCTGTCCTTTGTTCTGCTTTGTCTGCACGCTTTTCAGGTCCATATGAAGTGCTTAGGAAAATGAGTGACACTGATTATGTGATTTGTACTCCAGATCGCCGGAAGAAATCTCGCGTATGTCATGTAAATATGCTGAAGGCGTATCTTGTTCGAGAGTCAGTGCAGGATGTCCTGAAAGAAAATGAGTCGAATATATCTTGTGCTGCTGCGCTTACGTGCGAGTCGTTTGATTTTAATTCTACACCTGACAAGGAAGATGACGGAGTTTTGATACGACACACAAATCAGCAGTGTGCCAGGTTGAAGAATTCTGAAGTACTGGCTGATTTAAATTCTCACCTGTCCCATCTATCCGAGTCTCAGAGTAATGATGTGAAAGAAATCATTTCTGACTTTCCTTCGTTATTTAATGACGTTCCCTCTCGCACTACGATTTTAGAACATGACATTGACGTGAGTAATGCTGTTCCTATTAAGCAACATGCTTATAGAACGAATGTTTTTAAACGTTCTGTGATCAAGACTGAAGTTGACTACTTGTGTGAACATGGTTTAGCGAAACAGAGTTTTAGTCCCTGGAGCTCACCTTGTCTACTCGTGTCTAAGAGTGATGGTTCTGCTAGATTCTGCACAGATTCTTGAAAGGTAAACTCTGTAACTGTTCCTGACTGTTTTCCATTACCTCGTATGGAGGACTGTGTGGACAACCTGGGGTCCGCTAAATTTGTCAGTAAATTAGATTTACTGAAGGGTTACTGGCAGGTGCCGCTAACATTGCGCGCCTCCGATATTTCTGCTTTTGTGACCCAAGATGATTTTCTGCAATATTGCGTAATGGCTTTCGGGATGCGCAACGCACCAGCCACATTCCAGCGGCTTATTAACATCGTGCTTGCAGGTGTCCGTAACTGTAACGCATATTTAGATGACCTCGTGATTTACTCGCCTACTTGGTCTGCACATGTATCAACGATAAGAGAGGTGTTTGAGCGCCTTGAGAAAGCTTCACTGACGTTAAACTTAGCGAAGTGTGAGTTTGGTCAAGCTACGGTTACGTACTTGGGCAAAGAAGTGGGTCAAGGTCAAGTTCGACCCATGGAGGCAAAAGTAACTGCAATTGCTAATTTTCCTGTTCCTGCTACGCGCAAAGAACTTCGTAGATTCTTAGGAATGGCCGGTTATTATCGGGGTTTCTGCAAGAATTTTTCAACTGTGGCCAATCCTTTAACGTCACTCCTTAGTCCATCATGCACTTTTCTCTGGAATGATGAATGTCAGAATGCTTTTGATAACATCAAGACTTTGTTGTGCGGTACGCCTGTTTTATCAGCTCCTGATTTTGAACGAACTTTCAAGCTCGAGATTGACGCAAGCTCTGTTGGTGCGGGGGCAGTGCTGGTGCAAGAAGACGTTTCTGGTATCGACCATCCAGTATGTTACTTTTCACGTAAGTTCAATAAACACCAATTGAACTACTCTACAATCGAGAAAGAAACGTTGGCCTTATTACTGGCTTTACAGTATTTTGACGTTTATGTAAGCTCAACTAATCTGCCTGTGATTGTGTTCACGGATCACAATCCTTTAGTGTTTTTAGGTCGCATGTACAATCATAATCAGAGGCTGATGCGTTGGTCTTTGATGGTACAAGGCTACAATTTAGAGATCAAACACAAGAAAGGTGCGGAGAATATAATTGCGGACGCTTTGTCCAGAGTTTAAGCTGGTGTGCTCTGAGAATTAGAATGAAAGAAGAAAAAAAAAAAAAACATGTTCTTTTGTTCATGTTTTGATGTTTTTTTCTTTTTTTTTTAGGGGGGAAGTGTTACGTTCCACGTGTATTTGTGTGTTTCTGTTCTGTCTCCATTCATTGCTTTCAGGTGGTGACCGAGCATTGGCTGTTTGCGGGCACGTGACGTCATTGTGGGGGCGTCATCATCTGTTCGACCAATCCATTGCTGTGCCATGAGTTTAAAAGGCCCATCCACAACTAGGAAGACAGATCCTCGCCAGATCTCACCCAACTTGCGCGTTCTGAGCACATTGCCGAAACCACTACCACGATTCACGCTTATTGTCTTTATTGTTGTTGATTTGAGTAAATGCTTTTGCTTGACCTGAGTTTTAGTAAGACACTAAGAGATGCCTAGCCGATCCGCTTACATCTGTAGCATTGAGTTCTCTGTTGCGAAATTATATGACGGGAGGTAGGAATCATTGTTGTGTTAGGTATGCGTGGAGTGTTCGCCATTCTTGTATTTCTGTTTTTATTTAGTGTAGTTTAATTAAGGCGGCGTATTCCGCTGAAGAACTCGGTTTTGTTTCTATTTTTTCTTTTGTGGCAGTCAGGTTAACGGGTACACTTAAAATTAGATATCAGTTATGTTTTGCTTATTTCAAAAATTTGGCGACACTCTTGTCTGTCTTTGTTTTCTCGTGTATTATTTTTCTTTCTGAACAATCTTGTTATTTAATTTAGGTGAACATGTTTAAAGCTTTTTCATTCCAAGAGAATAAACGTTTTCTCTTAACGTTTAATTGAAGTTTCTTGGTGGTTCTTCCTGCATCCACACACAGCAACAGCAGCCCATTCTCATCCCTAGGCGTCATGAAACTGACGCCTTGGGAATCATTTTGACCATGCTTCAATATTCGACGCTTTAGGCACCCTTTAGCGTCAGTTACATGACGCGATCCTAGGGCGTCATCTTGCTGACGCTTTACCTTTAACGTCAGTTAGATGACGCTATCTAATCCTAACCCTACCCCAGACCTAAACCTACCCGCGTCATCTAACTGACGCTTAGGTAAAGCGTCAGTAAGATGACGCCCTAGGATCGCGTCATGTAACTGACGCTAAAGGGTGCCTAAAGCGTCGAATATTGAAGCATGGTCAAAATTGTCATTTTAGTGACGCCTTGGGGTGAGAATGCGTTGGCAACAGTGTCTCACATAAATGTTATGTAATCATCCCCTTATACATCTTTAAACACGTAACACACACCTTCAGCTTTCACTGCACCATTTGTAGTTAAATTCACGGCTAGCATGCTTAGCCAAACGTGTGTGGAAACCCCTTTCTAATTAAAAGGTTTTCTCATAATGATCCACCATAAAATGACATTCTAGAGGATTATTTGCTTCCAACCTTGTTGCAACAGTTCAGGGAGCATATGTTCTCTTGCAATCTGTGCAGAAAAAAAGGTCCAAACACGTTTGGTTTGCTATGTCTGGTATAGGGAAGAACTTCATTGGCTTCGGACGATAAACCTAAGCCGCGTTTCCACCGCAGGAACTTTCCCCAGGAACTAGGAACTTTGGGGTGGTACTCCGTGTGTTTACACCGCAGGAACCAGGGTCTAAATGAAGTTCCGGGTAAAAATTTCCCCCCCCCAGAAAGTCCCTGCTGGCGAGGTAGTACTTTTTCAGAGTTCAGGAACTTTCGGGGTGGGACTTGTGCGCTGAACATGCTGATTGGTTCTTTTACCTTGTTCTCTCTGCCGGATGGCGCGCGTTCGTCCCATCCATCTCACGGTCATGTCCGCTATAGCTGATAACAAACGTTGTCTATCTAGCATTACGAGCTTTCTGAAATGAATACGCTTTGGTATTAGTGTTCGTCTCTTTTCTGCCGTTTTGTTAATTACCTCGTTAGTAAACCAATAGATCGCACACAAAAACAGCACAGCTTGAATCTCCTCAATACTTAAAACTCAAAACAAGTACGCGCAGACTGGGAGGAGCAGTCGCACGCAGTTCAACGTCACCAGACTAATCTTCCCGGTACTTTAGTCCACGGTGTAAACGCAGTGAGCAACCGTTCTGGGGCAAAAAAAGTTCCTATGAAAAAAGTTCCTGGGACAAATAGTTCCTGGTAATTGCGGTGGAAACGCGGCTCTAGGCTTGTTTACTTAGCACCATAACGCATATTAAGTATGAACAATGATTTTTTGACCAGAAAAATACTCTAAAAATACTAATAAATACTAAACAACTTTCAAAGTAAGGGCATAAATGTTCTTTAAAATCTTTGAACCTAAAAAAAATGAAAGGCTTCAAAAGTGTACAGTGTGATTTGTATGTTATGTATGAAAAAAAGAGTATTGGTATACGTTTTACAAGCAATTACTATTTAAATTTTTTTTTTGGCATCAGAATTTCATGTTTTTTTCAATATTCAATATTAGCATTTTTAGTAGTTGTTGTTAAATGAGTGAGAATTGTTTCTATAGTCAAGTCACCTTCAATTATATAGCGCTTTTAACAATATTGACTGTTTCAAAGCAGCTTTACAGTGATGATAGGAAATTAAAGTAACAGAGATTGTTTTGGCTTTAAAGCAGCTCTAGAATAAAGTTATTGTCCAGCTAAAGTTAGTTTTGATCGATTCACTTCCGTTGCAAAGATCATTAGTTATTAACTTAGGGGCCGCTTGCACGACATCATTCTAACAGAAAACCCTTAACGCGCTCCGGCCCGCTCATTTGCACAACAACAGTGCCTGGTGCTCGAGAACCCAAACCTTGAAATAGGTTCCAAGGTGCAAGACTTGAAGAAAAATTATATATATGGACATGCCCATGCACATGCGTATTACGTGTTTAGTCTATATGCGCGTTTGAATATGTATGTGCGCAGGCATGTAGTCTTTCTTTACAAAGTGAACTAAA
Source organism: Rhinichthys klamathensis goyatoka (assembly GCF_029890125.1). Classification (NCBI taxonomy): domain Eukaryota; kingdom Metazoa; phylum Chordata; class Actinopteri; order Cypriniformes; family Leuciscidae; genus Rhinichthys; species Rhinichthys klamathensis. Next base: position 232,597 of record NW_026607029.1, read on the forward strand.
CAAATTACTTGTCAGGCGTTAAAAATGTATAATACAGAATTATTTATCGCTTCTGAGTGGCCATGTGAACCGGAACTATTTTGACAACGTTTTATCTGTACAGAGGTAAAGGGAAGGAGAAGGGGGCCTTCACAGGGGAGACACTAGTTGACACTTCAGGACTGCGTTGTCGTCGTGTCCAGGCGCAGGTCCTTCATTAGATCTGGATACAGCCTGGATCCGCCGGACTGCGGTAAACCTCAGGATAAACAGAGAGAGTAATATTAGCGTAGATGCCATTCTTCTTATGATGTAACGAGTACATCAGGATTTATGGGGAGTGTTCCCGGTTCCGGCTGATCTAAACTATGCAGCCTAACATTGAATTATAGAAGTCTATAATGTGTTATGTGTATGCTAGGTCAAAGAGATGTGTTTTTAGTCTAGATTTGAACTGACAGAGTGTGTCTGATTCCCGGACAATGTTAGGAAGATTGTTCCAGAGTTTTTGTGCTAAATAGGAAAACGATCTACCGCCAGCAGTCGATTTTGATATTCTAGGTATTATCAACTGGCCGGAATTTTGAGATTGCAACAGACGGGAAGGACTATAATGTGTTAAGAGCTCGCTCAAGTACTGCGGAGCTAAACCATTTAGTGCTTTGTAAGTAATCAACAATATTTTAAAATGTATACGATGTTTAATAGGAGCCAATACAGTGTTGATAGAACCGAGCTAATATGGTCATACTTCCTGGTTCAAGTATAAACTCTAGCTGCTGCGTTTTGGACCAGCTGTAGTTTGTTTATTAAGCATGCAGGGCAACCACCCATAAGAGCATTACAATAATCTAGCCTTGATGTCATGAACGCATGAACTAATTGTTCCGCATTTGTCATTGAGAGCATATGACGTAATTTAGATATATTTTTAAGATGGGAGGATGCGGTTTTTCAGATACTAGAAACGTGACTTTCAAACGAAAGATTGGTATCAAAGAGCACACCCAGGTTTCTAATCGACGACGAAGGTTTGACGGTCTATCGGTTTATACCAATAAATCGGTCTATTGGTATAATCGGTCTATACCAATTATTGTGGTAACTCTTTATTTCGATGGTCCACTTTTGACATTCTACTAACTATAAGTAACTTTGAAACTACATGCATTAGTATTAGTAGACTGCTTAAAATTTCTAACAATCTATTTTAATTTATCAATTTATGACTTTAAATAACTTTGCAAATAACCCTAACCTATAGTCTACTAACAGTCTACTACAGTGAGTCTACTAATACTCAATGAGAGTTAGTTGGCATGTAGTTGCAAAGTTACTTATAGTTAATAGAATGTCTAAAGTGTAACCATTTGTAGCCATTTTTTTAGTGTAGAATAGGATTCATACTGGTACATAAGTTACAGTATCATTACATAAGTGTAATCTTGGAACATGTCACAGCATGTGCATACCCACTCAGACAACGTTTTTGAAGAATACAGCCCCTTTAAGGCATAATCCATCCCAACAACAAGATATAAAATGAATATTAATGATTAAGTGGTCAACCGAACTAGGCCAATTGGTCTAATCTTACCAGCACTTGAGAGATTTTATCCTCACTAATACATTCCACACTATCCCATCAGCCTGAGATTGTACAGTCCATGAATTAGCCAAGGACAGGGAATGTAGCTTAATGTCTATCAGACATCAAAAGACAGAGCAAAAAAAAAAAATACATTCTCCAATATATTTCATTATTCCATCTCTTTCTCGCTGGCTGAAATGAAATTGTCCTCGTCTAAATCAGATTGGGAGATTTGGATAAAGGTTGCTCAATTGCAGCAACATCCAAAGCCGGCAGAGAGGAGTAATATATCCTGATTGAAGTGCATTGTTGCATCAGCTATGGCGGTTTGTGACGGAAATGGTATTATTCGGCTGCTCATCATATTGGAAATCTATGAAAGCTTATCGGAGAAGCGAACAGCGCGTATGCAAATGGTCGTCTCCAGTAGAATGGCATTGGAGCTGATTAAAATAATTCAAACAAGTACATTTGGGAGCTGTGCCAGGCAGACGTTATGAGTGACAGGGCCTGTTGCTCTCACAAAGGACAGAGTCCCTGAGTCCTGTTTTCTACACCAAGGTCTCATATATGAGACATCAAGTGCACTTCGATGTCTCTCTGGGATGAGAAGACATTTATTCAGCGAGCACATAAACAAGGTCTCAGAGAGTGAAATGTATTCAAGAATAGCACCATTGTGTTAACCCGGAAAAGTGGGCAATTATGTTCATCAAAATGTTCAACAAGATGTGTTCATCTGTATTTATGAATATAAACGGGTGAATTATGTTGCAGGGAGCAAAAAAAAAAAAGTTCCTTGCAAAATTTGGCAAGGCTAATAATGTCATTTAGCTGATAGTGATTCATGTTAAGTCTTAATTTCTCGCTTCTTGTCAGATTTTACCATGTCCACTCCTCTGTCTGTGTCTTTCTCTCACACTCCTCCACTCCTGCTGTTCTTTTAATCCTTACAATTGTTTCTTGTGGGTTATGGGAGGTTCGTGTGCAGGAAGAATGGGAATGGTGGCAGGTCAACGGTGTAAACGCCTGATGACACTCTGAGATCTCACCAGAATCCCACCATTTCTGCAAGAACAAAGAGAAAGAGTGTCACATTTGTGCAAATTTTTTCATTTTAAGTCACTGACTCTTTTCAGAAAGAGGATATACAGAGAGAAGGAAAGAGAAATGAATGAGGAAAGTTGGAGCAAAAGGAAAGTAAGTTATACAAATTGAAAGACGGACGGACGGACTGACAGACAGTAAGGGTTAGGGAATGTGGAGAGCACTTCCTTTATTCATTGCTAACTGTGCTGTGTGTTGTTTAAGCACGCTGACTGCATGCAGTGTATTGTAGTAACTTCAGTGGTTCACAGGCGGCACTGCGAGCGTCATGGAGTGACAGCAGGGACACAGTGTGGTATGGATCAGCAGCTCTGAGCACTGCTGCGCACACTACCTTTGATAGCAGCTGTGCCCGTGCTGGTTCCCCTCTCTTACTGAAGACATTGTAAAGAAAAAAAAACAGAAGCGAAGCTGTCCACTGTATATCTCTTTGTCACTGTGCCACAAGAAGTTGTGTTTACTCAGAGAATGTCACAAACACACAGTATGGGCTGAACCTTGGGTAACCCGGCGCTTCGGAGCAACAGGCTGAAGTGAACACATCATAGACTTAACACTGTTTCCTAGTCCTGAAAACACTAGCATTTTTTTTTTTTTTTTTTTTTGTCAAAATATGTAGTTGAAAGCCCCTGTGGTGAAAATCGAGTTTTTAATGTTGTTTATATGTCTATGTGGTGTTTTTAATATGCTTTAAGACAAACCATGTGCAAATTCATGAGTCAACACCATTGCTGAGTATTTTCTCCAAAGACTGTCTCAAAAACACGGTTTGAAATCGCTGGTGTTTCTGTCACAAGCATGTTGTAACCAATCACGTGACGTCAACGTGTGGGCGGGCTTTAGCATATCATTAAGTGCTCTTAAGCAGGGGAGTCTCAAGAGAAGAAATGTATCCTGGTATATTTTTCTGTTGATATGAAAAATCATGTACATTTAGCAGTATAGCGGGTTAATGATGTATATCACAAAGTTATGATGTCACTATATGCCTTTCTCCACTGACATTCTAAGTTGTTCAAAGCTTTCTAAGGATGCTGATTTTAAAAGACAGCTGTCTGACTCGGAGATGGTGAACAGGAACATGGTTTGTGTTACTTTAGCAACATATTGTTACTTTAGCCAAATGCTAATCACAATTACCGTTATGTGTCCATTGATGTAGAGAGCGATACATAAACACATTACCATTCTGAAACATTGACTTGTAGACGAGCCTGTATAATTCACTCTTCCACTTCTTCTTCTGAATCAGTTTCTGGTTCTAACATAGATGGCTGAATCAAACCAGTATTTCCACTTGCCATTGTGTAGCCTTATAAAGTTGACCGAGTGGATCAGCTATTCTGAGCTTATGTGATTGAGTGGAGGCGGAGACTAATTTGCATATTCATCATACTAACTGAAGCAAGGGTAGTTACATTCAAGCCTTTTTAAGGCATTAAAAAAATGACGTTTAAATACGTCATTTTGATGATTAAAGATGATTTTTAAGGGATACAATTATTGACTACAGGAGAACTTTAAAACATTTTTTTTTTTTGGTGCAGTTAATAAAATATGTTAGAGACATTTCTAGAGACACTCTTGTTTTATGATTGTCTTTGCTCAAATCAGTTGTCTGCTTGTATGGATATTCACCGCCACAAATGACAAGAATTTAAATGGAGATTTTTTTTTTCTCATTAGCTTTGCTCCATTGCACCGGAATAGATGTCATTCCACCTGGTTCAAACCGTGCTTTTGATGGATGGGCTTGTGCGATAAAGAATTAGTTTTAGGGCACCTTAGAGCATTTACACAAAGCCAGGATAAGAAAATATCATTTATATCTTCTCGTAGGGGGAGGAAAGTCAGTAAATTTGACAGGTGAAGCGTGTCAATTTACCTTGATTATACGCCCACTTCAATTCATAGGTGAACTTGAAATTTGCCTTTTTTGTCATTCATGTGAAGAAAGAAGAACTATGTGGCTGAAGATTGTGTTTTGAGCAGTTGTGACAATAAAACCTTAAAAGAGCTATCCTGCTGTCATGAGGGAGACATTTGACAGCTAGGGCTTAATACATTTACCTGATATTAAATTATTCAAGAAGCGCTGTCAACACTTCCTACCCGGTTTTCACCCATTATCCGCAGATGCATGCTGGGAAGTTAATGGAACCCCCTTATCCAGTCTTGGATGCTTTGTCCCTTGATAAAGGGCTTTGTATTGGGAGCTTTGAATTTCGCTTTGACTGACTATTCCAGAAGGTTTTTTTTATTTATTTTTTGTCTGTATAGTAAAATTCCTAAAGAAAATGTCAAGTCTTTTTTTATATATATTATGAGAGAAATATAATTCACATCAATCACACATAATATTTTTCGATTCATGGTTCTGTGCCACAACCATGGTATGTCAATCAAATTGTAAAAATTGTTTGGTATTTTTAGATAATTTTCTTAAATTTAAGGTCCTTTTTTGTTTTGATTCATTAGTTGGATCTGAATTTTTTTATAAAATATTTGTATAGTGCTTTTTACAACACACATTGTTTCACAGCAGCTTTACAGAATATCATGATTTTTAAATGTATAATACTGTGATATCTCCATGCCTTATTTTTGTATTTAGTAGATTAGATCTGGGTGATAAAATAATTCACATTTTGCAATGAAATAATCAATCAGTTAAGATTTGCTATATAATATATATCGTGAGTATACTGTATGTATGCAGCTGAAGCTGTATATATATATATATAACTTTTTATAGAGAGCTGTTTGATAATATAGTTTACATGTGTACATGCAAAAGCACCATTTTGTTTTACTGTAAGGTACTAATATAATCCAGATGTTTATTGCATCAGTGTTATACTCAATGTCTGCCCTGAGATGTTTACTGTAAGGAACGGTTAGTAACATGTTGCATGTTTCCACTACCATTGTTTTATTATTATTTTACAGTATGCTTTGTGGCCACTCAGACCGTGTTTGTGGCTGCTAATGATATCATGCATTCTAATGTAATGCCTTGATGGAGTAATCAAATTCTCATTAACACAACACTCCACTTGGAAGGAGAGAAAAGATGAGCATCACAGAGGATGAGCATCTGCTAAGGTGCTTTAAAGTGCCAACATCCACAAAATGCGACACTAAAAAAAATAATAATAAAAAAGAGTGGGGAGATCTATTATTAATGGGAAGCCTTTTTTCTAATTAACCAGCACTTATGTGTTAAAGAAATACATGATAGAATTTAGCATTCTGGCCTGTTGACTAGGAACACATATATTTATTTTTATGGTGCTTTTATTTTCTTTATGTGATTACAGTATCCATACCTGGCCCAGATCCGGCCCACATCTGGTGGAATCCACATGCACCAGATGTGGCCCGAATCTGGGCCGACACTATTTTGCTGTCTGGGGAATAATTAAAATAATTAAAAGGTTTTTTTTAAATTATTATTTATCTTAAAATCAAGAGATGATGAAAATCTTTTGCAGATAAATTTAATTTATTTAAGTTCCACCTTATTTATTTGTTTATTTGATCAAAAAAGACACATTTATAGTTCTTTGCTAAATTTTGAGTTTTTCAGTGGGCAAATAATCTATATCATCTGATTAATTTAGTTCATGATTTGACTTCTGTGATTAATTCAGTCCGATTCATGATTAAACATTAAGTATGAAGTTTTAGACTTGGCCCACATGAGTGCTATGACTCAGTGTGTCACGGCATCACTCTACCACTACACTTATGAACGCGTGGTAGGTAATTATTGCTTTTATCTAGAGATAAAATAAAACGTATTGAATCCGCAGGGCTATCAGAAGTTCTCTGAGGTTGAGGTCTGGGCGTGAGGTGTTCACATGTGTCTTCTGAAGCATTAATATGTGCATTAGGGGACTGTGCTATCACTCGACCTTGTCACCTCCAAGAAAATGACTCTCATATGGTTTTCTAATGATGCTGTGCATTAGCCATAAAACTGCAATAACTAATACATTATTCAGGCTGAAATTACATCTAGGTAATCATTTGAACTTAGCAATTACCAAGCGAGTGTGTCAGCTTCTTTGTGGTGATTACTGCAAAAATCTCTCCATTAGTCAATGCAAGACTTCATCATTCAAAAGGTTCAACTCTTCCAGTCAAAAGCTCACACATGCAGGAAAGGCTTATGACTCACTGTGAACAAATTCTTTATAGTTATTCTCTCCTTACATTATTGTAAAATGATTGACGGTTCTATTCTGTGAAATAAGGATATCATCTTGCCAGTTAGATATTTGGTTCAGAAACAACTTGAGCCAATGGAACAAAACCCATAGATTTTAAATATTTTGCATTCAGTAATTTAACAGTCTTTTTTTAAAGCAAAAACGAGCAGTTTGCAATGAAAGTCACCCATATTTGCAGTATTATAATATATATTCCTCTTTCCATATTAAACTTATACTGCAAAATCAAGACCACACAGGCTCTGATGTTTTTATGTCTTTTGTCATTTGAATTAATTATGCCTACATGTTTCTGTGTTTTGATTGCAATGTTAATTCATTAGGCAAACTATGACAATAAACAAAATATCTGCTGCATAGTTTGTGATGTGATAAAATGTGGTTATTATCAAAACCATCATCGGATGCAGCTGACAGTCAGTTTTCAACCACCCATTCATTCGTAATTGAAAAACTAGATTTCAATATGTTAAATTTATGACATGACAGTATTTCTGTGATTGACATTATCATTTTATATCTGAATGCTGACACCTTGAGTTACATTAAAGAAAACGTGTTTTGTGAGAAAATGAAAGTAGCCACAGGTTTCACTGCAGTTATTTATTAAGTGTGATTAAAAACTTTTATTTTGTCAGTCTTATATACTGTTTTCTCTCTTGTCTCAAGAATCAGTGCGCTTTCAGTGATACACTGTGGTTTGTAAACTGATCTGTGCGTTCGCCCCTGTGGGTATCTGTCTGTTGAGCTCTAAAGACAACACTTCATGAAAGCTCATTTGAGCCTGTCTCTCTCTTTTCCCACGTAGCGCTGTCAGAAGACATCACGTCAAAACCATTGTGACTGCGCTATCACTGCTGGTTGAGGTAATTAACCCTGGAATTAAAACTGTCAGATCAAACAGGAGACAACTGCCTCCCTTTCCAATCCCGCTCTCATCATTTCTGTTTTCGCAACTCAACTTCTGTTGAGATGATTTGATACAAAAACACAATTTTTGGATGGACCAAAATTTGTAGACTCAGGGAAAATAAAACTGGCATCCACTCCTCAAGCTTTGACAATATATACCATATTGTCATAGTTATGTTGTTGAAAAAGTTATTGTACAAGCTTGGGTTGCAATTATGTCAGAATCCCTAATTCGAGGCCTAAATAAAGCCTTTAAGCTACATATACCAAACGAGTCACAGTCCTTCTACTTGTTCTGACTTGGTGTACTATATCTTTTCTAACTGATCAGACAAATGTGTTCCCATAATGTATGGATACCCATTTGCATTTTAATTCATCTCAATGCCAGTTGTTTTACATCTGACTTTTGAGAGGCTTAAAAAAAATAATTTTGGCATAGTTTAAGCATAAATACAATACAATGAAAATACATGAATATAAAAATCTAAATGCACTGCTATCTGCTAACATTAGGGGATATGCTTTAGGTCTGCAGTGTAGTTTTATTGTTTACCAGCAAGGCCAAGCTAACCAGACAAACATGGTATAGATTTTAAAGTATTAAATGTACACAATGCCTATACAACCGTCAAAGGCAAGGCTTGGGATGCATCCAAAATCGCATACTTCCCTACTATAGCCTAGAAATCTAGACGCACCCTAGCGGCAGCAAAAATTATTTTGCAGCAAAGTGTGGTCTAGCAACTCTCCATAGACTTTTGAGCTGGAAAAAAACAAAAACTGGTCCGGCCAATCAGATCGTGTAGAGTTGGTGGGCGGGCTTAACATAATGACGGCAGAGTTATGATGGTCCCGCGTGATTTCCATAGGTGATTTCCCTCTGCTTGAAAACAAAGAAGATGCTGCTGGCAAACAGCGGTCTTTCCAATCGGCTTTGCCCGCGACTCTGGATGACTTGGAGTTAAGAGAACGTCACTTAAGTCATTCCTAAAAAAAAAAAAAAGGAAGATGTGTTCAGAGTTTTGACGACCGGATACAGCAAAAGTTTAATATACCGACTAGCTGGTTCACTGGTGGAAAAACGCATGGGACTCACTCAGCCACAGTCGTTCGTTGCTCTGGTTGGTTGTAACGCTATCCTATTGCGTGCCGAGGGATATTGAAAGACAACCGTTTATCCCGCCCCTCGGATTGAGGTATGCCAATTGTGAGTTCCCAGACCTAACATCTTGATGTAGTTCTGGCTTGCCAGGCTATCCCTACTATATAGTAGGTGTAAAACAGTATGTGACAAAAGAAGTATGTCTAAATTCACAGTACTCATAAAAGAGTAGGAAAAAAGTACCCGGATGACCTACTTATTCCGGCGAGATTCGGAAGTGTGCGTATGATGGACACTTTACTATCCCATGAGGCCACGGGAGAGGATTTGTGAATGGCAGTGAAGCGACGTAACTGACGCTAGTAGGTCACATGATAATGACAACATGAACATATTAGAACATATACTTATTTAGCAATTCCTTATTCAAAATAAGTCCCTACTTAAGAGAGTATGCCATTTCGGACGCAGCCCCAGTCAAGCAGACATCAACATTAGACAAGATGATATACAATAGTAATTACGACTTTCTCTTCAAGGCTAATAGAATGTCACCAACAATTTATACATCTGTTCCATAGGTTTATCAACTGACTCTTGGTAACCACTGAAAGTTTTCATGACTTCTGAGAAGCAAATGACCAGGTTCAACTTGTTCTCTACTCATCAGGTGTGATTCCAACTTTTTTGAACACCAATTAGTGTCACTCAGTCACAAAGCGCCGGCTTCTTTTCTCTGTCCCCTCCAGCTCATAATGAAGCTTCTAGAAGAAGCGATCAGCTCTCTCAGCAACATCATCTGTCATTACCAAAAGTGTGGCTTCAGCAGGGAGAGCCCAGTTATAGGTCAAGTGCTGCCGACCCGCACAAATGGCTCTCTTCCATATTGTATTATCATAGGAGCTTGAGAGGACGTGGGTTATTTTAGTTGAGAGTGCCATGCCACCGAATTCAATATTGAGAGTGGATAGAAAAGCAAATAAACAAGGTCAAGAGTCAGAGCCATTGTGCCAGATGAGATTTTTGGAAGCCAGATGTCACATTCTGGCCTGTAACCACTGCAACTTTAAACTATAACTTTTAACTTTAAACTTATTCCCGAGCATGTGCTGTGACTTCATATGATAGACACAACTATATAGCTAGAACAAGATATCCCTTCATCACCACAAAGCAGGGTTGGTTGAATTTGTTTTGTGACTTTCATGCAATGTCACCACAAAGCTGTGACTTTATTGGATTGTCAAACCCCTTCCAGAAAGCTGGAGTGAATTCCTTTGCTTAAGGGTACAGTCGTGATGGCTCATGGCATGCCTTTCATGGTGCCTGAACTATCTACCCATAGCCATTTATGCCTTATCGTATTTTTTAGTCTACTACATTTCACAAAAAAGTGTCGCTCCTTGTTATTTTGAACCAAATAAATCGTCACCCACTCCTAGACGTGATAGCAGTGTCCGGATCACAAATTGCACGAACGATTCATTTGTGAATTTGACTGATCTTTTCTCGAGTCAACAACTCACTGATTCAAATGATCTGGCCAGACCGAGTCTCCAGTTAACCATCTGGGGTCGACGAACGCGCCGGCGTGTTCTGCTGGATTTTTTTTTTTCACATAGCGGTGAAATCGACTTAAAATACTCCATCATGTATGGTCATACAGATGAAAGCAATACATCATTCAAAACGGTAAAGGGTCTACTTATACGTATATACTATTTGTTCTATTTGAATCTTTTGTATATCTTACATTGGTCTTTTGTAAAATAAGAAAACAAACAGTGCTTTCTGCAGTCTCGGTCTCTGTGAACTTTTTTTCAGCATGGAGCATGTCATATAATTCAAGAATTTATTCTGATTCAAGGGGAATCATAATGCCATAATGACTGGGCGAGAGGAGGAGCTGGGGATTGAGGAGGGTAATTTTTTCCTGAGAAACACGATAGCTGTTGATAATACTGAAGGAGCTTATATATGCATACAGTGATAGGAGTCGTATTCCTATAGGTAGACATGGATCAGCCGAGAGTCAGCTAATGTGATCTTGACTAATGTGACCTGTCAGAACTGACGTTACGCTTAATATATGGTATATTTAGTTATTTTCACCTGTTCTTCACACTTGAATTATCAGTAATTGTCAGTGTAAGTTTTGGAAATAAAATAAAATAAAATGTTTTCTTACTTGCAGATCAATTAAGTGTTTGCATAGTCTTCCTTATTTACTAGTACCAACTACTTGGCAATTTACAATAATTAATAATGATGTCAGACTGAGCTGTAACCTGTTTAAGCTCTATCTGTGTGTCATTACAACCACGCCTCATTTCGTTTCAGCAGTAGGATTAAGTATATAAAATTGCTAAATAAATAGGCTAAACATTCATTGATCAGTACTTTTTACAGTACTTTATGTACACGTAATACTTAAATGGAATGGTTACTGAAATATAATTGTATAGGGTATCTGTATTTTTACTCAAGTATTTGATCCATGGACTTATTCCACCACTGCTTGTTGCTATGAAAAAATGTTGAAGAGCACACTCTTTTCACACAATTCTAGAAACAACAGCACACTCTATTTAAACCATTGAGCAAGCTAGCAGAAAGCATGAATGCTGACCACATCTCTCCTGCAGCAGAGACTCGTCCAGAGCTTCATTTTCTCTCATTCCAGCCCGAGGCCTCTGCATCTAGATCGATATTGTCCATTGCACCGTGGTCCATCTAAGGCTTCCCCCTCCTCCCCGCAGCGTCTGTGCCATGCACACTTCATCCCCTGTCTGTCACCAGCTAATCTCCCGGTTTTGTTTTTCTTGGGTCCGTCGAATAGCCGTGCCGTGATCTGCCGGCGTATCTCAGCCCTACGCTACTGAATCTATCAACCTTTAAAAGTTAACAAGTTGTCTAGGGAAATGCCATTTGTTACCGGTCCAATAGGAAATGTCAGTGTCTAATAAAACGGTGACGGTTGATACACATGTCAATAGTGGCAGAGGCCGTCCGATATGCGCTCTCCTGGGTGCCGAGGAGGAAGAGCGGACTTAAAACAGCAGCCACCTGAAACAGCCACTCTCCACCAGCCCAGTAGGAAATGAACATTGTCAGGGAATAAATCATCCTATTAAGCAAATGCACCATTCCTGGTACCAAAACTGTTGACGAGGGCCCTTAACACAAATGACGAAGACAATCAGACTCGTCTTTCCTCCCAGCGCTCTCGTGTGTGCGCGGATTGCTCTCACAAGTATTCATCAATGAGCATTTCAATTTCCAGGGAAGCTCGATGGCCAATCGGCCGTCCGCTGAGGCTGATGGTAATGAGCACCATGCTTCTGTCTGTCTCTTGCATTCTCCCCTCTCTGTGCAACAACAATTACTACTTCAATCACATTCATTTGGCCCCCATAATTGACTAGTATATTTTACACCACTGTGTTTTCCTGTTATGAAAACCTGATTGGTTTTAGTGCAATAAGAGTCGCAGGGCTCATTTGGTGATCCATAGAGACCACATGTGCAGCGTTACTGCCGAATGAGGTAAAACAGACTGAATGTATCACGAAGATGCTATTCAAATCAATTACTGGGCACCTAAATAGAGATCAATTCGCAATTTACGTTCTATATAGTATGAGTGTGTGTAGTATGAATGTAATCCGGACGTCGAATCCAGTTACGTCGCTTCACTGCCATTCATAAATCCTTTCCCGTGGGCTCATGGGATAGTAAAATGTCCATCATATGCACACTTCAGAATCTCGCCGGATGAAGTAGGTCTCTGGGTACTTTTTTCCTACTCTTTTATACTGTGAATTTGGACTTCTTTTGTCACATACTGTTTATCACCTACTATATAGTAGGGAAGTATGCGATTTCGGATACAGCCATTGCCTTTGGGGAGGAAATATGGGGTTAAATAGCCTGTGAACTTTCAGCTTTCATTATTGTGATTTAAAGGGATAGTTCACCTAAGCATGAAATTTATGTCATTATGTTCTAATCGTGAATGACTTTATCTCTTCCTTGAAAGGTAAAGAGATGTGTTAAAGGTGTTGTTTTCCATACAATACAAGTAGAGATGATTGCGAAGCATTGAAAAGAACCCACACTGAAAAAAAATGGTTTAAACAATTTTCACTTAGAAATAAATATATTTCATAAAAATGTCACGTTTAAATCAGTGCATCACATGTCGATTATTTGTAATTATTTAATTAGAAAGACCGAAATTGTAAAATGCACTCCAATAATCTTCGAAAAGGAAAAATAACATGGAGAAACATGAAGGTTAGTAGAATTTTCATTTTGTTCGAACTGTTCTTTTAATATAACACGCGTTTCTTGAGTGGTTTAGTAACATTTACCAAGGTCCTCAACTCAATGCCAATGCCAATGTAGTGCAGTATAGTTGTCATATTAGAAGAGAATGTGTAATAAAGGAGAGAGTGCTGCTATGCAATCGCCATGGAGACACTATTAATCTTGTTTTTGTATCTGTACATGCAAGGTCATGCTGCTTTATACATGCAGTTTTTCTTTTGTTTGGTTGGACAATGTCATAGCACATTGTGTCAGCTCAAGTGTCAGCACCAACACCAGTCCTGGAAAGAGGTGGAGGAAAGATGATTTCCCTAAAGACACTTACAGCAGATTACGTGCTTTTCATAAAACATTGATTACTAGGGCTTTTCCTGAACATGTTGGAGGTTTGATATTATCAAAGGGGTATAAACGTGACTAATCTCCTTAGATTATGCCTCATTTATGTATTTATTTTTACATTTAAATTATCATTAGCTACTATCAAAAGAGGGTCATGGTTTCCTTTGAACTTTCAGCACAATCTAAAGTCGGGAAAAGAAATAAATAAGAAAGTTAATCCATGGGAATTAGTGTTCAGCCTGAGTAGTTAATTGCTTTGATTGATTTCCCCCCTCCTCCTTTCTCCTCTGTTCTCCATCGTGCATGGCTCCATCTCTTTCTCTGTCCCTGGTTTCAGGCCGTCTGGGGTAGAGGTTATTTTCAAGAAAAACTCCATTGTTTCTCCCGGCCGTAAGATCACTCTCTTCCTACTGGGACTGAAACAGAATACGTAGACATGGTCTTGCAGCACCACTGGCCTCTTTCCAGATATGTATCGAGGTAATGCGCACACACATAATGGGTTCTATCTGCCGGCCCTTGCCGTGGCACCAGCTCAGCTCTCCCTGTTACTGTTTTTGGAAGATGAATATTGATTGGGCTGCTGTTACAGCACTAGTCGCTGTCTTCCTCTCTCTGCCTCAGTGTCATGGGGGACGTGAGACATTGGCCCCTAATAATAGGCCAGTAAGAACACCTCTCTACTCTGGAGACATAGAGCAAGTTTCATTCTGTCCTCTCCTCCCCTGGAAGATTGGATCGTGGACCACTAAAGGCTTCTTTCAGCAGCTATCTCAGGATAGACATGAGATCCCGTGTGACAACGGAGCTCTCTGTCAATCACTCCTGTTTTGCTGTGACGAGCTGTGGATATGCACCCAAAACCCCAAATAACCAGATTTTCGGAGGATGTGTGCCACATTCATTGAATTAAAGATGTTTGGATTGTTTTATATGACAATTTAAAGCAATACGCCACTGGAGACATACGTTACAGTGATTTCACCATGAGCAAACTGTTCCCACAAAGGACGATAACTATAACAATAAAGATATGGTTATAAAAAGTGTTCCACAAGTCCACACCACAACTATAATGATAATGGCAAAAATAAATAATATCGTTGGAATCGCTTTCACTGCAATATTTCCTCATTGACTTTAAAGAGATTGAGCATTTAAAGCTGCAAATGCCAAGTGTACACTTGTAATAAACTGACCGATATCGTGTGTTGGTGTGGACGCTAATATAATTATCGTTCTTGGTGTTAATGGGTCTTTGTGCACAACAGGAAGCTATTTTAAATCAATAGATTTTCAAAAATCAATGTAGAGCATACTTTGACAACAATGTTATGATTAAAGACACCGATATTCAATCAATGCAGTTCTTCCATTTATTCATTACGGTACGTTGTTAAAAAGTGCACATTTTCAGTTACATTTAGAAGCAAAAAACAAAACAATTTTGTTCAGTTAACAAAACAATTTTACAGTGCGGTCACAGGTGTGTTTGTGTTTTGTTTTTACAAAAGGTTTCCAGTGTGACTCATTCAATGGAATAGGGTCCATTTAAAAAAAAGTATTTTAAAAGTTAAAGTTTTTATAATAAATATGGATGTTTTGAATTTGGAACTGTTTATTAACCTTTGGAACAATACAACTGAATGAAAATGGCATTTTGTCATAATTATAACGATTATAAAGACGTCATAGCCTAGCACAAGTAAAAAGTAATTGATGCACTTTTACTATTTTTACTTCTCGGATATACTTTGCATGCAGAGAAAAGTATAGTCTTACAGTCATGCCCTGACATTTTTGAGTTTTTTTTTTTTTTTTGTGCCGTTCCATATAACCCCTATCTTAATACTAGACTGAATTACCCGAGACCATCAAAATTGTTATATCACTCACATTCACCATTGAAGGATTTCTCAAGACCCCCTAGATAAGCCATTTAATTTCCGCCTGTGGCTGCGAACACTGGAAGAATACAATTATTTTATCTAAGTTGTCGTCTTATGACCGGATTCTTGAGCTGCTGCGACTTCTATGAGCCAAAAAAATGAATAACAGTTTTGTCATTTTCATTAGAAGAAGAAGAAAAAAATCCTCCACACTTTAAAAATGTTCATTTACATAAGCATATAAGGAGCTTATGTTTTTGGCCACTAAAGTCTTTATGCAATGCAAAAATGATTTCCCTGTTATTTGCATTTGCATTGAAATATGCAAATTTGGATGTATTCAAATCTATCTGCATTCACACTATGTGTGAGTTCAAATCACATCAAAATCTCAGTTCTGACGGGTCATATTCTTCATTATGAATCTTTTACTTCTCATAAGTGAAAGTGCTCTTTGAAGCATATTTTACATTCTGTGCACCTTTAACAGGACCCATCACTCAACTCAGTTACAGTAATTGGGGAGTTTTGCAAGTGCTTTGAAGATGCTTTGTTAAAATGTTGAATTAATAAAATCTCAGGCATGCAAGTGGCATCTTCTAAACAAATATTATCCTTGGTTTTCCCTTAGAAGTGTCACTCAGTAGAAAAGTGGCGAATCTAGGATCTTAAGTGTGTTTTCTTTATTTAAAGAAGCACGTATGAGTCCTAACCTCTTTTACATATGAGTCAAAGTGTAAAGGGGTCATTACCGTGGCTCTTTTCCTCTTCATTATTTCTGTATCTCTCTCACCATGAAGCAAACTCAATTACCCAGCTACGTTTTGGCCCCTCTGATGAATCTTCAAATTATGCTTTTTTTGCCTGTTTAATTTTTTATGTAAGCATTATATCTGGAGTTTAACTGCAAGTACCATTTTATTGAATATATCATTGAGAACTATATTTAAATCTGAAGTGGGCAGTCGTGAAATAGATAGTAGATTATATTTAATTGACTAATTACATAGCCATGATTAGTTTTTCTGTAGATTAGTCTTTGTAATGTGATCCTACATGCAAATGTACTGCCAACCGGCTATTTTCAGCTATTTTAGTTATGAAGCTTTAAATATTCATGATTTATAAAGTTAAAAGACGAAGCCGCAGGCAAACGCATATAGTCATTTTACCCTACCTCTGTGAAGCTTTAGAAGTTAAAAACACAGTTCTGTTGTGTTACTTAGTAAATATGTATCAAACAATAACCTCGATCCGTCAGCACACGCGTGAATATGCTCTCAAAGTTCAACAAATTGTATCGTTTAATTACATCAGTAAGAACTGAGTAGTTCTGAAAAAAAACAAGATATGTGTCGAGTATGTAATTTCTTCACTGCTTCTGAATGTTAATGGGAAACAAACTGCAATTTAACACTGTTAATATGAAGATATGAGCTATTATTGTATGTAAAAATGTTCCATTACTGTTTCACATGGAGGGGAAAAAATGGTATATGTGTGCATTAGTGTAATAATGAATTAAATGCATATGCAAACAAGGTATAAACAATTATTTAAAATAATAAATAATATTTAAATAAGCTAAATGATTACATCAAAATGCTGGAGGCATTAGCAATGCAAGTATTATGAAAAGTCTTGTGCTGTGTGTGGGCACTGGAGCAAGGTTAGCTGGATCTTCTGTCCCACAACACCTTGATGAAAAACAGAATGGATAAAAGGAAGTGTGAAGGAAATATTGGCAGAGTGAGAAGCCCGATGCCCTGTGCAGCTGCAGGCAAACATATTTATGAAGCCATTCTAGTGCACATTGAAGCCAACATGCTGCCCCAGTGGGGACACGCGCCACCCTGCTGGCCTGCCCTGCTTGACTCGCGCGCACACACAGGATAATCCTCATCCTCACACCAAAACACTGAGCTCAGAGCTCCAGTTCGGATGTGTGGAGGATGGACCGCCACTCCTCAATCCAATTAGCATCTGATTACAGGCAGCTGCTAAAGCAGAGCGCTTTTCCTCATTAACAGCAGACACCTAGGGCTCTTCAACCTGCGGAAACAGCAGATGAGCGAGCTGAAACACGACACGCACATGACACGCTATCTCAAACCACCCGTAGCAGGAGCTGCCGAGAGTATTTTATTTTATTTTATTTTATTTTATTTTATTTTATTTTATTATTTTATTTTATTTTATTTTATTTTATTTTATTTTTTTATTTTATTTTATTTTATTTTATTTTTTTGTTTTATTTTATTTTATTTTATTTTATTGTTTTGTTTTATTTTATTATTTTGTTTTATTTTATTTTATTATTTTATTTTATTTGAATATTTTGTTTTATTTTTTATTTTATAATTTTGCTTTATTTATTTTGTTGTTTTATTTTAGAGATGATAGATAGATAGATAGATAGATAGATAGATAGATAGATAGATAGATAGATAGATAGATAGATAGATAGATAGATAGATAGATAGATAGATAGATAGATAGATAGATAGATAGATAGATAGTTTTTTTTTTTTTTTTTTTTTTTGGTTTTATTTTGTTTTATTTTATTTTATTATTTTGTTTTGTTGTATTTTATTATTTTGTTTTATTTTATTTTAATATTTTTTTTTTTTTTTTTTTTTTTTTTTTTTTTTGCTTTATTTATTTTGTTGTTTTATTTTAGAGATAGATAGATAGATAGACAGACAGACAGACACCTGTGGAAATCTATTGAATTATTTCTGTCCATCTTGTGTAATTGTAAAATGAAATGCAGGAGAACATATTTTATGTGGATTCGATAACTCAGATTGTCAGGCATGAAGGAGATGAAAGAGAGGAGACTTAATCTATATTGAGTTGGCTTGCAGGACAGCTAACACAAAATCAATTCTTTTCACTCGCTGCTGGTGCCAAACAAGCCCACTTGGACCATGCGATACTCTCCCTCTCACACACACACACACACACACACACATGCAGGTGGGCAGAAACGAAGGAAGAATGTTCCATAGCTCATGGCATGATGCAGGTGCAAGCACATACACACACACACACACACACACGCACACACATACACACATCATAATAAATTATTAAGGCATCTCTTCATCTTTCAGGAAGCACCTGGGCCATGATCCAAAAACAGCCAAACACCCTCAAAGACTCGCTGACCAAAACAGAATCCCTGTGTAGTCCGCCGTACCAACTCTGTGGTCTCTATTTAAATCGATTTGAATGATTGAGTGGGAGAAAAGCATCAATCTTGAAGGAAAAGTTCACCCAGAAATGTTGCCATTATTTACTCGCCCTCATGACGTTCCAACCCAAAATGTCAAAACTGTTTTCCATACCAAAAAGGACAAAAAGCAGATAAAATCATCATAAAAGTAGCTAACATGGCTTGTGTGCCATTTTCCAAGTCTTCTGAGGTCATTTACTAGTGTGAGGAGCTGACTGTAATCAACACGGTTGAACCAGTGGTGTTTGGCCGTGTAAATAACCATCCGCTTTTGCTGTATAGAGCAGCTCGGGCATTCTGCCCAATTTGAGTTTCTCTAAATAAAGAAAGTAATACAGTGGCAGTATAATAATGGCGAGTAAATGAAGATAAAATGGTCATTTTTGGTCACCCATTCCTTTAATGTGTTAATCATTAAATGAACAATTTCACTACAGAGTCTCTTTGTCTCTAATGTCAGAAGGACTGACCTCAGGTTAAATCAATTGTAAGTCACTCTAAATTACAATGTAAAGTTATACAAGTGAGTCTCCTTGGGAAAGAGCTGATTTTGAGCGCATTATTAAATGATAACCATGTAAGAGCTCATACAATATTTGCATGAAATATTTAATAATTTGACCACAAAGCTCATTTTGCCTTAATTTATTATTATGTTTTACATTTGAGGGAAATTGGGCTTATTAGCCACCTTGTTTTATAATCTCCTGATAAAACCAGACCTCCGACACTATTACATTTTTCACCTGTTATATATTCTATTATAAATAGAGTGGAAATGAGGACGTTTTTTTTTTTCCTCTTAAAATGGCTGTTCTTTTTATATGTGTGCTTTTAATACACGTTCTGAGCTCCATCGGAAATGAATTAAAAGAGCAAATCTATTTTTACTCACTGATATGGTACAAAAAGTCAGTGTTAAAAAGAAGACCTTCACATAGTTTTAATTGTGTTCATTTAGGTCATACTTACAATCTGCAAATCTTTTCTCTAAGTATGCAAGAAAGAGCAGTCTGTGTGCATCCTAAACTAACTCTTACAGGCTTGGCAGACTCAAAGGATATACCCTTACAGAAAGAAAATATAGTCCCATATATTTATGATCAATAAATAAATATTAAATATATTGAAAACCATTTGGAATAATATATTGCGTTAATATATTACAATATATTAATTAATACATAAAGAGTTGCCACTTTTCATATATTGAAAAATATGTTACAATATATTTACTGTTACACTAATGTGTATTGACATGAGTTACTTTGACTCAATTGAGTTATGTGTCTGCTACACAAAGTATTTGAGTTGAGATTACCAGGAAAGTTGTGTTGGTATTACTTAAGGGTGCATGTTGAAAACATGTAAAGTCTAATTGGTCAAACACAAATTAGTAGAGTTCAAAATACTCAAATCTAATGCAAAGACTTGCCTCAATTATTTTTGAGTCAACGTGCAATATTTTTACACTGTGTGCAAACTTGCCTTGCATTTCTCAAGCATGGTTTACTCAAAAGTGTAAGTTGTTAAAACAAAGACATACAAAAGAGTGTTGGGATAACGATAGACCGTTTAATGCAAAGTCATCATTATGCTGATCAGTGTTTGCTTTAGTTGGGCACTTGACCCTGGAGTTTGTAATGCTGTATTAAATTATTTAAAGAAAATATGTTTTTTTTTTTCATAAGTGTATACTAGCTTACTGAGTGTTATGTGCAATATACACCCTACTGGTTATTTTAGTTTTTTTGTTTGTTTGTTATATTATATTAAATACTATGCATTAATTTACAATAAACATATTATAGTGCAGTACTATGCTACATTGATTTCATGGCCTCATCTTTTTGCATGTGAGTGGCATACAGTTATCAACTTGGAAACGAACAACAACAACAATAATACTTGTATTTACAAGATAATACAAGATTTGTATTTCAAATAAATGCTTTTTGTTTTACTTTCTATTCATCAAAGAATCCTAAAAAAGATGATCACACAATAATAAGCAGCACAACTGTTTTCAACATGATAATAATAACTGTTTCATGCTTGATAATAATAATTATCATTATTACGGCTGCTGAAAATTCAGATTTGCCATCACATGAATCAGTTATTTTAAATTGTAATAATATTTCACAATAGTGCTGTTTTTACTGTATTGTATTTTATCAAATAATCCAACCTTGGTGAGACTTCTTTTCAGAAACATAAAAAAATCTTCCCAACCCCAAACTTTTGAAAAACTCGCCATATTTCACATTGTGACTTTTGTTGCTATGCTCATGCAAGTGTAGTGCCAGAAGTTTAGTGCTTAAATTGTATTATATGATTCTTAAATTATATATTTTCTGTAGTATATTGGTTGTGTGTTTGCATGTATGTCAATAATGTTGTCCTGAAAATGCTGAAGGAGTCTGCCTGTAACATTAGCTATCAGCATTATTAGTATTTTAGCATGCTAATCAGATCGAAAATATGACTTTAACGCCATAAAGTTAATGTCAACAGTACATGATCTAGCTATGGGTTCATGTGATTCATTCACTGCCCCTTTATTCTTTTTTCCCCCTAGTTGTCAGATTTGATTCTTCTGAGCAGGGGATCTTGCTTCTGTCCTTTGCCCAACTCAGCTGCTGATTTGAGCGGAAGGTTTTTGCTGCATTCTGCCCAATGGTGGTGGCACAGATAGGGCATACCTGCCAGGCTGACTATATAGCAGGCACACAGACAGGAATATTTGAGTTGCAATCTCATGGCGTATGCCTTTGCAGATAACTGTGGAAGGTCATTGCCAGCTCATGCCGATGTCTTGATTTACAACTGAGCTCTGGCCTGATGCACATACTGATAAGATTTTTTATTGTGCTCTCAGGGACATCTTTTCAAATGTGGTTAGCATTTGAGAGCCCCTCTCCGTCTGAATTCTCCTTTGCAATGTAATATTGTTACAGACCTTAAGGTAGGTTCCTTTATTCTAAGCTTTTGATGTGAACAATAAATTTGAACACAACAATATTTCTGTAATAAAAGTCTCATATGAGAAACGTCACTCTAGCGACGTTTATCCAACACCACTAAACCGTCACTCTGGTGACATTCTCACCTCAGTCTGGAGGAAATGGTCAAGCCTGTGCCATTTTGGGGTATTATCATGCGTTTGAATGACACAAAACATGATATTGGCTTTAGCTGCAATATACAGAGATATTTCTGAGCTTCTAACCCCAACCATAAATAAACCAGCCTCTCAGGTGCATACTGTGGCACCTTTTTCCAATGTGCAAATATTTATGTTTACAGTACTGTACACTCTAAAAAATGCAGGGTTAAAAAATAACCCAACCTTAACCACGCCGCTGGGTCACTATAGGACAGAACACGCGCTGGGTTGGTTTGACCTAAGTGCTGGGTTTGTCCATTTAACCCATATTGTTGGGTCATTCATTTGACCCAACCAGTGGGTGAAATTGACCATCTTGCTGGGTTAAGTCTTACTCATGTGCTGGGTTATTTCCTGTATCATTGCCTTATTAAAATTAGTAACAAATATTTTTTTATATTACCGTACTAATGTAAAATAATGATTGTCACTGTAATACAATAAACCAGAGAGTCCACTGTATATGTGATTTCAATCATTTATTTTATTTTTTTACATTTTTAATACATTTAATATTTTTTTGTAAACAATTATTACAATTATACAATGTATACTCATTAAAAAAACTTTAAAAAAAAGGTAAAAAAACATAACGGTTCATTAAGTAAGGTCTTTATACACCACTGAAAACATAGTTATGTATATGATATTGCATTTCTGTTAACAGATCCTCCTAAATACAGTATTACACAATGCACCTTTAAAAGTCAATAAGAAACTAATTTGAACTCTTATACGATTATGATTTCATTTATTAAGATGTGTTGATTTATTAAGAATAGCTACAAACATTTACAATGCGACTAAATATCACAGGGTTTTCCTCACATTTGACAGAGGACGATTCTTTTCCATTAATTTGATACACTGCTTCGTGTATTTAACATGAAAAACAAAATAAAACTTTGAAACAAAGATCACCAGCCTCCAGCAAAGACTCGGTCTCGATGACGTGGCCTGGAACAATGGCAACGGTCTGACGTGTCCCCCTCGACGCATCCCTGATGCTCCAGTCATTTTGTAAATATTCATCCATGTTGGTCCCCAACTGTTGATTACACACAATCACTTAGAGTGTTGCAATATAACTGTCATGCAAGTTTTTTGTGAAAGTATTTATATTTTTTTTATTGCAAACATTACCAAATATGGCCAAATGTGAAAAACAAACAAAATGTATATTTACACATCTAAATAGACAATTAGCAGTCTAAAATAGTCTGGGATTCAGGATAAGACAAAAACACGATTTGGAAAATGGATTCATGATGTACTCGCTCATTATAAACATTTTGTAAATTTTGAACACAAAAAAAGTTAAGGACTGCAGCTTTAAAAATTAACAAAAATCTATTTTAAAAAAATGCAATTTTATGTTGCAAACAGAGATTGCACCTTTAAATATTCTAAACCTAAATTAATTTCATAGTTATCAAGCATATCAAACTTACAGGTTGCATGTCAAGGACCTCTGAGCCTCTGTGGTGGGTCTGAAGCCCTTTCCTCCTCTCCTGTAAGGTTAGATGGATGGGGGAAGCAGAGTTTGCAGGACCTTCAAAGCCATCAGCTAAACAATATGAGCATAATAAAGTTGCATTATCATTTAAATAGTATGCTGTATATAACAATTCATATTTCTAAAGTAGCATTTCTGACTTTTCTGCCCTGGTGTTTAAAATGGCGCTGTTGTGACAATAGCAAAAACTATTTATTGGCCTCAAACATCGCGCACACTTGATCCATGACCACTGTCTTAGTAGTACTAAATTATTCTTAGTAGGCCTACCTCAGGTCCTAACAACTTATAATGGGTTCAGGGCGAGAACATGCTTAATATGAAATCGATTTATTTCTCATTGCCTCAGTCGCCGTTTGTAAAGATTGCACGTCTGACGTCATACAGTTATTATTTGATTTTTTTGGGTAAAAACGATCCTGGTTCCGACATAGACATTACAGAAGAAACACGCAGACTGTGCTGGAACTTACCCCCGTCGCTTCTTCTGACGAGAATTTCTTAAATGTGCCAGCAGACTTTAGTTTCCACACAGACTAGACTTTTTTCCCGCAGTTTTTACGTACGACCCCTAGGGACATAAACATAGGCTACTGCGCGTGCACGGGTTCATTCAAAACGCTTTCCTCACTTTTAATTACTTAACGTCCACAATAAATACGATATTTACGTGATGAAATTAAAATGTAAACTACATATTTCATTAAGGCTGCTGATATAGCTGGTTTACAATGTGGCATTTTGTCAAAAAATCTAACCGGCTAGCTGTTACTAATGTTTTACAGAATAAATAGGCTACGTTATAGCCTACCCCTCGCACTTCCATATCAAAGACTGTATGCTGAACAGTGAAATTATTAATGTTAAGAATATTGGTAAACATATTAACTTACCATAAAACACTGCCTGCTCCGACCTCCGAGTGAAGTCCTCCTCGAGTCAGAAGTGAAGAATCCAGAAAGTTCGGCAAAGAATAAACCGGTTGCTGGGTCAAAATAACCCAACAAGCTGTTTATTTGTGAATTACCCCCTTACAACTCATTTTACCCAGCATGAGCAACCCATTAATGTGTTTACAGTGCCCCAAACAACCCAGCATTTTGACCCAGCACAATCAACCCAACAATTTGTTTACAGAAACAACCCAGCATTTTTTTGAGTGTACCTTACTGCAATTTGATATACATGTTAATTTTATTAATCTTTTTAGATTCATAAAACATTGAATTCATGGAAATTAGTATTGTATATAATGGATTAGATTGATTAAATCCATCCAATGCATCACATTTATTTGAAGAATTTACCTAACCATTCACTACCAATTCATTCTGTTCTGTGTGTGATTTCTGGTGCCATAGTCAGATAAACAAATTGCAAAAATCTAATTAATAGTATTGTATTATATTATAGTACAATTATTGTCACTGTACATTTGTATTCCAATTATGTTTTTGTAATAATGTCTAATATTGTATGTTTCAGATTATATACAAAAATAGAAAAATTTACATATTATATATGCATCAGGCTTAGAAACAGAAATAGAAAACAACGTTGCACCTACAGTATATATCAACTAAGTCAAGAGTATTAGTTGAGTATTAGACTGTTAGAGGTGGGTTAGGGTTAGTAGAATAAGTTGACATGTAGTTGCAAAGTTAGTCAGTATAATGTCTGTTGGGGACCATCACAATAAAGTGTTACTGAAAATGAATAATTTTTGAAGACAATAAAATGAAGAATAAACATGTCTATTAGAATGGAGTTGATGATGGCACTAGAGTGACGTTTTGGATTGCCCTTTTAACAGTAAAGTGACCTTTCTTTAAGAGATTGTGCTGTGCTGTTTCCAGACAAGCTTCTGAACACTTGGCACAACCAAGCACAGCATGCTTCAGCTCTCCAAGAAAACCATGAAACTTTGATGGAAAATCATTTCACTACGGGCTCTCCTCTGCCGTTCCCCCTTCATCCTTCTAAAGGATGGTTTGATCTTTATCTCTCCTCTCAAAAACATTTCTGTTTGCCTTTCGGCCTCCTCGTCCATCGTCAATCTTACAGCCTCTGACAGAACAGCTCGACCAATTGATTCCCGTGTGACGGCAAATACCACTAATGGGACAAAACAGCCTTAAACATAGAGCGAGAACTCTCTGGGAGAACCTCAAATCCTCAGTCTCTTGAGATTATTATGAGGACATCTGAGCGGAGCAGCTTTGTTTGCTATAGTCTTAATGAGCATCATGGTACATCTAGATCTCTCCTCTCCCCTGAAGTGCGATGAAACACTTTGTTCCCTATTATTTCACCCTTTCTGCAAGTGTTTGCCGCTACTTAACCTCTTAATTGTACTGCATAACCCTTGGTTATAATGACAGCATTTTGTCTCCAGCGTCACATTTACACTTGTATATGTTTTTATCTTGTTAATTCACATTCAACTGTCTCCGCTTGAGGATCAATGTAGTAACATGGAATGAGCTTTATAATATTCTGAAATAAACTGTGACTCAGATAATAACTGCTAACCTAGCAAAAAAAGGCACTAAAAGTGTGCAACGATAACCTTGGGGACGTGCGCAAGAGAATCTGAGAAGAAGAAAAAAAAATCTAAACAACAGCGCACTGATTAATTTAGCCTACATTTACATATAATACCTGACACAAGCTGTCTTGACAAACGTTTGCGGTGGCAAATGTTCGGGACTGTAGCTGTACTTGGCAAGCTGCTACTTCTCTCCTACCATATGGCAGTTTGACAGTGTTTTCTCTGCTAATTAGTACCTTACACATAAGCCAGGGCAACGGACCAAATGTCAAAGCATTCCTCCTATTCTTGCATCAATAATACCACCTGAAAAACCTAGACAAACTTATATATGTCTTTTTCAAAGAGAGCGAAAGTAGGATTGTGATCAGAGATTTCAACAGTAGGACACATCCAGAGAAACATTCAGTGCAACAAAACAATGCATTTATGTTGCAAGACTCTGGATTAGGTTCTCACATTCCACGAGTACCAGATGTGGGCCGGATCTGGGCCGACACCAGGTTGCTGATGTCTGGGTAGGAGCTTTCAGAGTATTTCATTCCACCTCTGAACACAATCATATTTGCACAATGACCAGATGTTCTAGAAACTGTTTAATTCTTAGGTATTTCTTGGTGGGTTTGTCTCTAAATAGCC
The DNA here is from genome assembly GCF_029890125.1 of Rhinichthys klamathensis goyatoka. Taxonomy (NCBI): domain Eukaryota; kingdom Metazoa; phylum Chordata; class Actinopteri; order Cypriniformes; family Leuciscidae; genus Rhinichthys; species Rhinichthys klamathensis. The sequence goes on from NW_026607029.1 coordinate 259,199, forward strand.
ACACCATACCAAGAGAGAGGCTCGAAGATAAAGGCTTAAAGGTTTTAAAATGGTCAAAGTGTTTGTTTTATTAGTGTTGTAATTAGCAATGATTGTATTTAACACAGTTTGATAGAGTTCATCCCTGCTAGTGCCAAAATGTTGATTACTAATCAAAATATTACCATCAGAATACTTACAATGGATGTAAACCAGGCCAGAGCAGTCAGTTCCATAAAGATGGAGTTTGTAATTTTGTTAAGGAAGTAATTTAGGCAGATTAACTTTTGATTATGTGTTTCCAACTTAACTCCCATAGTGAAGATAGCTCAATCTAAACAGTCCCTTTTTGGTTTCTTAAAGCTACGGTTAATGATAATTTGAAAGATTGCCAAACTTCAGACAAGGTTAGTATGTAATTATGTCACCTGCCAACTCATAGGGCCAGTTTCATAAACATAGCAATTATGTCAAGACAGTATCTCAAGATCTAGTATGACCCACTAGCTGTTAGTCAAGGGGCAGTCAAGCCGCAGTCACACTGAACTTTGAGCATGCAACATTTCTTCGGACACTGCAACGGTCGTGATATGATGTAAGGCTCTGCAGCGTCTTTTTTATAAACATGAATTCAACATATAACAAATAGTAATACACTCAAAATGTAAAAAAAAATATATACAATCTACTCAACTGCAAAAATATTGTTCTATACAGCCAAGAGGTCATGCAGAGAAATATCAGTCTTCTACTGGTCAAATGTGTTCATGTGATGCGAAATCACAGAATTCACCAAACTTGAACTTTGGAACGCAGCAAAATGTGAAACTTTTCCCATGAGCTTCCTTTTGTGGTCTGCTGCATTCACATGCGTATGAATGGACGTCAATGGAATAAAAAGTGTAGTGTGACAGGACCTTAAGTGTTACTTTTTGGTATCAAATTAGGTCAATTTATGTTTTTATGTAACTGACTTATAAAGTGAACAGTCTGAAAGTAAAGAAAAAAGATGACTAACTTGTTAGACTAGTCTTAGCAGTTTATGCAACCGACCCATAATGTTTAAAGGGTTAGTTCACCCAAAAATGAAAATTCTGTCAGTAATTGCTCACCCTCATGTTGTTCCAACCCCGTAAGACTTTCGTTCATCTTCGGAACACACATTAAGATATTTTTGATTAAATCTGAGAGCTGTCTCACTCCTCCATAGGCTTCTTAAGGGATCGAAACTGACCGGCCCAAAAGTTATGAAAGACATCGTTAAAATAGTCCGAGTGACTACAGTGGCTCAATCTTAAGTTTATCAAGCGACGAGAATACTTTTTGTGCGCAAAAAACAAACAAAAATAAAGACTTTATTCAACTAATCATTTCCTTCTCTGTACGGCCGTGATATTTCATGTAGTGATATTGCGCAAAGCTTCTAGGTTGCACGTCACACAAGCTCACTATTGGCCGACGCTGGTCATGTGTGTGATGCGTGACGTACAACCTAGAAGCTTTGCGTAGTTTCACTACATGAAATATCACGGCCCACAGAGAAGGAAATGATTAGTTGAATAAAGTCGTTATTTTTGTTTGTTTTTTTTGCGCACAAAAAGTATTCTCTTCGCTTGATAAACTTAAGATTGAGCCACTGTAGTCACTCGGACTATTTTAACGATGTCTTTCATAACTTTTGGGCCGGTCCGTTTCGATCCCTTAAGAAGCCTATGGAGGAGTGATCCAGCTCCCAGATTTAATAAAAAATATCTTAATTTGTGTTCCGTAGATGAACGAAAGTCTTACGGGGTTGGAACAACATGAGGATCAGTAATTACTGACAGAATTTTCATTTTTGGGTGAACTAACCCTTTAAGTCTTGAGGCTATACTTTTTAATGATTTGTCTGATGCTCTCTACTTCCATTGTAAATGCCTTATTGTAAACATCTGATGGGTGAGTCAAAATCATTTTCAACCATAATCGATTCTCTGACTGTAATGCATGCAGGAGTTTGCTGACATGGGATTGGCTGACATGTCTTATGAAGGTGGGGTTTTGTTTTTGGTTTTATTCAGTGGTTTATTCAGAAGTATAGTTAAATATCTGAAATCATAGCACCTTTATTGCTTAGTTGAGTCTTTTAGACAGAAAATACTGTTCCAGTATATGTTGAAGAACAGGCTTATCCGATTCTATTTTCTAACAATGTAATCATGCAAAGCACTCCAAATTTCATTAACACATTGCTTTCCGACCTCATGAGTATTTACATAAATATATTCCTGTGTGGCTATTCATTCAGTCACAGCATGTAGATAGAGATAGTCTTTTACATGTTTGGCTTTTCATAATTACGCTGCCATCAAATGACTGAGAAAGACCTCAATGTCAATTTTGGAATATTTGCAAAGCGTTTACATTACAATGTTCTTCTGGGTTTTCTTACCAAAGCAAGACAATACAGTGCAAAAATAACATTACAGTCAAGAAATGCTGCCAACATGTTTGCAACCCTTTAATCTGTGGTCATATCGCAAGATCATTTCATGATTCAAAAGAACAGTGATTTTTGGAAACAAGTTACCCATTCATATTCATTGTCTCTAGAAACTTGTGCTGTCTTTGTTGTCTCTCATATATAAATATATATATATATATATATATATATATATATTAGCTTTATTTCCTTCCATTGACAGCTACACAACTACCACTTTGACGCTTCAAAAAGTCCATAAAGAGATTGTAAAATTGTATGAAGAGAATTGATCGCTTTATATGATGAACAGATTGAATTTAGGCTTTTATTCACATTTAAACATTGATTAGCGAACACATCAGTTGTGGTAAACGGAAGCTCAAGCATGTTCGCTTGACGTGCGAGAACCAATGATATTCATTCTCGTGTTATACGCAGCACGTTTGAGGTTTGTTCTCGAGTGTCAAGCAGGTTCGATTGAGCTTCTGTTTGTGTTCATTGATCAATGTTTAAATTTGAATAAACGCCTAAATTAAGTCTGTTCATCAGATAAAGCGATCAAGTCTCTTTAGAAAATTTGGACTAAACCACTCGATTCATATGGATTAGTTTTACGATTGTTTTGAAGCGTCAAAGTGTCAGTTGCATAGCTAGAGGGACAAAAAGCTCTCAGATTTCATTAAAAAGATCCTTATTTGTGTTCCGAAGATGAACAAAAGTCTTGTGGGTTTGGAAAGACATGAGGGTGAGTAAATAATGACATAATTTTCATTTTTGGGTGAACCAACTCTTTAACTGAACCAAACGTCATGACATGTTTAAAAATAAAAGTTCTAAATTGACTTTGAGGAAGTTTTGCCTTTCAAAATTTCCAGTAAATAACTCAATTTCTCTCGAATTTAAAGACTGATGCATTTTAATAAAGCAAAGCCGCCTGGTTAGCCATACTGTTCTCATATGAGTGACTTTGTAATGTGTCCCCTCACACTTCTGCAAGGTTGTATAGATGCAGTCAGGTGCTTGGGGCCAGACTCAGGGATGTTTGAGCCCTCTTCCCCCTGCTAAGGATCCTGACATCAGGGTCAGAGATAATGGCTGTGGCCAGATGGTCCCTGTCCACTGGGGAGAAAGGATGCAGACAGCATGGTCACTCTCTCGCTTTAGAGGTTGCATATTTCACCACTATTTAATACTTATTACATGCATCGTTTATCTTAATTATTTCTCTATGAAAGTTTGATGTGGAACACAACATAGTTGACACAAGAGTAAGTACTTTGCCCTTGTTTGCAGATGATGAGGTGGGAGGTAAGAGGTCTTAAAGGTATACAGCAGATAAAACAGATTTACAAAGCAGCCACTTTACTTCATAGTATTTCAGTTTCTTATTCACAAACCACCTGCAATCCAGTCTAACCAGGAATTAAATATACTTGGACAGTGCTTAATGTTTTTTTTGGGGTCTATTCAAATAGGTTTGCATGATTGAAAGTTAAAAAACACCTTTTTCACATATGTGACAATGTTGCAGCTCCTCTCTTCCCAGTCTGTCAGTAATGCTCTGGGTGCGTTTCCCGAAAGCATCGTTAGCCAACTATGGTCGCTTGTTCTGTCGTTATCATCATAGTTCAACGAGTCGGTGTTTCCCGAAACCATAGTTCTAACGAACATTCGCATTGCAAAGTTGTGTGTTTGGAACGACAGCTCTCGAGCTGTGGTTAGAAGCATAGTTTCTTGTTTGCATGACATATGGACTCAATAAATCCTTATCTTGAGCCAAATAAGCAAGCTGACGTTCAGTACAATCTATATTATTTAGAAAATTAACTGAGAAAAATGAGAAATAGTCCTCAGATGACATGTCTGTAATTCATAGCAAAACATATAGCATTAATTCGATCTCAAACAGTTTCATTAAAATAAGTTTTTACTCCACCACCCGTGTGACGTCATAAACCAACGTGGTTGATTGACCAATTTGCGACAATACGGTTTCGGTAAACAATCGTGACTAGCTAGGTGATTTCTTCAACGATGCGTCGTGCTGTGGTCAAGCAGTGAGTAACGTCATTCTATGGGAAACGCACCCCTGTTTAATTACTGTCTCTATGAAGCCCCTCCTTCCGAAAAGTGTAATGTGCTCTGATTGGTCAGCTGGATCATTGTGTTGGGATTGGTCAACCTCTTTGAGCGTGTTCCAGTAATGGCGCACCCTTACCATAACCACATTTTCCAGGGTGGAAAAAAGTAATTTAATCTTGGACATGAAAAGGCCTCGTCACTTTTTTGGCGTATGTTTTGGGGAGGAATATTGTGACATGTACATTCCTGGTAGAAAAATAAATCAATGTAGGCGTTTCAGGGAGTTCAGAAAGAGTGACACTGATATAGAGAATAACTCCCTTTGTAGTGACTTTGTGCTTTGGAACTTTGCAAACCTTTTTCATGCTCAAACAGCAACATTACACACTGAAGAAAGTTGAAAAAAAACAGTCCTTTCATCTCCATTGTTTAAATGCAAAGTATTATTTTTAGATGACTGAAACTATGTCAGTGTTTGAATAAAGTCTCTAAATGGTAAATTAGTGATAATTTTATATTTTCATGATGCCTGATGTAATAGCTGCGGCAATGTGCGTTTCACACTCCAGTCAGCCATTTTGAGATGCAATGGTGCCATATCATAGCAAACAACATAGTGCATAAAATGGTGCATTTATTTTCACTGTCAGGTGCTTAACAGATATTCAAATATTTGAAAATGCAAAAATAAAAAAGATGCAAAAATAACCCATTTCAACAGAGTAAGACAAAACCCTCACAACAAAGTTTTTTTTTTTTTTAACTAACAGTAATAAAATAACGAGGACTAGAGGAAACCTGTTTACGTGGAAAAAAATGTATTCTACACAGCCAATTAAATACCAATAAACACGACTCTCTCGATAAACTCCACAATTTAAAAACATTGATATACAATAGATGTGTATGTCAAGCAGGGTTCAAAATACACCAGTGTACTAATACACCCGCTTTCCTTCAGGAAGAAAAGTCTTCTGAAGCGTGTCCTGTTGATATGCAGTTGCTAATGCTGCATAATGCACTCTAATTGATAATAAGACCCCCTTCCAACTCAAAGCAGAGCGGGGAGATAGCGCTGCACCTCATATGTCTCACAGAGAGCTGCCTGTCTCGTCCTTCCGCGTGGCATTCGCTACTGTGGCTGAAGGATAATTGCCAAGCACTGCTGCAGAATCAAGGTGTCCGGCCAAGGCTGGGTCTCCACAGTGATAAAGCACAGAGAGATAGAGGACTGAAACCATTACACACCAGCTAGAAGAAAGGAAGGCGGAGGGGAAAAAAGGCCTGCATTGCTGTGAAGGCTTTGAGCAACCCAGACCATGAATATAATGTCCTTATTTTTTGTAAAATAAACCATGGTTTTCTACAGCTCACACTTTGGCATACGTTTTTTCATATAATATACAGATATAAACCTGAGTTTTAGAACAACTTTAGAACAAATTTTAGAACAAAAGCACTATGGGTATAAAAAATAAAATAAAAATCCCATTGGAGATTTTACAAAATTACAGAGACTCTAAAGGGACCCTTGCAAAAATAAAAAATATACAGACTTTCACGTGCGCACCCGATAGTTTCTCGTGAGCACGTGAAAGTCTGTATAATTGTATTTTTGCAAAGGTCCCTTTAGGGGCTCCGTACAAAGTACTTTACAAATTTTTTTTATTTTTTCACATCACAGAAGGAGGAAAGAATAAAGAAAAAAGGGAAAACAAGTTTCACTTCACTGACCTTACAAAAGCACTGTCTACCACAAAAAAAAAAAAAGTTTTTTTATTACATTTTCTGAAAAGATGCCCTAATATCAAGGGTTTCTGTTTCCTACGATACAGTGCGTTTTCAACAAATTTTAAATATACCTAAATGCGTTTTTTTTTTGTCTAAATATATTCACAGTATTTTAATGTGTGTTTTTTTTATTAGTGATTTTAAAAATATTTCAATCTAAATGGTTTTCTTAGTATATTATTTAAATTAGTATTTTCTTAACTATAAATGTATATTTTGTTTTTTTTCCTGCTATTTTTCAGTTCCTCAATGCTATCATTCTCCAGGTAGTGAGATCATTATTGGAGGAAAAACTACGGTACAAACATCAGTAAGTATTACACTGTAAACAATGATCAATGCGATATGACAACATATTGCTTTAACTCATCAAAATAATTGAAGCAATTTTTGACTTTATAAAAGTTTCAACTTTTTTTTAAAGTCAGTTTAATGAAATTTAAGTTAACTCTACGTACAAATTTAAGGCAGCAATTTTTTTTTGTTACAGTGTAGCGATGGATTTGATGGATTTGTATTAATGTTACAATTAACAAAGTCTGTATGATAATGTCAACACTTCAAAAGATGGTTAAAATATTAAAGTGATCATGAAGTTTCACAGCCTTCTAAGATGTCAAATACAAATTGATTAGGCAATCACACATTTTCTTGCTTTATTTCCATATTAATAATTTTCTTGCTGTTGTGTGATTTATATCGTTACAAATAAAAAGTGTAAGTGAATGAGCTCGACCAGAACATAAATCTGCACATTCATACATCATAAGTCTGCTTTACCTTTCAATAGAGATAAGTTACGGACATCACCGTAATGCGTAACAGGGACACTGTTGTGCTTTTGAGAAGGGTGGAATAGTGAGAAAGATACAAACAGATCTGAAAAAGAACTGTAATGGCTTTTGAAAACGGTAGAGGTAAACAATGCAACATGAAGATAATGGCTGATCTTCCTCTGAGGCTGGATTACTCATTGGTTCGACTCAGCTGTAGGAGGGCTACAAGCGTAACCCCGAAGTCCAGTGCCACCAACAGCACGGCAACCCTGGCTCCGGTTTGGCTGTGATGAGGGGGCCAGAAACGGTATAAATAGCCTTTCCGCTGAAAAGCTTGACAGGCAGTGTCAAACAGAGGCAGGAATTACTTCTCGAGTATGTGTCTGTATGTGTCATATGGCACCATTGCATCTCAAAATGGCTGACTGGAGTGTGAAACGCTCATTGCCACAGCTATTACATCAGGCATCATGAAAATATAAAATGATCACTATTTTACCATTTAGAGATTGTATTCAAGCACTGACATCGTGTGGGTTGCAGTCATCTAAAAATAATCTTTTGCATTTTAACAATGGAGTAGAAATTACTTTTTTATAAAAAGAAGAAGAAGAAGTTTTAATATGTTTTATTAGCAATGTTCGGGAGGAGCACGTTCAGATAATTAACACGAGTGGAGAGCGTTCAGCAATCAATGATAAGAGGTGTATATTCAGCAGTCTCACCTCAATTTGTTGACAGTTTAGCAGCACCCCTCCACACTTCTAGTCCTAACCATTTACATACGGGGGGAGTACTCTGGGTTCGGGCCGATCTCCGAGCTCCGAGCCCTCCCCCCGGACAGCACACCAAATACGCATTAAACTTTACTCCCTCTAATTGTGTGTAAGTGTGAACTCGTGAAATAGCGCCTTTCTGTAGCTCAAGGTCGCTTTACAATTGTACATTACAATACATCTGCACACTAACACACACATCCAAAATACATATTAAATAGATATGTTTTTAGCCAAGTCTTGATGGTAGACAAAGATGAGATAGAATTCCATAATGTAGGAGCATTAACAAGAAAAAAAAGAGTTGCTGCCTTACATTTTTAAGTACAAACAACTTGAATGTTTAAGTCATTTCAATGTAAATTACATTAAACTGACTTTAAAAAAAAAAAAGCAATATAAAAACATGTCACAACTTATTGATCATATCATTTTTTTACAGTGTATGGCATGGTCAAACCAAGAAACAGAGCATTACAATAATCCAGACTTGATGTGAGTATCGCATGAATTATGATATTTTAGCATCAGCTAGAGAAGATTGTGCAATATCACGAAGATGGAAAAAAGGAGTTTTCACAACAGAAGGAATATGAGAGGCAAAAGATAGAGTTGAGTCGAATAAGACAAATGTATCTATATTTTTGGCAACACTTTACAATAAGGTTTCATTTGTTAACATTAGTGTATTAACTAACAAGAAATAATCATGAGCAATACATTATTTGTTAATCTTTGTTAATGTTAGTTCATAAAAATACAGCTGTCCATTAATTGTTCATGTTATTTCACAGTGCATTAGCTAATGTTAACAAATACAACTTTTAATTTTAATAATGTCATTTATTATTCAACATTACAGTGATGCAGTAAATCACAGAAGAGGATGTTTATGAGACAGTTGTTTAATGCCATTTACTAACCTTATTAAACACTTGTCAATTTACTGCAAAACTGTATTATTATTTTTCTTTTCTTTGGACAAAATCAATATTAAGCAATTTTTTACTTAAACTGAAACTGTCTGAAGTCGTAGGTGGCTCAGTGCCACAGGGATGTACTGTCCTTTGAGATTTATTGGGCGGAATCGAATAAATAAATCCAATGATTGAATTTGAAATTCATTTGCCATTCAGTCCATTGAGACCGTCACATGAGGGAAAAAAGTCATTCTGAATATTAATTTGCAATAATTTTACAATACCCTTAGGTGAAAGAAATCTTTATAGTTCACAATAAAATGCATTTAAGAACTTGATTTGAATGGCGGGGTAAATGCTCATTTTCTACAACCGCTTTGATCGGTGGAAAGGCTACAGTGTTGTGCGCCAATGTTTTGTGGGTCACCGAACAGTCATTTATGGATAGGACATATCTACATAGTTGGCTTTCACTTGCAATCTAGATTAGTCAGACCATCTGTTAAACATCTTTTTGGTCCATTTAAAGAAGTTTCTTCAAGGAAGTCACATTGAACAGGAAACGAAAGTAGACTTTCCGCACTTCTTTTACATTTTAGCCTGCAGATATTCTGGTTATAAAAAGAGTACTAACCTACTTTAATAAGAACTTTGAGCCTTGAAACTCATGGTATTAACTCAACATGGTGTTGATGTCACTGCTGTTTTACACAGCATTTCGTTTTTATTAACGTCAAAAAGATTAAGGGTAATGATTATAACTTTTTGAGGCTAAAATACATTCTTTTATCCCAGTTTTAGTTAGTTTCTAGCGGACATGTGACTCCAAAGAGTCGTTTTGCAAAATATTCTTACAAAACTTCCCTCTTTGATTATTCATCTCAGTGTTGCTGAGCATTTGTAAATATGTCATCATATTTTTTGGGGGGGAAACTTGTTTCTATTATGTTTGTTTAACTTGACTTTATTTGTCACAGTGTGAATTTATATCCAGCAACTACAACTATTTAGCACAATTTATATCTTGCAATTGCAACTTTAGTAGACTGTTGGGTTATGGTGAGGTGTTGGGTTAGTAGAATAAGTTGACATGCAAGTTACAAAGTAAGTTTTAGTCAGTAGAATGTCTGTTGGAGGATCCTCAAAATAAAGTGTAAGTAGATATTAAGCAGACAGTCTACTAATACTCTAATGAGAGTTAGTTAACATGTAGTTGCAAAGTTATGTATAGTTAGTAGAATGTGTAAAGTGGATCATTGAAAAAAAGTGTTACCCATAAAACTAAATTGCCAACCTTTTACATTCATAGTTGTTCACCACACAGAGCCCACAGTCTTTACACATATATGCCCTCACGAGCAGCCAGACACTGTTTCAGACACAAGTACAGTTGAGTTCCTGTACGTGGAACTGTAACGTCTTTGTTCTGACGCACGGCTCCAACTCTCTGTTCCTAGTTTATCTATAGGCTTGTAGTTTATGATGGAGATATGTTTGGTAGCCTAAAGTGGCGGTGCGAATGTGAGAGATGTGATTCAAATGCACTGTGATTATTTCGCAGCATACTCAACATAATGATGTGTTTGCATCATAACTCAGCATTCCGACATTTTCTCCCAGCTCACAGTACACGTTAATTTCCTCTCTCTACTAGACCCAAAGCGCCTCAAAAACAAATAAATTGAGGTAGTTTCAGCACACAGCGGGGATAGTTTCATTTGTCTCGGTTATTACAATAAGGCAGTGGTTTTCCCTCTAATGAGTGAGAGAGGCAGATGAGAGAGTGAATGGCGAGTGTGTTCTCGGATAAAGCCGCAGGTCAGTAAAGCAATCGGAGAGGTATGCTCTGTCATGCTCTACAAGTCATACCGCTCAGGGTGAATCAGAGGGAGGTTCGGCTCCGAGCCATTTCACATCCTGAGCACACCTCTCAAAAAGTGTTGCAATTCTTCTCTCTCATGCGCCCCGCGTGGTTCCATTCGCCCGTGTTGCCATTTTCAGGGCGTTCCCTCCAGAGAATCATATAAAGTGCAGCAGTGATGACGTGTTTTTGAAGAACATCACGCAAGTTAGCATCACCCCGGTTCCCTCGACAAAAACCCATTAGGATTTTTTCATTGGCTTTTTGGATTACTGCAGAAAATAAGCTCTGTGACCAACACAAGTTTATGATTCTTACACGTTTTGATTATCATGATAATCTTCACAAATGAACACAACTTTCATGAATTTTGAAGGTGTAAACAATTTACACCACAGCCACATTTAATCACCACCATTAAGCTTCCGCTTCCTTCAGTCTTTATTTAAAAACATTTTCCCTGAAAGTTCGAGTTAAAATAATTTGCAAGAGCATGATTATAAACAGAATGATACTGTAAAAGCAGACTAGAAAAAAATGGCGTATGATTTATTTTGAAACCGTTTTCACTCAAAAATGAGTTCATTTCACAAATAAATACAAAGAAACAAACACATTGAGTTAAATGAATTTTGAATGTATTTCCTTAATATTCTTGTGTACACATGTACATAAAGAATGTATACTTGATATGCACATACATACAGTATACATACACTGGTCACCGGGTATAACTTATATTACATTCATGATTATGATTCGATCAAATTCTGCAGTACACAGTTATGTTAAGGGTTACACTTCCAACACAGTCCAAGGGTTAGAAGTCAAAAATGGTCCACAAGTATTTTTTTTCTCATTTCCTACCTCATGTTTACATGGCATGGGGGTGGGGGGGACCTTTTGTAGCCAATGTAATCTTTTCATCTCTTTTTAACCACTTGTATTACCACTTGTAACCCCCAATATGATGGAATTCTATTATGTTGTCTTAATGAAAACTTCGGTTTCCATATGGTACACATCATTTACAATTGCTTGCCATTCATATGGGGGATCTTCCTTGAGCCATTTTCTTGTAATGGGCTAGTTGCCAGTAATATATTAAAAAGGTATATGTTCTTCTTTGTTATTATTGAAGGAGAAATGCCCAGGTACATTGTTTTAAAGTTACACTTAAGATTTCACCCCATTATTGCATTAATTTCTCTATTCAGATATCGCCAATAAAAATAAATTATATTTCAGTCCCATAAGATGTGAAAATGGTCGGCCTTTATATTTCCAGCATTCACCAGCCTTTCGATTCCCAGTGTGCATATATTTAACTTTGGAGGTTATTATTGCATTTTCCCAAGCAAACTCCCTCCATGAATCTGAATTTGTTGTACTCATCTGTGTCTTTTAAAGTAGTTTTTAAGACTGAAATAGTATTTACTTGTAAAAAGTTCTTCAATAATCTTTGTCAGCCACTTATTGGCAGCCGTATTTTTTTAAGAAAAGTAAAAGTTATTACTGATGTGATTTATGTTGTAAAAGAAAGGATGAAAATATCTTGACTTTGTGATAACCAAGGACCTTATTTCAGGCATTTAACCAAAAACCCATTGACTGCAGGACGATGGAACTTGTTTCCGTGTTTTGGCCTACACAAACACATCCCCCCCTGCAGCACTTCATTGATGCTTCTGGACTAGAACGGAAACTAAGATGCCCGGAGAAGCGTTTCAGATTGTCTTGAGATGGTGTCTGACTCTTCAATGAGGTTAGCTGACAGTCATTCTTCATTACCGGTGCTGACATCCCGGTAAAGAGCTCGATATTATCAGGGAGGCCTGTCTCAACTCCGTCTGATTGTAAGCACCTAAATCATCGACGTTGGCACTTTCCAGGAAATTATTTGTTGCATCCCTCTCTCCTTGATTGAGGGGTAAACAAAGCAGCGGAGAGCTATAGCTGATGAAAAAAAAAACTCCTTCCTGATATGCATTGATCTGGCATGCTTGCTCCTGCAGACTTTAAGCATATTTAGCCCTCGTTTTGGCGGTTCTGATCTGGTCCAATTACGTTCACTGCTCTCCCGCTGCATGCTGTACACTTCATATAAAGGCTAAATGGTAGCACTCGCCATCTCAGCAGAGGCCAGAATAGAAATCATTAAGTGCTCGCCGTTCCCCACTGGTCCTCTATTCCACAACTGGAAGCATGCTTATGACTGAACATTTTCTTATTAATTGCCAAATCATGAATGCCAAGTGGTCATCCACGGCTAACTGAGATCTGAGTACTCTAAAATGTGACCATCGGCGTCTCCGTTAATAACATCACTTCTTCCTGCTGCTTAATGGCTATTAGATATGCTGCTATGAGCGTAGTGTAGGAACCCATCAGTCTTCTGTTTCCACAGAGATATGTTGTCTCTTTGCTTCCCGGCAGGATTCCTCCAACCTCGTCACTACAAGACCTGCATGACCAGAGCTTGGGGTTTCAATCAATCCTGCCGCCCCGTTCCCATTGCAGGAACCCATTGGCGTTTCTTTCTGCACTGTGGCCACTTCTTTCTGTCCTGCCGCTGAGGCCTGGCTCTTACAGTCATGCACAGTGGGACAGTGAGTGGAGTTATTAAACCTCCCCCCAAGGGGACGGGAGCACGAGAACCACGCTGCCCCTTGGAGAAATCATTATTGGAGCGGACAGAGCCCGTTAAAAGCCCTGCCGCTGTGGAGGAGGAGGAGGAGGGAAGAACCAGAAGTGCTGGGCTCAAAGCCTGTGGCTCACGGTGACCCCTGCTAACGTATTCTGGAAACTGACTCAGGTCCCTGTTCTGGGAACAGCTGGAATTAAAGAGCTTGTATTATGAGGAATCACATTTTCCTGGATCTTTTGCGGTTAAACAGGTTTTATTTTGGAAAAAAAAATAGCTAGTTTTGTACTTGCACAACTGACACCATCCACTGGAGGACATTTAAATACTTATGAATATATGTTATGACTATATCAACATGTATTTGCAGTTAACGAATTTTTCCACCAATCATGGCAAAGTTAAACAGCCAAAGTAGCATATTTCTCCATGTTTGAATTCTGAGGAGGTATGAGGTCTCAAATGTACGTGTCATTTAGCAAGGAATTAGCAATAAGCAATTTTAGCAATATGATCAATATGGTTTTATTAATATTATTAATATAATATGGTGATTACATAAGCAAGCTTGCCTTTTAAAAAATGTAAAAAAAAATCTTAACGAACCCGAAATTTTTAAAGTCTCTTGCTCACCACTACACTAAAAAATGCCAGGTTGTCAAATATGGACAAACCTAACCGTTGGGTTTAACAATAAAAAAATTAAAAAATAAGCCAACGGTTGGATTTGTCCATGTCTGACGCAAACAACCCAGCATTTTTTAGAGTATACATTTATTTGATCAAATACACAGTAAAAACAGTAATATTGTGAAATTTTATTGCAATTTAAAACCTAATTATGGATGTACCAAAATATTCAACTTTATTTTAAAAACTCTTTTTTCATTTTTACATTATTTAAAAGTCTTATTATATATCTGGTTTAATAAATATATACTCCAATGATTAAACCAGGAAAAAGCTACCCCTTCATGATGGGGTCATGGGAAAAGTGTGGACACTCCAGCGGAGAGAGTGCCATAGCTTGTCAGACGTAGCAACCGTAACTAAGATAGGCGGGTCTTTGCGAAGGGTCAATTGTACACACAACACTGATTTTGAGAGTAAAGCAAATTAGGCAGAACTAAAATGCAGTTAAAACTTAACAATGAAAAGGTCAATCATATATGTCCATGTAATGCTTGGCTAGATAAACCAGGTGAGTGTTTGGCTCAGGGTTCCTTAAGTGACGGAAGTAATGGCGACGATTAAAGTTGAGTTCCTCACACAAAGGGCAGGGATCACAGGTGAGAATCTGTGGCTGCTTTAATTACTTAGCAGACTTGTGTGAAAAGTGAGTTAACGGCGTAAGAGTGTTTTCAGGCCAGGAGATCGCTAGTTTTATATCCAATTATCTACATGTGGATCCATCTGTGGGACAAAGTGTCTTGGCGTGGGAGTACTCTTATTATTTCATTAGAGGAATCTATGTCAATATAAATGGAGCCGAGCGCAAAATTAGTGTGGAAGCCTTTGGAGAATTTGGTTTGTGCAGTAATTAGAACGGATTTCATCATCTGAATACTCCTTCTCCTCTCACCTCTCCAAAGTTTTGACCTTGGACTAAAAAAAGCTTTGCATTTAAAACAGACAAGGGAGGACTCCCAAACTTCAGCAACTTTTTCTTTCTCATGGAGAAGCACACAGTGTGCATTACCGCAAAATTACTCTCTCCCTATTTCTGCAGCATTTCATTTAATGTGAAGAACGCAAAAGACCTTAGTTACTGTTATTTGCCGGAATGATTAAAGGTTGGTATTCAGCGGCACAGTGTTCAGGTGACAGTTTGATTATCCCTTTTCGGGTTGCTTTTGTTGGAGTTCGGAATAAACCCAGGGCGGGGGGTATCAGGGGGCTCCTGTCTTCATCTCCCTGCCCGCAGGAGGCCCACAGATGCCGGGGCTTCAATCCTGTCCTTGGCTGTCAGTGTGCATGGCTCCAAAGCAGCTCCCTATTGAACTGATGTGGATGTGAGTGAAAACTTCACAATGTCACCCGGGAACAGGAAACTTTGCGCTGTCAGGATTGTGTTTGTTTTGATTTACAGCATTAGTGGAGCGAGCCAAACTTGAGCAGCGTTATTGCCGCTGTCGGGAGGGAAGCAAATCACCATGGTGACTACATTGCTTACAAAAAACTTGCTTCTTGGCTACCTTTACCAAACTACAAAACAGTTTGTTGTTCGCCTGGAGAAAAAAGGTGAAGTGTGTAATTTTGGTGCCACTAACATCACAGAATTGAAAAAAAAAAAAATAATGACTGTTTTTAAGCAAGAACAGTTGGTCACATCAAATGACTAGTACCTTCCCAAACTCATGCTATTAGTTGCACTAATTACGCTGTTTTGTGAAGGTCAGGATATTTTAAAAGCACCAGTGTTTACATTCATCAGGGATATTTAAAATAAATAACAAAAAAAATTACACACATTTACACCAGCAAGACAATAAAGGGGAATAGAGTAAAGCATTAGCTTATATATATATATAGATATATTCCCCAGTAGATTAATCACAGTTCACTATTACATTTTCTGAAATGTTATGTTTAAATATGCAAATGAGGCATTAACTAATTAGATTCGCATACAATTACACAACAGATATCTAAACACTGGATAAAGCCAGGTTAAAATGCATTGTTTCATTTGGTTTATTTGGTTGACTTTAGTTGGCATACTGTATTAAATGTAAAGTTTTTTTGCAGACATTATTTTGGACATCTCTTTTTATCACTCACAAATCAGAAAATAGTTTTTTTAGGAATAAAATATTATGTTAATCAGCCCAATGTTACTTGAACCTGTGTTAAACCCCTGTGTAAAAACCACCAGAATATTGATAGGAATAAATCTGGAAAGTTTGGTGTATTTACTGTAACTGCTGCAGAACCCGATTTCACCAATTACAACATGTTCCTGGATCAACATCTTTGCTGTTCCTGGAACAACATTCCAATCAACCACTCAGATTTTTGAGGAATAAGTTACAGTTTAAGTCAAGTGTAGGCTTACAATCAGGGTTAGGTGCTTTACATCAGTGTTATTCACTTATCATTTCCCTCTGATATTAGGGGTAACATGTGGGTAGGGTTAGGTATATGGTGCTTACATTTTCAGACAGGAATGTTGTTCCAGGATCAACAAAATATGTTGACCCAGGAATGTGTCTAATTCGGCAAAATCAGGATGTGTGTAAGTGGAGCAAAAATCATTTTGAGAAAATGGCCTTTAAAGAAATGTATTGTAACTGAAATCTATGTATTCTGGACTTTTTCTTTCCACTTGTATAAAAGGAAACAAAATTGGCCAGTGGCTAAAAAAAAAATTTTTGGCTGTTGTGTCCTGCCCACTTTTTTCATTGAACAGAGGTCTTAAATATGTCAATAAGATCATCAAATGTCACAATCCAATTCAAACTCAGATCACTACTGTATACAGGTATGTCCTCCACAGCTCAACATGATGTGGTCTATGCATGCATGCTGACAATAGTTTAGTATTTTGTACAAAACTTTAAAAAAGGGTTTATTCAGCTAAATCTGCAAATGCATTTTCCTTTCCCCTCCATCCTATTACTTCTGACTGCTCAATTTGTCCGAGCCCTGTCTAAACTTACCAGTCAACATGAGCGTCGAACCATAAGATTGGAGCAGATAACAAGTTCTGTTGTGCGTCATTGATGTTTGAATGAAAGTTTTGGCAAGAATCCATTTCTGTCTGCTTCTCCTGTGCTGCTATACAGAAGGAGGAAAGGAAACGCGGCTGCATTCTCTTTTAAAGCTTCGTTATTTAAGCTTGTTCACACATCAGAAATTCTGCAGTGTGCTGTTAAAAATCATTCTTCACATTTTGTGGGAGGAGGTCAGAGCATATCAACCAAAAGAAGGCAACATTTCTGCACGTTGCATCACACGTAGGCAAATAACGTTGGCATGTTCCCGATAAACATATTGATTTGTGTCAAAACTAGTGAACGGGCATCAGTTTTAAGATGAAGGGAATGTAAGAGAAAGGAACAAGATCATCCGCATTGCGATTCAAAGAACTTCTGGAGTTGGCGAGCTGTGGGCGTCTGAAGTGGGAACCGTTGAAGGGTATCTGCGATGACAGAGAAAAGTAATTTTGGTTGGAGACCGAAGTGACAGGAAGGACAGCGTGACTTTGGTTCCCTTCTACACCTGTGAGACCAGTAGCGAGGTAGAGCACAGGTATTATCAAATTCCTCCTCCTCTTCTTCACCGAACCCCGCATCACAACGCCTCGCCTCCGCAGGGGGGGGTCCGTCACGTCAAGGACACGCCACAGTTGACACGCCAACACGCAGCTAATTTATATCCTTCTCCTGGACAAACATGAACACAGCGGCAGTCATGTCACCCAGGAGTCGGCATAAATATGCAAACACAGATTCCGAGGTGCAAAGGCTCAGTCCGTTTACCATCTTTTTTCCAGCTTGTTTTACCTCCTCTGTGGTTTGTCCTCTGCTGACTTTCCCATTTGTTGGTGGTCATTAAAACTACTGGGGTTGTAGGTATGGCTATACAGTGAAAAGAGTGACGCTGCAAAGGCTCTGTAGATAAACAGAAATAATCACCAGCTTTCATTAATAATGCAAGGGTGTTTTGCGCTGTATTTGAAGCTTGGAAAACTTCTACAAGTCTAAATAAATGGAGGAAAAAGTGTCCGTGAAAGTCTCTACTTAAAAGAGTTGGAGAGATTGTGTCCACAGCAGGGTTGTGCACTATTCAGAATTTAATAATTAGCTCTAGGAATTCACTGAATTGCAATTCAAAGAAATTCAACACAGTCAATGTATGCTAGGAAGTGTTTTTTTCCACCCTGGAACTGTTCAGACTTTGCAAAATGTTGTTACAAATTACAGTTTTATAAATGTATTACTACACAATGCACTACTGTTTGAGCAGTAGGAAGGCATTCCTTACATTTAAATTGCAGTTCAAGTCTCAATGCTATACAGCCCTGGTCCGGAGGTATCCAATAATGAACAAGGCACAAAAGGTAAACAATTGTGCCAACTCCAAAATGCACCAATTTCGAAGATGCATACTTTCCAGCCAACATTTCATGGTTGGGCCAGTCTAGGTGTGATATAGGCTTGAGGATAGCCCCATACTGGGGCTAATTCAGATAGGGCCGACATGGAACCATTGGACAAACCCACAGGACCCATATCTCAAGCTCATATCACGCTTATACTGGCCCCACCATAAAATGTTGGCTGGGTATATACAAATATACACACTGAATTAATAGCAACCTCAGTAGTTACCACAAAAGGCCATCTAAAGGCACACATGCTGGCTGACTTGAATGGTTTATCTGAGTCCCTATGGCCATTACCCAACACTGCTGTCATGCTCCGCAGTGGATGCCCAGGGCCCCTTTGAAGTCAAGAGGCAAAAGTCAATTCAACACACTGGGGGTGCTAATGAATTTGTTTGGAGCTTAAATCTAAATGGTGAGGGCCTGTGGACAATAATTCATGGCAGCAGGTAGACTCTGTGGAAAGCCAAATGCTGGATGAATTGTAATGACTGAACTCTTTTGAGAATATATCTTTGAGAGAAGTCATGAGAATTGTAGAGTGGAAAAGTATAATTATGTGGCCTAAATTAGATTAAGGAGAGGCTAAATGGACTTTTTCAATTCAAATCCCCTTGTGCCGATGAGTTTATGTATTTACTGAGGCTGTAAGCGCATTAATGTAAGTTTTCTGTATAAATGGTTTCGCTGTTGCAGTACAGCATCATTTATACAACAATACATTCATTCAATTCAATACATTCATTTGCTCTTATTCCATCAATCCAACGGATTAAATCTCTGTCCCCTATGTTTCAATCAAGACTTAATTAAACTTACCTGAGAATTCACCTGTATTCGATCAAGACAATCTCAAAAGGCAAACATATTTTCAGAAAATGTTGTCCTACTCCTAAACCTAACCATAACTCATCCCTAAAATCAGAGGGAAACAATAATTGTATAACAATGATGTAGAAGCACCTAATCCTGGTTGTAAGCCTAAACTTGACATATACACTCACCGGCCACTTTATTAGGTACCCCATGCTAGTAACGGGTTGGACCCCCTTTTGCCTTCAGAACTGCCTCAATTCTTCGTGGCATAGATTCAACAAGGTGCTGGAAGCATTCCTCAGGGAGTTTGGTCCATATTGACATGATGGCATCACACAGTTGCCGCAGATTTGTCGGCTGCACATCCATGATGCGAATCTCCCGTTCCACCACATCCCAAAGATGCTCTATTGGGTTGAGATCTGGTGACTGTGGAGGCCATTTTAGTACAGTGAACTCATTGTCATGTTCAAGAAACCAATTTGAAATGATTAGAGCTTTGTGACATGGTGGAAGTAGCCATCAGAGGATGGGTACATGGTGGCCATAAAGGGATGGACATGGTCAGAAACAATGCTCAGGTAGGCCGTGGCATTTAAACGATGCCCAATTGGCACTAAGGGGCCTAAAGTGTGCCAGGAAAACATCCCCCACACCATTACACCACCACCACCAGCCTGCACAGTGGTAACAAGGCATGATGGTTCCATGTTCTCATTCTGTTTACGCCAAATTCTGACTCTAACATCTGAATGTCTCAACAGAAATCGAGACTCATCAGACCAGGCAACATTTTTCCAGTCTTCAACTGTTCAATTTTGGTGAGCTCTTGCAAATTGTAGCCTCTTTTTCCTATTTGTAGTGGAGATGAGTGGTACCCGGTGGAGTCTTCTGCTGTTGTAGCCCATCTGCCTCAAGGTTGTGCGTGTTGTGGCTTCACAAATGCTTTGCTGCATACCTCGGTTGTAACGAGTATTTATTTCAGTCACTGTTGCCCTTCTATCAGCTCGAACCAGTCTGGCCATTCTCCTCTGACCTCTGGCATCAACAAGGCATTTCCGCCCACAGAACTGCCGCTCACTGGATGTTTTTTCTTTTTCGGACCATTCTCTGTAAACCCTAGAGATGGTTGTGCGTGAAAATCCCAGTAGATTAGCAGTTTCTGAAATACTCAGACCAGCCCTTCTGGCACCAACAATCATGCCACGTTCAAAGTCACTCAAATCAACTTTCTTCCCCATACTGATGCTCGGTTTGAACTGCAGGAGATTGTCTTGACCATGTCTACATGCCTAAATGCACTGAGTTACCGCCATGTGATTGGCTGCTTAGAAATTAAGTGTTAACGAGCAGTTGGACAGGTGTACCTAATAAAGTGGCCGGTGAGTGTAGGCTGTAAACTTGCCCCTCAAATCTGATTGGTTGATTGGAATGATGTTCCAGGATCAACATAGATGTTGATCCAGGAACATGTTGTACTTGGTAAAATCACGCTCACCGGGAAACATCACCACCAAAACAGTGGTCTTGTGTCATTTTGAAGGTTTCTCTTCAATAAAGCCTATTTTCATTGTATGAAAAAAAAAAAAAAAAAAAAATTGGTATTCTTTGGAAGACAGAAAATCGTACTGTGTGGGTTTCCAACAATATGAGATACATTTTCATATTTAAAGTTTAGCTCTAGGTAAAATAATGGATTCTTTTGGAAAGAAAAGTTGGACACAGCGCTAGAGTGACATTTAAAAGTTTGAATACCAAAACTCAAGTGATATTTTTGTTGATGCAGAATAAAAGTTACTAGATCGATGTTTCCTTATGAGAGTGTGTTGATTAGATACATTCCTGCCTTTGTCAACAGAAAAACAAGCTGTCATAAAGTGGTTGGGACGAAATCATCCACAGCAAAAAGTTTGGGGACAAGTCCCTGCCGTAAATGATGCGTGGTCAAATCTTTTGCTACGATGCTTCTTACATCCAAAAGTTTGCATCCTGTAAAAAAATGCAATTCAGCAGTTCATATCAGTGTGTCTGTCTTTTATAACGACACCCCACCGCTTTGAAACTCAGACTTTGAGAACTCAGCGTGAGATGGGACTGTGGAGACATGAACGTGAGGAAAAAATGAACTTGATTAAGCGAAAAGGGGGACGCATTAAGAGTGAAGAAAGCATAAGCGCTTTAACTCCACTGCTTTGCATATAAATGAGAGATTACAGAGAGACTATATCTTATCAGCCCGTTGGAATACATATGCCTAATTACAATATATTCAGAAAAATATGCAAGTGTAATTTGCACAAAGAAGATTAGGTGCACAGAGAAAGGTCAGGCCACACCGGCTCATACTGATGTGTTCGAGCTCTGATGCTCTGGAGAAATAAGGGTCTGCCGAGGAGTTCGAAAATCAAGAAGAGCTTCTTATTCGAAACCAGTCCTTTTTTACTGAAACATTCCTTTAGCGGTTCTCGTGTTCAATCTTTCACAGATGCGGACAGAACACCGTATTACTCTCAAAGTGTTTTATGTTGCACTGATTCTAGTTGTAGACAACAAACACAGCATGAGCGCTGTAGTCTGATTCATGACCAAATGACTCATATGATCCTGTTATTTTAAACAAATCACTCAAAATGACGAATAGTTTTAAGTACCTAGGATCGCACCAGCAAAGTGACGGTGGTATCAATGACGAAGTGCGTGGGAGGGTGAATGCAGCACTGGAAAGAAGTCAATGGAGTTCTATGAGATAAATGAATACCAATCCGTCTCAAGTCAAAGATATACCAAATGGTAGTACGCCCAGTTGTGCTGTAAGGAGCAAGATGCTGGCCAGTCAACAAGAGCACTGAGCGCACCCTTCACTGCTGGATTACTGGTGTGTTTCTCTTTCAACACTGCTGTAATGATACAATTCAGCAGCAAATGGGCGTTGCACCGCCAATTATGGAAAGACTGCGGCAAAGTCGTCTTCAGTGGTGTGGGCAAGTCCTACGAGCGGCACCAGGAACCTCCGATGACACCGCCTACCATATTGGTGGACGGCAAATGCCCACGTGGATAAACAAAGCAGAGATGGTAGGATACGATCAAAGCTGATATGCAGATCGCCAAATGATGCCCAAATGGTGCACTCGACCGTGCGAAGTGGCATGCCATGATCTGAAGAGGGCTGAAAATACGCTAGGATGAAGAAGAAGAAGTCAAAATGACTCACAAATGAATCACAGAGACAAACTCATTGGTCTAAAACCCATCAGTCATTGAATCAGTCTCACTGAACCGCAAGTAACTACTTGTACTCATAAATGACCAGAAATCTTTTGTTGTATGAATATGTAAACAGTCAATATATGAATATGTGAAAAGAAAGAAAAGAACACCCTCTACTTCAAAAAATAAATGTACTTCTGGTTTTTGCAGATTTTCTTCTTCATTTGTTTTTGGATCCAGAAATGCTGTACTATTTCAGAGGATCCGTAACAGCGCCCTCTATCATAAAACATGGAATGTCAGGAAGCGTAATAAGTGATTGAAATTCTTGTCAATGGTGGGGAAAGAGTTAAAGAAATGCACCGAAATACGAGATGTTACCAGACATAGCATTGGATTTGTTTAATATCTTTATTTATGTGTAAACAAAATACAATATATGGTTTAATAAAGTGATTTAATTTAATAATATTAACAAAAATGAACATAAGTGTTAAGGGAATCATTCAATTCTTTAAGACTCCCATCTTTAGACTGCAGCTCTGCTATCTAGGATTTGTCTTGCATTCATTCCCACACACCAATAGTTTTTATGGGGATGGAAGGTGCTTGTGACAGTATGCTGTGGAGTGTGTCAGTCAGTGAAGAGGTCATCCAGGTTGCTGAGCTTTCAGCTTTGCCTTGATTTTGTCCTTTCTCCCATGAGGCCGAGAGCTCAAGGACAGGATACGGTGAGTGTATATTGCAAATGCAAACGATACACAAACAGACATGACAGAGCCCTGGGAACTTCACTTTGGAAATATACAGTTCTGCAATTCAGCCTTACCTGTGTGATTACTTATTTGAACTAAATATAGAGTTGATGATATTACTTCATTTACTGATTTAAAATGCAAGGGTTTTACTTATGCATGCACAATAATATAACATATGAACTTATGAACAATTGTAGAAATCTTTGAGGTTCACAGAATACTGAATCAAGTTAATGGAATTCAAAGGTTAATTTTATTCTATTCATGATAAATTCGATTAATTAAATGTCCTATGCCATTTGCGTAGTTGTCTATTTTGGCATTTATGGTTGTGATATTTAATGCATTGTTTTGTGCTTTACAGTTGCATCAGAGGACTCGTAAAGATGTGTAACATCTCTTAAGTTTTTTTTTTTTTACATAAAATGATCAGTGTTTTGGATGTTGTAAATGTTCAGAAATGCTTTTTTTTCTGTGTCAGCGTCAGTGTCAGTGTCAGGGTGCATTTTACATGCAAATGTGAATGAGATTACCCCGGTTAAATACAGCCATTCACAATGTCTGAGACTAAAAGAGAGTGCAACTGTTCAATTTTACACTTGATCTCACAGCAAAGATCTGTCTCTTTGAACTAGACTGGAATGAAAATACATTAGCTCATTTTTTCCACAACTAATGTGCTGAGAAACATAACTGTCCATGTTATACACATATTAGATTTTGTTGCAATCAAACACTAGTTATTATAATAATAAATATTTCAGGTTGATTCACGCAATTATTTTGTGAATGCCTTGTTCATTACTTGCTGGTTATACACACATAATTCAAAGTGTGATATGTAACTAACCTGTCATGGTAAACTTTTTATATGTATACAGTATATATTTACTTATGTTGAGGGCAGTCATGTCTATCAAGGTGTCTCAATTTGGTGATAAATTCATGGGGAACATGACAACATATGAAACATATATTTTAGCAAAGTGTGTCAGAAGCTTAGGTGTTCTAGGACTATGGGCTATAGCAGACTAACTAACCAACTAACTAACTACCCGGCCAAACGACCAACCAAATAAAATAATGAATGAATGTATGAATTAATTAATACAATTTCTTTCAAGACATGCCTACAAATGACATTTTGGATGTCACTGAAAGTCACCACATTTCACAACACCAAAACCAATAAAGTACAAATATTCATAAGATGCCCTAAAAAGTAATATTCTGTACTTTCTACACTGAAAAAGTCAGTTACAGACAGAAACGAAAGTTCTAATTTACAAGTAAATATTACTTAAGATTGTTTTTATATATATTGTGTTATTATATGGCAAAATAATACTCACATTTTAGAAGACATGCATTGTTTGCTACATGTGGCATCAGACTGGCATGTCTTGAAGTCATAACGAAATGGAAGGAGTGACTGCTCTTTTATTGGGATGTTTATCTGAATGCAACAAAATATTGTAAAATAAATAGGGCAGGGACTTCATTCTATGCATCAGTTATTGATTGTTAATTTTGAGATGTGGTCATTGCACTCAAAAATAGAAAATTTGTAAAACTTATTTTTATACCATTGACACACAGAAAAAAAGTGTGAGTAGTATTTCAATCCATAGTCACTTTTTGCTGCTTACCAACAAGTTTACTCTGTTACTGCGGTTAAAAATACCACAATTTCTTCACACCACATTTGATGCTGTTTTCTTTAATGGATCACTGGATCACAATGGATCATGGATCCTTGATAATGAGAGACATGAAACCCAACCGTGTCAAACGTCGAAAAAACTGTTAAAGGAAAGGTGCCCATGAGATGTGTGGCGACAGAGACGTGTGTGTGTGACAGTAACAGGCTTGAGGTGAGTAATGGAAGAGGAAGTAAACACAAATAAATGTATTAAAGTGAGGACGAGCTTTGTCCTCTCCAGTCGCAGAGTCTTTGACTGAGAGCCGGCGTGAATGAGGCTGAATTATAGGCCATTTGCCCTTGCTCGACTCCACAGAATTATTCAAATTCACAGGGTGTTTCTCCGCAAATGGCCACCTTGACTTTCATTCGCTGTTAAACGCGTGCTGAGCTTCACCAGGGACGGATGAGGGGTAGGATTTGTTTAAAGGACATCTCACTGCTCAATAAATGTGTTTTGCGCAATATTTTATTGTGGGTGTTTACAGGAATCAATGTATATGTTTGATTCTATGTTTTTTCTGCAAAGTCCTTCACTTTTCAGAATCAAATTTGTAAAGTAAATCTGTAAAGTTTGTCTGCATACGCAATAGCCCCAGAAAGTAGTTGGACACACTGTGCCTCAAAATAAAGTGTTACCAAAATGCAATCACTTTTAACTCTTTCCCGCAATCGACTGAACTTTTTGGCAATCCATGTTTTCACTTTTATATGGAGGGGGGGGCTAATACTATTACACACCTTCGGAAATATTATATGATCTCTGCATTCAAGAACAAGGAAAGAAGAAGCAGAAACAAGACAGAGGCTGCATCCGAAATCGCATACTCTGAGGAAGAAGCCGGAAGAAGTAAGTCATCTGGCTACTCTTTTATGAGTGCTGTGAATTTGGACAACTTTTGTCACACTGTTTTTCGCCAGTTGATGGACCCTATTGACTATAGTATGGAAAGAAATTGGCTACTATGGAAGTCAAAGGGATCCATCAACTGTTTGGTTAAAATATGTGTTCAGCAGAAGAAATAAATTCATACAGGTTTGGAACAACTTGGGTGAGTAAATGATGACAGACTTGTTGACTGAACTATCACTTTAAACAGCATGTAAATCAAAACTGCTTAATGTTACTGAATGAAATGTTGTCCCAGGAAGATGTACAGGACTGTGCAAGGCTGTAAGCTTTGCGGGGGTGATTTACTCAGTCTACTCAGTTTATGTTGTAATTAGCGTTCTAAATCTGATCCGGACAAAGTCTTTGACAAAAACATGATTTTCTCAGCTTTATGTTCAAAAAGGTTTTTTTTTTTTTTGCCCAATTGTACCCTATATATACAAAATATCACACTATGTGTTGCTCAGTCAAATGTTTCGTGAAATGTCTTGTCTTGTGTTTTCTCTTGGTTTTCCCACTGTCTGTCAACCTCTGGTTCCAGCATGGCCTACGGATCAATCAGGAAATCCAATTAGGGCATCATCAGTCCGGGCCCTTCGCTGTGTAAATGATGAACGCTGACACACAGGGAATGCGGCCCCATCTATCAGTGCTGCTTTAAACTGTTTTAAGAGATGCTTCCCTCTATTTCTCACTTCTCAGCTCTTTCATCATCAGACACACGATTGACTGTTTGCTCTCTTTCCTCCTCTCTCTGGCCAGGCATGAACGTTGTGTGTAAAGAGCCATGGTCTACATGGAGAAGCCTGTTTGCAGACTGACATGCTCCGGACAAGTTCGGTATTTTACACTTAAAGGTGAACTAAGTAACTTTTTTACCTTAACCGAACAGCTTTGGAGTCATTGTAATGTTTATATTACTGATTTCGTGTTGAATGGTGGTCATCTCGCACCCCCCTGGTGCCTGTGAGCCGCAAAACCACCCTTGCAACTTTGGGCCGCCGGCCTCAGTGTTAGGAAGTATCGTGTGATATCACAACACATTCTCATCCTTTGGCGTCATATAGGTGACACCATATGACATTTCGTCGAAATCTTACGCACATGGCATCCTTTAGCGTCAATATAACACGCACTGTTATGGGTAGGTTTAGGTCTGGGGTAGGGTTACGGTTATGACGCCTTGGGATCTGCGTCTCATATTGACGCTAAACGATGCCATGTGTGTCGGATTTAGACGAGCGTCACCTGTATGACGCCTTGGGTTCTGCGTCTCATATTGAGGCTAAAGGATGCCATGTGCGTAAGATTTCAACGAAATGTACAAAGCGTCACATGTATGACGCCAAAGGATGAGAACGGGCTGGATATCAGGTCTCGCGAGGTAACGAATTGCTTTACGGCAAAAAACAGATCTGATAAAATTCTGATAAAATGAGCATCAAACAAAAATAATCCAGCGCCGTATACATGTGGTGTTCCAGCCCGTTCTCATCCTTTGGCGTCATACATGTGACGCTTTGGACATTTCGTTGAAATCTTACGCACATGGCATCCTTTAGCATCAATATGAGACGCAGAACCCAAGGCGTCATACAGGTGACGCTCGTCTAAATCCGACACACATGGCATCGTTTAGCGTGAATATGAGACGCAGATCCCAAGGCGTCATAACCGTACCCTACCCCAGACCTAAACCTACCCATAACAGTGCGTGTTATATTGACGCTAAAGGATGCCATGTGCGTAAGATTTCGACGAAATGTCATATGGGGTCACCTATATGACGCCAAAGGATGAGAATGCGTTGGGTGTTCGAGGCGCACATACAATACAGACTGCCGACAGTTAAACAGGGCGCGCGCAGCTCTTAAAGGGGCCATACCTTATTTCCACTCGTTACAGCGTCCATCCTGCTGAACAGGTACCGGTGTACAGGGAAGGGGATCCGGCCGTGAGTGCGAGCCATCTCTGCGTGAGTGCTATTCACGACAGTACAAGTACTCCACAGCGACTCTAGGGGTCGCTGTTTGACAAAAACGGAATTCCTACTTAGTGCTGCTTTAAAGCCCTCTTTCCAGATCGTTTCTGATGAAATAGAACGGTTAAGATTAAAATTTGGACACATGCTGCTGTCCCGAGAAATTTCGGTTTCTGTGGTTGCACCCCCCCACCTCCACAATGGTTGCATAGTTATCGTAGTTTTTATCGTAGTTTTTGAACAACTCCACTTGGACAAAACTACAATAAAACCTGTTGGAAAGCATCTTTTTCAGCGATTTTTGTGTGAGCATATCAGTGAACACCCCTGACCACTCGGTGAGTTTAACGTCTTTGTAAACTAAAGTTTAATGCGTTTTAGGATGGATTGGTGGGGGTGGGGGGGGGGGGGGGGACAGCAGCATGTGTACAAATTTTAATCTTAACCGTTCTATTTCATCAGAAACGATCTTGAAACAGGGCTTCAAGTGTAAAATACCGAACTTGTCCTTTAAGGACAGCCCAGGACAGTCTTATATGCAACTTTAACACAGCACCAATGAAACTTATGACATTCTCAACTCAGTTCAGAAGATCCCATCAATGAGAGAAACATAAGTTTTAATGATGTAAAACAGAAAGGTGGGTTAAGCCATGCATTGTAGATAGTGCATTTATTATATTTATTAAAAAAAAAACATAATAGGTTCTCTTTTTATATTATATTATATACTGATTATACAATGGGAAAGGCACATTCTTGAGTGAACAGTTAATTATTAATCTTTTTTCTTTTCTTTTGTGGAATTGTTTACCCCTGATTGTAATTGTCTAAATTACAGTGGTGAAATTTGCTGCCGTGGAATTTCATCTCGACTGACTTCATATGCACATATCATGGTTCACTGCTCAAGAAGGATTTTGTGAAAGCAACTTTTTGTTTTCTGCTTGCTGGCAATTTATCTAACTTTTGACAACATGGTTTGCTTTTTAAAAACTCTTGTTTATTAGATAGTGTGTCCATTGGAGAGTGAACATTATATACTCCACACTGCAAATCAAATTCTTCATATAGTGGGAGCTTAACATTTTCCAGTAAATTAGAAATATACTCTCTGCCTGTGGTTTTAGGCCTTAGTTAAAACCTGCAATATTTATAAACTGCAAAATGTATAATTCCAGCACTGCGTACCGGGCGTCTTGCTGATTAAGCATAGTTTTTCAAATATTGTGTCGCCAATTCATGTGAAGCTGACTAAAAAACGATTGTAAGGTTATGCACTCTTTGTGAAGAAAATAAAAATTGACCAGTATGCTAGAAATAACAACAATAATTGTGCACATTGGTCTAATAGAAGAGTGTAAGTAATGGTTAAAAACATGAAGTAGCAAATCAACTTTGGGTGGATACTCTTATTTAACAGATTCCAGATACTTCATTATGTGATGCATTTTTGACAATATGATATGAACATATTGTTTGAATGTGAGGTGTTAGATTGTTTTCGGCACCCCATTATAAAAACAACAGACAGTTATGATCATTAATTAGCAGCTTCTCAGAAATAAATCTCACATCTAAATTTAAAACATTTGATTGCACATTGGAGTGTGCGGTGGCTAACCACAGCCAAATAGGTATTGCATTAAAGTTGTAAAAGCATTTTATTAGCATTTTATTTAAATTACAATTTTCATTTATTAATTGTAGTATTGACATTGTGATTGTATTCATGTGTAGTATACTGTATATAACGCTAACACTTCTTTTTTTGTCTTTTTTTTCCCCTCCAGGCTTTTTTTTTATTATTATTATCAAGGGCTGGCAATCAAACAAGACATAAAAAACCTCTTATCAAAGTGAAGTGTCTTCCATTCATGTGCAACGGCAAACGGGCTGCACTTTGATTTCATTTGATATACAAATCCACCTGTGCAATTGAATTTGTTACACAGAAGACCTTGTGCATGTCCTTTATATAAATCGGGTTTATCAGCATGATGCCATTAGCGTCTCTCCATAATGTGAGATATTATACGTTTCCTCTCTGATCCTCGAATCAGTATGCATGACCGGACTCTCGTCTTTCTAACACGGCAGGCAAGACTTAGCAGAATAAAATTCATCTACTAATCATGTGCAATTCATTTTGCAAACTTCTGTTCTATAGAACCACCTCTGGAGATTCTAAAGCCACATTTTTACTTATAGTGACCGTCCTTATAATTCCCATATTCACACTGAGCATGTCTAAAAGTGTTTTTCCAGTGTTCTCAAAGGACATTCAGTTTCTTCAGGGTTAAAAAGGAGGCAAAGGTGACATACAAGTGTCAAAAAAGTAATTTAAGTTGTAGAAAATTACGTAGAACTTATTATTATTATTTTTTTTTACATTTAAAAAAACAAAACATAATTTTGATTTATGAGCTCTTTTCTTTATGAGGACCATAAATTTTCCAAAAAGGTAAAAAAAAATACCGGGTATTACTATATTTGGGGACATTTTACAACTTAAGGTTTATAAGGACCACACACACAAACACACGCACACACACACACACACACACAGCAAATGCATTGGGCAATTATGGAGGGAGAATAATTCTGATCCACTTCATTTCTCTAAAGGCATTCAAGTCATTCTTAAACCCATCTTAAAATTATCTCAAATGAGCAGAGTTTAGTCATTTCCATTAATGTTATTAAAAGAAGCTAGTTTCATACTGAAAATAAGCCGATTCATTACAGCGACTGGAACATCATTTCAATGCTAATGATTAATATGAAGACACAGAGGGACGCTGGGTAAACAATAAGGCAGCCTGATTATGCAGTGTCATCTTAGGTACAAGCACAGTTCGCTGTCTAGACAGTGACAGAATATGAATATAAAGACGTTGGCAATTATACACTGATGATACAGAACATCTTTTAATATTGTATTACAAAAGTTGAAGTAATCCTGCATCGCAGTCTTGGATGAGAAAATGTGAAATGAATCAGTCTTCTGCAGCAACGTGAGAGAAGACCTGTTCCCTCATCAGAGGCCCGCCCCCTCGCATCATAGACCACGCCCATCACATCATAGGCCACGCCCCCATCCCGTGAAAGAGAAAACTAGAGGTTTTCAAAAACATTAAATCAACTAAAACCCTGACATGTTTAAAACAATATATAGGCTTTTTTTATTTATTTTTATTTATACAAGATCATGTATGTCATAATTTGTCATACTTGTTAGGTTTAGTTCATGCTAATTGAGTTTCTGCAAGACTGCAAACATGAACTGGAATTTAAAGCATATATGACATTAACTTGCATCTGGACAGTGAACGGTTTAAACTAAGCAATTTAAAATGGTATACCATATTTCCCACTGTTTTCCCTTTCACGATATTCCTTATACAGCACATTTTGTTTGCCTGCATGTCGGAGGACACATAAATTCAACACTCAACTCAAAGATTGTACAGTTTCCCATGGCGGCCGGCTAATTAATGACCAATATGTGTCCTGTGGCCTTTAAAGATATTGTGCTTTAATAAATCAATCCTCGGATCAATTGTCACAGTTCAACTGGAAGTCCCTTGTCTAATTATTGGTGTATGACGGTGTAAAGGGCTCCTGATTTCGCAGTGCTCCTTTGGTGTCTTGTCTAGGGGGATTTTAATGGAAATCTCTTATCTCCAGAAAGTCTTTCAGGTGTTCAAAAGACTTCCTGTTAAATAATATAATCCCTTAAGCTCCGACAATTACCACTAATTCCATTTTAATTCAGTGGAAAGGTGAAGTGACAGCGAACATTTTATAGCTTTGGAGCTGAAAATGTAATTTTGATTTCAATTACACCAGAGAGTTATGGCGAAGATAAGACGGTGAAGGTACTGGGCTGGAAGCAACAGTTTTGACAACTGCTGTATGATTTCAACAATACATGATGCTGCGGAGTTAAAAAATCAAATGCAAATAATAATAGTTCACCCAAAATGCAGTTCTACCAGAAAGACTCGGGAAAATAATATTGGAACAATAAACCATTTATTAGCAGCCCAGCAAGCAATATATGCAATAGAGTTCTTTGGCGTAGGCCCCGTCCGTAACTCGCGATCCGAGGGTACGGATTCTGCATTTCCTGCCTGAAGATGAAGGCAGGGGCGCAGCCGACCCCCTGTGAGGTATAGGAAGGGACCATCCTGGTGGTGGTGGGGAGGATGGAGGGGAAGGGACCATCCTGGTGGTGGTGGGGAGGATGGAGGTGAATGTAAGCGTCAGCATCTGCGAACTCAGACATGTGTAAGTACCCATCTTTTATACCACAATGTTAGACGCAATTGGATAGATGAGAAGGTAATGAATGACGTAACAATTGAGTCTTCCCGGCAGAACTTGCGCTAAAGCTTTCATTTCTGAGCTGTGCTATTTGCTTTCTATGGTGAAACAAACGGGGATCGTAGCGTGGATAGAACGTTTGACCTGCTATCCATTGCATTTGATAATAATTTACACTTTATCAAGCACACGTTGTATGGCGTACTTGTATGAAGATTATTTATCTTGTCAATATCAAATACGGTCTGCTTGCTTTGTATTGGCAGAAGAAAATCGGATCTCATTTTTTTGTATGAGTAAAAGATGACAACATTTTCATTGTTGGGTGAAATATTGTCTAGATTATGTTGTTACATTTCAAAAAGTGAGCACTTTATTTTGATAGTCCACTTTAGACATTCTACAAACTATAAGTAACTTTACATGTTAACTAAATCGCATTATAGTAGTCTGTCTGTATAATATCTGCTAAAACTTTATTTTACTTATCCTCCGACAGACATTTTACTGGCTATAAGTAACTTTGCAAGTACATGTCAACTTATTCTACTAACCCGAACACCAAACCCTAACAGTTTACTGATACTCTAATGAGAGTTAGACGCGTGGAATCCACATGAACCAGATGTGGCCCGGATCTGGGCCGACACTATTTTGCTGTCTGGGTGGCATGTAGTTGCAAAGTTACATATAGTAAGTAGAATGTCTAAAGTGGACCATCGAAATAAAGTGTAACCTCTGAGAATACATCAAACCTTCATTATTGATGATATACCTTTTGATCAGTGCTTTTGACATGCTGTAATAATCTTTGAACTACTCATCAGAAACTTTTTCCAGAAGTTTTTGATCAGAGATTCAGTTTGCAATACCTCTCCCGATGAGTGAAAGACCATCTCATGCTGCTGATGCCAAAAGGAACATCTAATGGATCCAGCCATTTGAAAGTGAAATGCTATTGTAGATTGCCAAATGAATGAAAAGCACACAGAATTTAGAGCAAACCTTTTTACTAATATGTGATTCAAGGACAGAAGCCATTGCCTTGCTGATAACAGAGACAAGGACCTATACTGGCCAATACTCCTTCATTAAACCAGATGGTGTCAACTTACTCCAGTATTAACTAGGTACTATATGTGTTACAGTATATATTGATTTGCACTATTTATGTGTCAAAGAGCGGTGTTTACATTGCATCTGATGGAGACGAGATTTGAGTATTGAATCCTGGAGGAACATGTAGAACATTGAGATTTTTCAAGACATTTAAGACACTTTTCCAAGACATCTACTTAACATAATTAAAAAAAAAAAAAAAAAAAAAATGCAAACAGTTGGCTTTCTTTTTTAAGTTCTATTGGTGCCTTTTCACAGTGTGTAACTGATGGCCTTACATTGAATATTCCTCATACTAACACGACCTTCACTGACTGTTGAGTAATGTGTAGATGCTTTTTGACATCTGAAAATGAAAGATAGACCTCCATTCTGCTGTGGGGGGTGATTTGCTCTTTATTTGTTACTTTTCCGTCTGTGAAAACAGAGAGAAATAAGAAAAAGAACGAGCTAACAGAAAGAGAGAGGGTAAAATCCGGTGGCAATTTAAAGATGTTTCAGGCCTTTATTGACCCCGCTGATCACTTGACCTCCAGAGATCAGATGGGTTAACCTGTCCCAGCTGCCTCCATCTGCCTGGTAATGGGAAGTCTCTGCGTCCGAAAACAAGTTTCTTGCCACTAACTTCCTCACACACATGCTTTGAGGTGTGTGTGAATGCAATGAAATCCATGATTGTGCTTGAGTGGCATCATATCTATACAGCATCTAGGGCAGACGTCCCACCTCTCGCATATTGATAGCAAATCCCTGACACCCGCACATAAATACCATATCCCAGAAACCAAGCGAGTGATAGAGAAAGCATGTTTCCACTTGGTATTTGAGATGCATTTGGTCCAAGACGCATTACTGTTACACCTAACGCGTTATAAATGCGCGTTACTTCTGCTTGACTTCGGATTTTTTGGAGACCCTCCCCTCTTTTTCGTCTCACCCAACTACATCACGTTCACGTTCAGTGCATGATTAAGGTCCTTGCACACTGAGTCTGAAACTTTTTTTTGTATTTGTCATTCGGTGGCTCTAAATTGTCAAAACACCTCTGAAAATGCTTTCTACGGATGCGAAAAATGCAGACAATTGAACTTGATAATGTTTTTATGACGTACAAAAGTTAAAAAAATATATTTTGTATTATGGTGGGGGTTTGGGATGGGATGTCTAGGGTACCAAAACCGCTGTTTAGTTTGGCAGCTCACTAGGTTATGAGGCACAGTCAAGCACACAGCGAAAGAAAGTTTACTTTTTGAGACCCGATTATGCTCCAAATCAAATTCAACCCGAAAACAGAGCCGACACTTTCCACTAGATTTTTGTTGTAACACATTTGGATTACAGCCCACTGTGGACCTTCAGGGATGGTGTGAAAGAAGAGAGGAAGTGGAAAAGAACTAATGAGAGCAGCGATGTTAACGTGAGAGTCACTTTAGCGTGTATTTGCACGTAGATCAGAAGCTTTGCAGGATGAACTGCAGATGCTCGACATGTTCCCCTGTGGAGTCTCTGTAATGCTCTACCTCCAGCTCAATCCCTCCTTTTGTCACAAATTGGTCTTATATGAATGTTTTTAGTGTGTGTTTGTGCATGACAGAGAGAGAGAGAAATGGAAACTGATCAAATCTGTATGGCCTTTTACCACAGTCATTGTAATGCCCAAAAGAGCAACAGGGCTTAAAGGACTCATATCGTGATGAATCAACTTTTTCTTGATCTTATGCGATAAAAGAGTTTGATGCACTACGGAAACATAATGTAACTTTCAAAACTTACTCTCCAGTAAAAACAGAGCGTTTAATAAAACGGCAGCAAAAATGGTCCAACCATTTAGAAGAAAGCGAGAGAGTGTGTAGGAAGCATTTGTCTGGATGTGGCCCGGATCTGGGCCGACACTATGTTGCTGTCTGGGTTTATTTATTTATTAAGAAATCAATTATTTCATTTCCGCAAGGATGCATTAAATTGATCAAAAGTGAGAGTACATACATTTATAATGTTACAAAAGATTTATATTTCATGTAAATGCTGTTCTATTGAACTTTCTATTCATCAACATTCCCTGAAAAAAAAGGGTTTCCACAAAAAATATGAAGCAGCACAACTGTTTTCAACATTGATGATAATAATCAAAAAATGTTTCTTGAGCAGCAAATCCTCATATTAGTATGATTTCTGAAGGATCATGTGACACTGAAGACTGGAGTAATGATGCTGAAAATTCAGCTTTGATCACAGGAATAATAATTTATGTTATAATTCATGTTTAAAATACGTTAAAACAAGTATGTTAAATCATAATAATATTTCACATTATTATTGTTTTTACTGTATTTACAGTAAGTTGAATACATGCAGACTTGGTAAGCAGAAGATACTTCTCTCACGGTATTGTAATTTTTATACACAATTATAAACATTTCTCCACTAAATCCATTTACTTTTTATGTAAAGCAAACTGTAAAAATAAAACGGCATGCCTTGTGATACTTTCACAGTCGGTTTGATTTTTTTCAGGGTCACTGTGTTGAAACTTTCTGAATGTTAATAAACTGATTTTTTTTCTCTCTCGCACAAACTCACTTTCTTTGTCCAACACACAGACAGACACAACACACACTTTCCAAACAACACAATGTGATGCAAAAGCTCTCGCTAATGATGGCTCCTCTCGGCTCTGGTTGTACACGTTACCTGATGGACCTAAAACGCAGGAAACACTGCAGGTGATTTTACCCTGTGCTGTTAATTACCTCCCCTGACAAGCGCAGTGTGTAGCCACTGTTTAGCCCTTGTCTTCTCACACACTCATGCATAAAACACTAAACAAGAGACTTTTCAGCACAGACAGAATAATGAATATGATTTGACATCTCTTCTGAGAATGAACTGAAATATCCTTACCACATAGCATAACATATTCCTAAATGGTTCCCAAAAATGATTTGATTGCCTAAACTATAGAAGCTTGTTTCCACCACAGAATAAAAAAATAAAAAAAGGTAATTGCGACTTTTTATCTCACAATTCTGACTTTTTTTTCTCACAAATGCGAGTTTACATCTCACAATTCTGACTTTTTCTCTCACAAATGCGAGTTTACATCTCACAATTCTGACTTTTTCTCTCACAAATGCGAGTTTACATCTCACAATTCTGACTTTTTCTCTCACAAATTCGAGTTTACATCTCACAATTCTGACTTTTTTTTCTCACAAATGCGAGTTTACATCTCACAATTCTGACTTTCTCTCACAAATTCGAGTTTACATCTCACAATTCTGACTTTTTCTCTCACAAATGCGAGTTTACATCTCACAATTCTGACTTTTTCTCTCACAAATTCGAGTTTACATCTCACAATTCTGACTTTTTTCTCACAAATACGAGTTTACATCTCACAATTCTGACTTTTTTCTCACAAATACGAGTTTACATCTCACAATTCTGACTTTTTTCTCACAAATACGAGTTTACATCTCACAATTCTGACTTTTTTCTCACAAATTCGAGTTTACATCTCACAATTCTGACTTTTTCTCTCACAAATACGAGTTTACATCTCACAATTCTGACTTTTTCTCTCACAAATACGAGTTTACATCTCACAATTCTGACTTTTTCTCTCACAAATACGAGTTTACATCTCACAATTCTGACTTTTTTTTTCTCACAAATGCGAGTTTACATCTCACAATTCTGACTTTTTTTCCTCACAAATGCGAGTTTACATCTCACAATTCTGACTTTTTCCTCACAAATGCGAGTTTACATCTCACAATTCTGACTTTTTCCTCACAAATGCGAGTTTACATCTCACAATTCTGACTTTTTTCTCACAAATGCGAGTTTACATCTCACAATTCTGACTTTTTCTCTCACAAATACGAGTTTACATCTCACAATTCTGACTTTTTTCTCACAAATGCGAGTTTACATCTCAAAATTCTGACTTGCGTGATATAAAGTCGCAATTGTGTGTTCTAAAGTCAGAATTACAAATTGCGAACTCAGCAAAATCAGGACTTGCCCATTGACAGGCGATGGGTTAACTATGTAACTGATTAAAATTGCAGATTTGTCTGGATTTAAACATTGTTGGAAACATTTTGGATAATGTTAATGTACACTATAGTCAAAAAAAAAAAAAAAAACCCATAGTTGTAGTGGTTTTTGAATATTTTAAAGAAAAAAATCATACATATTGTGCCTTTAATAAATATAACTTCCTCGAACATCTGTAATATTGCTGTTGAAGCAGTTTTATACAACTTTTAACTAAAAAAGTTTATTAAAAATGTCCACATTTTACTCACTGTAAAATGATTTGGATATACATCTGCTTGTTAATTTCAATTAGTATACATTTAACATGGTATTTGCTTGCTGTTTTGCTTGTTTAAATATGCAAGTCAATATGATTTTGCTTTAGATTTCCAGAAACTGCTGATGGACTAGCATATATCAGCAACAAATTTCAATCTATCTCAAGATAAATTGATCAATTATTAAATATATTTTCCAGTTAGGGGTCTGTGAACATGTCCTTTTTCATCCTATGAATCTGGTTATCAGAACTGTAAACATGCGCATCCCAGAAGGCCGTTTGAGCAGAAATCCTCCGTTCAGGCTACGCTACATGCGGTGTTAATTAGTCCCATTAGTTACACTCAGATTTCAATTGGTGCACTGGTGTAGATTACATATTAAGGTTAAGGATTTTTGTTTATGCCTACCATAAGGCTGGATAATAATTGTATTAAACTTGTAAAGGAATAAGTGGTCTTAAGTGGAAAACAGGTAAATAGGCAATTAATGATGTGTGAATGAGAGTACATACGTCTATGCCCTTGTACAAAAACAGCACAAAAGCCCCTGGAAAGCATGAATAAAGATCACAGATATAAAATGTGAATGTTTACTGTAAATCGCTCAGAAGGAAATGCAAGTCATTGACACAAATCATTGTCTTTTTCAAAGAAAAGGCGTGTGTGAGCTCATTCTCCACTTCAGCGCAGTGCTTAATGCTGTATTTATTGATGCATTTAGTTGTTGGATGTTACTTAACATCAATGTGTGAAAGATTGGTATTTTCAAAAAACACACAACAGGGAAAGGCCAAATTGATCAGCACATTACTAAGAGCTGTTGGCAGGGTTTACCAAAAGCCTGCTGGGTCTTTGAGAGAATTTAATTCAAACAATAGAAGTAGAATCAATGGCATCTAGATCACATTTCTCACCGTCTTTAACCACTCGTAATGTCGCAGCACTATCATTACTGAAAGTCTATACTGAAGTTAGAGACCGAAAAAACGATGCTAAAGCCAGACACAAGACGCTAGAGCTGAATGTACTCAAACCTCCAGGGGGCGATAAAGATAAATTCAAACACTTTTTTTTTCTTATTGACATTAAACTGAACAAAAGTGACAGAATAATGTTACAAAATATTTCTATTACAAATAAATGCTGTTCTTTTGAACTCTATTCATCAAATGATGCTGGAAAAAAATGATCCTGGTTTCCACAAAAATATTAAGCAACACAACTTTTATAATAAAAAGTATAATAATAATCAGCTTGTTATAGAATGATTTCTGAAGGATCATCTGACACTGAAGACTGGAGTTATGATGCTGAACATCCAGCTTTAGTTATTAGAAATTTTAACAATATTACAGTTTTACTGTATTTTTCATGAAAGAAAATGCATCCTTGTTAAGTATAAGAGACTTATTTCAAAAACATTCAAAAATCTTATCAACCCCAAACTTTGGAACTGTATATATGTGCCACTAAACTGGAGGTTTTAATTTTCACCTGAAAGAGAAGACATGCTAAAACAGGTTTGATGTCAGATGCAAAGGCATTAGAAAATGCAACAAGTATCACAAATCTTATTGGCCTCAGTGCAAAGGTGACATATTACATGTTGTAACATGTAGTTATATAGTAATAACAGTAAATGATGCATAATTACAAGTAACTATCCCTAAACCAAACCCTAACCGTAACATAATAAGCACATGTAGTTAATTAACTTTATTTGAGTAAGTCAAATGTAACTACATCACTAACTCATTTACTAACCCTAATGCTTGTTCTAAACCTGCGACTTACTTTCTCTTGTGGATTTAAAAAAATATATATATATCTTGGAATATCTTACATTTTTTTAATTAAATTAAACAATGGCTAGAGCCAGCTCCAATTAACACAATTAGGTTACACAAATTCGTTTGATCAGAAATACAGTAAAAGCTGAAATATTGTGAAATGTTGTTATAATTTACAATCACTGATATCTATTTTAATATTCATTCCTGTGTATTTTGTGATGACAAAAGCATTCTTTGATGAATATAAAGGTCAAAAGAACAGCATTTATTTGTAATTAAAATATTTTGTAACATTTTAAATGTCTTTACTATGACCTTTGTTAAATGTAATGCCTCTTTGCTGGATAAATGTATTGAATTATTTCAGAAAAAAAAAGTTTTGTGTGAATTTTATGACTGCATGGACTGTTTTATAGTGCTTTTGTCCCTTTAAAAGCTTGAAAGCCACACTGTATTCAGTCTACGGAAAAGAGCAGAGTGAACATTCGGTGTCACTTCTTTTAAATCCACTGGAATAAAGTCACATGGGGTTTGTAACTGCATGAGGGTTTTAAAAATGACAGAATTTTTCTTTTTCTCTGAGCTACTTCTTGGCCACAGTATGAATCCACGCCAACCAAGGATCGCGTTTCTTGTTCCTGTTCCGCACAAAGACCAGTACCTGCTCATTATTTTCTGCCCTATCGATGTTACACGCAATTTCAAGACAGATTTGTTCCGTTTCTGTGACTCGTCCAATGAGCACTCAGGAAAATTCGGCATCTTTCTTCGACCAAATCTCAGTTGGTCCCGCACGTCTGCCGCTCACCGCCCAGCAGAGGCCCGGTGCACATCGGAAATTGTTCTCACAAAGCCGTATGAATAGGAAATGGGAACGTTTCTTTCCCTTCTTGTGGTGTGACACTAATTTGCTTCCCCTTGCACTTCCAAGGCAATTAGCTTTGAAGCTTTTCAGAAGCTATTCTAGCCCAAGTCGATAGCTAGCGTGGAGAATACGAATTTAAGCAGGTCCACTGGGGGAGGCTAGATAAACATATCAACAGAAGGAGGAGAAACCAGAGAGAGAGAAAAAAGTGAAGGGAGGGGGGTGCAAAAGAAATATAATTACTCCAACTGCTCGCCTGTATGCTTGGCCTTCATTACTGGGCATCAGTTTCATGCTAAATTCACTTCCTAGCAATTTGCCTCAGAGCCAAAGCACAAGCACCAGACAGTGTAAACAAAAACTTTACTGACGGCTTGGGCAAAACGCCACCGCTGAAAACATGGTGAACGAGGAGAGAAAGCTAAACGAGAATTCGCCAATGTGTTCGGCCCACACTAACTTGTGATCTGTTGTCTCAATAATAGTTACTGGAAACGAAGGTCACAAAGTGTTGACAGTATATTGTTTTATAATGACCAGAACCATATGAAATCTGAGCATAAAGAACTCGGCAGATACATCTGCAAATTTCCACACCCGTCGTTCACGTTCCTTGCTCGGATGATTGGACCTATAATGCTTTTTTTATATTTTCAACTTTCTTTAGTGCTTACTGTTGCTGTTTGAACATGAAAACTGTCTGCAAAGTTACAGAGCACAAAGTCCGTCCATCGGGAGTTCACTGATGAGTGTCACAACTCCCTGAAACGCCTCCATTGTAGTCTTAAATTTTCTTCCGGGAACAAACACGTCACAGTATTCCTCATTTAAATAATTACCAAGGCATATGCAAAAAAAAAAAAAAAAAAATTTGTAGTTTGTTGAAACTCACATTGTTTTATGGTAAGGGGCGTGACATTTACGAAATAAACTCGAAGCAGCTGACCAATCAAAACACACTGGCCCAGCTAGCCAATCAGAGCACATTGTGCTTTTCAAAAGGAGGGCAACAGGAACTAAACAGAGAGTGTTACTTACAGACTGGGAAGAGAGGTGCTGTAACAATGTCAAATATGTGAAAAAATAATGTGTTTTCTGAACATTCA
Organism: Rhinichthys klamathensis goyatoka; assembly: GCF_029890125.1. Taxonomy (NCBI): domain Eukaryota; kingdom Metazoa; phylum Chordata; class Actinopteri; order Cypriniformes; family Leuciscidae; genus Rhinichthys; species Rhinichthys klamathensis. The sequence continues at coordinate 300,495 of NW_026607029.1, forward strand.
AGCATGCAAACCTATTCAAGTAGACTCCAAAAACAACTTTACAGTAAGGTTTAGTTCAGTAACATTCGTTCATGCATTAAATTAACAAATAATGTTTACAAAGCATTTTTTAATCCAGGTTAATGCTAATTTCAATTTGCATAAATATAGCAATAAATTGTTAATTCACTAAAAACAAACATGCATTAACAATGAAAAATAGTATAGATCTAAATTAATATTAATCTATATACCGTAAATTAATGCTGTAAAAAATGTAATTGTTCCTGATACCTAATACATTGTAAATTGTTGTCAAATACATTGTCTAAAATATCAACGATGAAAAAAATGCAGATGAGCGAAGATTTTTTTTTTCTTTCTTTTTTTTGGGGAGAATGTAGGAAAACAAATCATTGCGATCTCAACTCAGTTGTTTCTCTCAGTCAGCGTTGAGGTTAAATGAAGACTTTTGCTCATGTTTCCATCTTTTCAGATGTTTCTCCTGAAAAAAAAAAAAAAGAAGACCTGAACTTGAACTTAAAGTTCAAGAATTTAATATGAACACAAACATTTAAATTCTAATCAAAATCAATATTTGGTGATATTTCACAGACCAATCTCCTGAGCAATAAAACTGCTTAATGAGCATAAACACATGGTAGAAGAAGCTCTTGCTAAATCTCCCCATCAAATAAATGTAGCATTTGAAGACGAGTCAATCTAGCGAGGAACAAAACAAGGCACAAACATGCACAATTTAAAACATTTATTGCAGTAGCGGTATACCTGTAGAGCAGTAACAAGGAGTAACTGTTTAATATCTATGATGGCAAACGTCCCCACAACCAACAAACATACTGCTGAAAGCAACTCACACCACTCTTGTCTCTTTTCATATAGTTTTTTATACCCTTTTTTGGACTTTAAATATTGTGATCAAACATAAAAGTGCTATACAAAATGAATGACCTCACTGCGTTACAAATCAATAATCATCAACCCAATGAAAAGAAGGTGAAACTAAGTCATTTTAAAGCTATTTTGTCTCGGTAAGCATGCGGTTTCATCGTCTGAACTGGCTGCCATGCCATGTGACAAGAAGGGAAAAAAAGAACGGCCCAAACATTTAAAGAAAAAACAGAAATCAAACTGAAATCTCAGTCCTTGTATAATGCACATGCTCTTTTGATCACGTTTTTTCTTTTTTTTTTCTTTTTTTTAATACCTTCCCCAGTTTGGACAGTGCATTTTTTATTTATTTACTCTTCCTCTGGAATGACTGAGTATACTGGCGCCTGACAAACATTTACTGTGTCCGGCATTCAGAGACTAGGGCCTGCTGATGTTTCACTGCCGGCGATTGTTTAGATCGGTACGATACGTAGCATATGTCATGAATTCACAGACATGAAAACTACACTCTCTTGCGTCAAAAAATCGTGGGCATACACGATGTTTTATGAAAGAAAAAGTTTTTTTTTTTTCTCAAATACTACTCAATTAAAGCACGAGTTCAATTAAACATGTACAAGAATGACATTTGAAATTAGATGTCGAGAATTTACAAATATATTGCTGTTGAATTGTAACATCGGTCTTCTTTTTTTTTTAGGAAAAGACATCAAGCTTTCCGTGTCAGTAAGTAGAAATTGAGCATTTACATCAATAATACAAAATAGCTTTGAAAAAATAAGTTTGCCAGGTTCATCGACTCAGTAAATGCAAAAAACTGGGCAATTGTGCAATGTTATGACCGATTGATATTATCATCCAGGATTCGTTCGTTAATTCTCCTACAGAGTGTGTGTGTGTGCGTGTTTAAGTGTGTAACCATGTGTACGTTTGCTTTACAGATCCAGACTGTGGTCCTCTGTTCCAGAAGACAATGACGTCAATGACAAAAGGCCGATATGATGAATGATAAAAGACAGCTGTCATGTTCACTGATCTATTCCATGTGATTATTACAAGTACATAAAATCGGTTAGTATTAAGTCCTATTTACAAACACTTCAACGATGACAGACTAAACGATACTAACAGTGTTAATAAGCACAAAGCTTTCTCAGTTTGTAGATTCCATTTTCTCGGATGGTGTAGATTAATATAGTTCCAAAACAGCTCAAAAACAATCACGTCACAATATTTGTATATATTGGTCAGCCGTTATATTGTTGTTGTTTTTTTTTCGTTTTTTTTTTTTTTTTTTATAACCGTGATACATAGAGCACAGCCCTGTTTTGTTTATCCTGAACGTTTGTTTGCAGTCTCTGTTCAGGACGAAGTATAAGATGATCCATTTTAATGTGAATTTGCAGCAAACCATGAGAGTTTGATGGCAGTTATGGATTTGCATGAGAAGATCCCGCAGACGGGCCGTCGGCGAGGCGGATTCGCATAGTATACTGTCCTGCATAAGCGATAAAGTCTATGTCTACTCCATACACGTAACTAACACACCGCATAGGCATCGATCTAAGAAAAGGAGGAATGGGCTAAAGCTCTCAAAAGTTGCTGGGATGATCCGATAGAGAGAGAGAGAGAGAGAGAGAGAGAGAAGACGGACACAAAATGAACCCCAAAAACACTCTTAAAGCTGCTGTTCTTTAGGACTGTCGTGGCCAGAGGCGGGCTGGTAAGATTTCAGGCTAGCTAGTGGGATGTCGGCCATGTGACCGCCGCTGCCAAAATGTCCTTCCGAGCTCCCGTAGGTCTTCCTGTCCCCAAACTGCTCCTGGCTTCCACGCTCACCTTTCCAGCTGCGGGTCAGTGTGTGGCCATTGAGCAGTCTCTCTTTAGCCCACTCCTTTTGGTTGTTGAAAGAGGAAACGGGGGACTTGGGCGAAGGGTACGAGCTCAGGCTCGGAGGCATCCAGCAGTTGTCGGAGTGGCCCAACACCAGACACTCTTGGGTGCACATCTCTGTGGCCTCCACCAAGCCTCTCGGTCCTAGAGGTCCATCTGTGGACACAAACAGAGCGAAAACACTTGGGATTGTGTGTCGAGTTCACAACTTCCAAAGCATATAGACCTAGAGTGAATGAAAATGAAGCTGTATGAGATGAACATGATGTCTTAAAGGCTTGCATCATATCTAATTTCCTAAAAAACAACAACACATGCTGAAAAAAGAGACAACTGAAAATAACACTGACATTCCACCCACACCAGGACGCAAAGTGCATTGTGGGAATCGATGTGGTATCATGGGCTCAACTGCACTGTGTCAAATATAATCAAGAATATAATGAAGATAATCCTTAAGGAGTCATTTAGCATTTGCAACATGCCGGTCTGTGTGTTTATTTAATCATGGTTGGACAGAATTAACATAAAATGAGTCAATTTGAACTATTCTAGTTCTCAAAAACACATTAAAAGATACCGTGAGTACAGTAAAGCGTCATTAAAGTTGCAGGCTATTCATGATAAATCCCCACAAGCAAATGTCTCATGTAGAGAGACAACAGAAAAAGAAAGGAAAAATCAACCAAAAAAAAGGATTAATAATAATAATAGTATAATGTATTATTGAAAAATGTAAATAGAAAAATACTGTTTTAAACATTAACTATAACACGATATGAACAATATTCATTTATCGAATTCATAATTAATTGCCAAAATGAAGATAATTCAAAGATGCTACATTGTTGTGACAGATTAATTAAACCGTCAATGTATTGTTTGTTTTACTTCCACATGATTGAAAATAAACCGATCACTGCATTTTCAGACAACTTGACTGTGTTGAGCAAAACTTACATCTGGACAACTGAATGGTTTTTGCAATGTTCCTATGAGTGTTAAAACCAAAAATGTGTGTGTGTGACTAGACTGTGCCCTGGGCTGTTATCACAGACCGCTGGCTGAACTGTTCTCAGTCCAGCTTAAAAGATTCTCTCTCCCACCAGCTGCTGAGTGATAAAAAAAATCAGGCCTAAAGTTGATTTAAAAAGCAGCTTGAATGGCTAAATATAAAGTGGTGTGAGATTAACTCGATCACCTCATCTCTTCAAAGAAGAGCCCCGGTTCAGCGGTGTTTAGCAACACTGAATATCCCTTCTTTTCCTTATGTCAGTCACATCTGTCACACAAACAATCAAACAAAAAGCTTCCCGGCATTAAACACGTCGTTACGACCTGCATTCAAGCTAAACACTTTCATAATGCTGTAATGTAATACCGTTCTGTTGAAAACACACTTTCATTTTAACACCGGTCTGTGAATCCCAGACACAATGCATCTATTATTCATACACTTTGTGTAATACAATACTGTTTGGAGCACTAGGGTTTCAATTCTGCTTCTAATTTCCAGCATAACAACTAACATTTCGAACATTTCCTACAATGAACAAAGGGCTATGAAAAATGCATCGTAGAGGGAGATCAGAGATCGCTGATTTGTGTTTGCGAGAACTGTATGAACTGTATATGAAAGACAGCCACATGCTGTAGCCGGACGGAGCCGATGAATACATGGAATGGGGGAAAAGATGAGCGTCTGATGAGGGGGGGAAAAAGCCAAAGCGCCATGTCTCTACATAATTGGTGTGATAAGGCATAAGTGACTGCCAGAGTTACCGCAGGAAATGGAAGAATCGCTGAAGCAAGAGATTTTATGGCATCACTTTAAAATACATTGGGACAAAGGACAGATGACTAATACCAAGATGCAACACAAAACAGCGTTTGTTTTCTTGGTTAGTTCTATTTTCTAACCTATGAAGACATGCCAACATTCTCAATGGTTGTTGCTCTTGTATTTTCTCTTTAAGTATCAATCAAAGTTAGAGTCTCTTGAGTACGGGTGGGAATCGAAATAAATTGAGCCTAACCGTGATATGTTGTGTGTTTGTTTGTATGGGTTCTATTGTTACAACCAACCTGATCTCACAAGAACATGTAGCTATGTTATTTTGTGGCAAATTTGTACAATGTAGAGTCGTACAAAACATATGATTATTAGAAAACAAAATAAGTATGAAGGTCCGACCCTGACCAGAGAAGAAGAAGAGGTTCTCCATGATCAACCCTCCTCTGGAGTTAATCTATTCCTAACATGGCAGCTTCATTCCCCTCTTGTCATCAAGCCAATAACATGGGCCATTTGGTGCTTCAGTGTCCCATAAACCAGCGTTAGATTCGGCCCTCGTCTCTCATCGGGACTTAGGCTCCATACCTGCTCCTGAACGAGAGGCCAGAATCGATCTTTCCATCACTCTGACATGTTTGTGTGAGTAGCACGCAATGCAAATAATGGCACAAAGTCTGATTTACATCCATAACGTGTGATACAAATGTGGAATAATGCAGCAACAATCACATCAGCAACAAATAATAATGAATCCACAATACACGCTGACGTTCAGAGATTTTTTGTCACTTTTTTTTTCCACAAGGCGTACTGTATGCGCGTGCCATTTATAGAAGCCAGCCCTATTTCCACATGAATTTAAATATTTATCCCCGGAGGGAGACCTGTCACTCCCGTCTTTTATCAAGGGAAAATAAACTAACTGTAGAAGGAACAGCCTCCCCACATTCAGACATATGTGTTTATTACAACGTGATGGCAATGTTGAAAGGAGTTTGTTATTTTTGGGGCTGCCACTCTGTAATTTTCAGGCTCCTGCAGGCATTCAGCATGTTTAATCTACCAGATGGAGTCAAAATGGTTTAATTGCTACTACCACTCCCTTCGAAGTAAATGAGGAAACGGTATTACTGTATGTCCTGGTTGTGGAGCCGCTACCAAGTTTCTGTTGTACAATTACAGTGGCATCAGAGCTTTAGCCTGACCACCTGCGTAGAGGATGAAATCAACCAAAGTTCACTTTTTCAGTGACGTAAATCCAGAACTGGCCAAAACGCATTGGTGTGCTCACTGAATATTATACATTTATATTTAATATTAAATTGCTCAATGCCATGTCAGCACCAAAGGATATATATATATTTAGCCTATATATATATACACACACACACACACACACAATTCTGTTTTTATGTTTTTGTTCTCTTATGGTCTTACTCAAAAATACACTAAAATCAGTAATATTGAGAATTGTTTCTATATTAATGAATTTATTTCTGTGATGCAAAGCTGAATTTTCAGCATCATTACTCCAGTCTTCAGTGTCACATGATCCTTCAGAAATCATTCTAATATGTGGATTTGCTGCTCAAGGAATATTTTCTTATTATTATAAATGTTGAAAACAGCTGTGCTGCTTAATTTTTTATTCCAGAAACTATGATGCATTTTTTCCCCAGTATTTTTTAATCAATAGAAAGTTCAAGAGAAGCATTTATTTTAAATATAAATGTTTTGGCACATTTGGCACATTTTCTTGCATACTTGAACAAAAGCATTATTGCTTTTAGTTATTTGGTTTTTTGAAAGAAATATAATCAGATCCCCTTTCAAATTGAAGAATTTCAAAATCCTTTACGCAACACATAAAACCTATTCCCTAAAGAATTTCCTCAATGAATGAAGAACAGTACAGTTCCAATGTCATGAACCTCCCAAACTCTGGCAGCTCCAGCTAATTTTTGCTTATTTGAACTGTTTTTGGAACTTAAAAACATTTGTTTCCTGGCATAATGATAAAGCCTCTCCACCCTGACTCGGGGTAATTGCGTCGTGCCAGCCAATCAGATTGGAGCTTACCATTTTGGAAAAGCCCATTTTGAGCACAATATTAGACAGTGCACTGATGGTCTGTGAGTCCTTGCCTTCCCCTTCCCCACAAACCGCCCGCACATCACTGAGCTAGACACAGTCCATCCCTATCACTCCTCTAATGGTCTCTGAGGAGGCATAGGAGCATGGCATTATGGGACTGACATGAGGAATCATGAGGGATGAATTAGAGACTGAGTCACAGTGACAGGAAAATGAATTTCACAAATGAGATTGGAAAGAGAGAGGGCGCTGAGAACGAGAGGAGAGAGAGAGAGGGAGAGTGTGTGTCTCTGTTTGAACTTGCCCCACATTTCCTGCTACAGCAGTGTATTATGTGTGTGAGAGCTTTCAAACCACAGTAACTTTATGGTGAATTTGAGAGGATTTTCTGATTTTTGACAGACAACCCTTGTGCACCACAGGAAATGGAGGAAGATATAAAAAGGGAGGAAACACACTTCACAGAAGAAAACAATTTCACACTCAAACTCCAACGATGAAATGCATTTCCTTTATTTAAAAAAGCTGCTCTTTTGAATGAGTTTCCTGTTCAAAAGACTGTATTTCAAGCACCTGAGGTTACTCAACTGGTCTGCATATAAAGTGCTGTGTTCAGTGACGACAATTATGAAAGAAAGAGAGAGAGAGAGAGGGAGAGTGAGGGAGAGGGAGGACGATTTTCACATTTGCTGAAGGAGATGTGAGTAGTGCTTGCCACTGCAAAAAAAATCCCCGGCAGGATGCTACTTTGTGCTGGTGGATGGATGCAAATTTTTTTTTTTTAGCGAGTTGCTTTGCTAGAGTGTTTTGATTAGTTGTCCACCCTCATGTCCTAATGATATTCTGGTGCCGAGATATGATTAGAACGTGTTGCTGAGTGGTTGCTATGGTGTTCTGAGTGTTTTAGTATTTAGCTGTGGTGTTATGGGTGGTTAGGCAATGTTATCGAAATATCATCAGAAGCATCAGCCAGGATCAAGAGGCCACATCAAGAGGATTTGGCATTTTCAATTAAATTATTATTATTATTACTTTTATTATTAAATTAATTAATTTGCCCCACTATAATTTTATAGCGCATCACCGCATAACCGACAAGGATAATAAAAGATGTTAGATTAGCCTTACTCCTCAATTCAAAAATAACTTGTTTAACACGGAATAATTCTCTTCCCATTTTTTCACTATGGGCTGCAAGAGAAATATTAAGAAAGACAGTTATATTGTGTCGAGGTATGGATTATTGATTGAAACGCGGTAGCTAGGACATTGCTAGGTGTTTACTAGGGTTTTTCATGGGTTTCATGGGTGGTTGCTAGGTGGTTTCTTACTAGTTTTCCTGTTTTATTATCTGTCAGATGAAAATTTATGTTATAAATGGACTGCATTTATATAGCGCTTTCACAGACCCAATGGCCACCAAAGCGCTTTACATTTTGCCTCACATTCACCCATTCACTCACTCATTCATACACCGACGGCGGTGTCAGCCATGCAAGGCGCCATCCAGCTCGTCGGGAGCAGCTGGGGTTAGGTGTCTTGCTCATGGACACCTCGACACTTGGTCAGGTGGAACCGGGGATTGAACTACCAACCTTCTGGTTTGTAGACAACCTACATGAACCACTGCCGCCCCATGTTATGCAAAAAGGAAATTGTGACCATCTTTTCTTTCCTAGCTACTGGTCAATTCAATTCACATTCAAAATTCAATTCAATTCAATGTACATCTCAGTGAAACGGATAAGAAAAAAATGTAAAGCGGGACTTGATTTTGTCCATCGGGAATTGATTGGTTCGTTGGATCGTTTGCATTTGCGATTTTCTTCGATCTCATGTGAGTGACAGGTTTTTGGAGGGGAGAGGTTATTGTTGGCAAAAGTGAATGTTTTTGATTAAAGATTATGAGGCCACATGAATTTCAAAAATGGATAAATCAATTACTGTATAATAAACACTGAAAAAAAATGTCACCTTATATGTCATGGTGACTTTAAAAAGCAACGATAAGAAAGGAATTAGAAAGTCATTTTACAACAACGACCTTTACTAAGAAATACATCACATATTCAATTCAACCTGGGAAATGTTAGGTCACAACAGTGATATCAATTCTTCCCCAGCGTCTTCGATCAATGCGTTTCAAACCTATTTCCCAGTTTCCTCCGTCTTAATGATATCATTTCAATCGCATAGTGAGATTGATCATGTCAAATGACCCTCTGCTCCAGCCATGTTAACTAAATTACTCTTGCTCTCTTCTCTTCCCATTTTGTCCCTTCATTTGTGATTTCCATTCTGCTGACAGGGTTGCATCTTCCATTAACATGCAAATTGGTGCTCCACGAGACCTGCCTCAAACAGACGAACCATATCCACCGTACATCGACCACCGAACGGTCCTGCTGTGTTGGCCTGGACCAAACTGATACAGATGGTCCAATCATTGGTGATAAGTTAACATGAAATAAAAAGGATGACCTTATTTACTTGTGCCACAGTCTTATGGTGTACATTCTATCCTTTTACATTATAAAAAAAAAATATATCATCAAAACAGCCTTTGCGACAACAAATTTATGCGATAAGAACCAATTGCTGAGAGTGGAAATGAATGTTCTGACATCCAGTTGATCAACAGAAGATTTAAATGCCACACTATATACTGCTAAACTACTGTAATGTGGAGTCTGAATTCATTTTGCATTAGTAAAGCTTAGTGTTACGCCACCTTCACAATCATCATACATCATACGCTAAAAGCATTCAGGAAACCATTTCATGTCTTCTTCAAATAAGCACCATCAAGCACACAAATCCAAGTGATAAGAACCAAACAACTGGACCTATTTCAAAGAAAATACCAACAGCTATCGTTTTCTCTATGAATCTAAAAGAAATTAGGCACTAACAATCTGATTTATGCTCGAAGACGAAACATCTACCATTTAATGATATTTGAGTAGGGGGAAATGTGAAATTTGTGTCTTTTTTTTTTCACAGATCCATGGACATGGATTAAAAACATTCACAATCAAGGATTCCTGGTGTAATAATCTTTTTCCGCAGTGTTATGTTGACGTCAAGGTTATGGCATCCAAGGTGAATACAATCAGAAGCCAGAGGAAGCAACTCTCGAGCTACACCTTGATTAAAACAGAAACATGGAAGCCGAGCTGTGTCATTAGGAAACATATTCTTTCCTTTGTTCTGGCCGTCCTCTCTCCCCCACCCCTCCAAAATATCATGTTTACAAATAAGTGCCGTGACTGATGCGTTCTTCCATGAATAATGATCGCTCTGTGATGTGGCGACTTCCCGAAAGTCAACTCCATCGCCCTTGTGAAAAAAACAAAAGGAATAAAATCCTTGAAATGCTTGTTGTTGTTCAGCAGCTCAGCTTGGGTCATTCTTCCAATTATATGATTTTTCCAGATGAATTCCTACACTCCAAAAAATGCTGGGTTGTTTTAGCATGGTTGGGTCAAATATGGACAAACCCAACCGTTGGTTTAAATTTTTAAATTACGCTTTAAACCCAAAGGTTGGGTTTATCCATATTTAACCATGTGAGTTGAAACAACCCAGCATTTTGTAGAGTGTAGAAAAATAGCTGTGCTGCGTCTTCTTTCTTTTTTCTTTTTTGTCAAATGTGGCAGGCAACTGGGCCTGCGATACAATAGCACACGCAGGAAGCTTAGGGAATATCATGCCACCTGTTTTTCATTGTGTTTGACATCTCCCTATTCATAAAGATGTGTTCGTTCACTCGTATGTCTATCGTAATGAAAAGAGAAGCCAGATAACAGCAGTTAACGTTGCAGGCTCTTTTAATCGAGGAGTTATTGTTGGTAAATTTGAGATCAGTTAACAGTTAATTAGATGACTTTACAGAAGTATCATCTTACTTCAAAGATACTGTACAGTAAAATAGGACAATTTTGCCTTTAAAATACACCATATATTGGCATACATATATATATATATATATATATATATATATATATATATATATATATATATATACAGTATATACACACACACTCACCAAAAGGATTATTAGGAACACCTGTTCAATTTCTCATTAATGCAATTATCTAATCAACCAATCACATGGCAGTTGCTTCAATGCATTTAGGGGTGTGGTCCTGGTCAAGACAATCTCCTGAACTCCAAACTGAATGTTAGAATGGGAAAGAAAGGTGATTTAAGCAATGGTTGTTGGTGCCAGACGGGCCGGTCTGAGTATTTCACAATCTGCTCAGTTACTGGGATTTTAGCGCACAACCATTTGTAGGATTTACAAAGAATGGTGTGAAAAGGGAAAAACATCCAGTATGCGGCAGTCCTGTGGGCGAAAATGCCTTGTTTATGCTAGAGGTCAGAGGAGAATGGGCCGACTGATTCAAGCTGATAGAAGAGCAACTTTGACTGAAATAACCACTCGTTACAACCGAGGTATGCAGCAAAGCATTTGTGAAGCCACAACACGCACAACCTTGAGGCGGATGGGCTACAACAGCAGAAGACCCCTCCGGGTACCACTCATCTCCACTACAAATAGGAAAAAGAGGCTACAATTTGCAAGAGCTCACCAAAATTGGACAGTTGAAGACTGGAAAAATGTTGCCTGGTCTGATGAGTCTCGATTTCTGTTGAGACATTCAGATGGTAGAGTCAGAATTTGGCGTAAACAGAATGAGAACATGGATCCATCATGGCTTGTTACCACTGTGCAGGCTGGTGGTGGTGGTGTAATGGTGTGGGGGATGTTTTCTTGGCACACTTTAGGCCCCTTAGTGCCAATTGGGCATCGTTTAAATGCCACGGCCTACCTGAGCATTGTTTCTGACCATGTCCATCCCTTTATGGCTACTTCCAGCAGGATAATGCACCATGTCACAAAGCTTGAATCATTTCAAATTGGTTTCTTGAACATGACAATGAGTTCACTGTACTAAAATGGCCCCCACAGTCACCAGATCTCAACCCCATATATTGCATCTTTGGAATGTGGTGGAACGGGAGCTTCGTGCCCTGGATGTGCATCCCACACATCTCCATCACATGCAAGATGCTATCCTATCAATATGGGCCAACATTTCTAAAGAATGCTTTCAGCACCTTGTTGAATCAATGCCATGTAGAAATAAGGAAGTTCTGAAGGCGAAAGGGGGTCAAACACAGTATTAGTATGGTGTTCTTAATAATCCTTTAGGTGAGTGTGTGTTTATATATATATATATATATATATATATATATATATATATATATATATATATATATATATATATATTAGCATAACAATTGGTGAATGAGTATTGCAATAAAGAACATTTAACATTTAACTCGTCACCATGATGGTAAACCCCCCAAAATACACAACAGAAAAAGTATTCTTAGTTAGCAGAGCAAAGCATCAAACACTACTTAATCTCCCACTTAACATTAATCTTACAACAAAAAACAAATCCCATTAAAAGAAAAAAAACATTATATAACACTTAATTTTATAATTTACTCTGCCTTTCGAGTGCCATGGCAAAGCATGCTGGGAAATGGAAATCCAAGTCCAGTTTCAGTTAAATTTAAGTTCATCTAAACTAAAAGAAACAGGTTAATTAAACTCAAAACAGTTAAACATTTCAGATTACTTAATGTGTCAGTTTTGTGAAAAGAAAGTTCTAAACACTCATGAAAGTTAATTTGTTTGAACAAATTTGATTAATTTAAGTTTGCCCTACTCAAACCAAATAAATATTAGTGCTGTCAAATTGATCAATAGTGATTAATCACATCTGACATAAAAGTTTGTAAATGTATAATATATATGTGTGTGTGTGTGTGTGTGTGTGTGTGTGTATGTATGAGTGGGCTTTTTTGGCTAATAAACAACCAACCAGAACACCCTAGCAACTGCATCATAGCGACAACCGAAAACGCCCCAGCATCATTTTGGCGATTTTTGCAGGAACAAAAAACGCTTACATGTTCTCCAAAAAATACAAAAATATAGTTCCATGGATAATTCTTTATTTGTGGTTGTCTTTGTTATCAATTGAAATGGCTCTGGTACTCTTATCCTTGATTGTCTCCGGCCTCTATCGCCATGACACCCTGTCGTCTAGGCGCTCGGTTGCCGTGACGCCCTCGGCCTAGTTTGGCTTGCTGTTTGGCCTCTCTGTTTGACCTCCAGTCAGTCTGATGACTGCACCTGTCACACCAGCATCACCATGGCACCCCTCAACCAGCACATGTCACCTTGTGCGATAATCAAAGGCTGGACTACAGGATGCTGGAAAGAAATCAAAGCCTGTTCGTGTGTGTACCGCCATCTTTGTAATGACTGGGAGGGAAGTTGTTCTGCTTCAGAAATACAAAGTCTTTTTATGAGTACACACACACACACACACACACACACACACACACAGGTCAATGAAGTGACAGCAATTTTAAAATACATTCAAATGGAATTAATGCAGACAATGACTTGACAATAATAAAATTTTAAGACGACTATGGCTTCCAACGTGTGAATTCAATTAATTTATTAATTTATTTTGTCAGTGTCAAGGTGGGGTAACTCCACAGAAATTGCAATTAGTTAAATCATTAAAACTCAAATTAAAAGAGTGAAGATATAAGAAATAAAACTTTATGAAGATCATTTTAAAGCAGTTTTAAATATTAAATGATGAAATGTTAATGATATTAGGAAAACTTTTGTAGGCCAATCAAAGCTTAGCTCAACCAACATGAAGATGTTCTGTTGTCACATGACAAACAAATAATAAAACATGAAATGACATCACGCAAATGAACCCTAGAGTCCAATGACTGTGTGTTAATATCAGGACATCTCCTAAAAAGCAGATATTTAGACTTTTTTTATTTTTTTATTCAGGTTGTCAAATGGTATGACACCAAAAAAAAAAAAAGATGATTCAAGAATATGATGATTTCTCCTTTTCTTAATTTCAGATATTCTTATTTGTCACTGACCCAAACATCATGTCTGCACTGAGAAACCATACAATCAATGAAACCTCTGTCCAGAAGACTACAGGCGTGGCGTCCAGTTCATCCAGCACCTGAGTCTCTCATTGTCTCTTATGATAATTATAGAGATGTCACTGACATTGTTGCAGTAATTGCTCGTGTGTGAACTGATTATTGCTTTAGTAAATGAACGGTTAAATGGATCATTTCAGCTGATGATTCCAGATGGATTATTACATGAATAACTCACCAACAAAACATTTTCACAAGGCTACGGAAATATTAATGTGGGAGTTCATGCGGACTTTTATTTCAAGCTTTCGAGACCTTGTCCTATTTTGTACAGTCTGAAAGGGGAAAATAGGATCATTAATAAGATGTATATACAATAAATTAAATTAAATAGATGGAATCCACTCTTTTGGTAACAATTTATTTCGATGGTCCATTTTAGACATTCATCTAACTATAAGTAACTTTGCAACTACATGTCAACTTACTCTCATTAGTATTTGTAGACTGTCTGCTTAATATCTGCTAATACTTTATTTTACTTTATTAACAATTCATAATTTATTCAATGTCTTCTGGTCCATGTTTATAAGTGAGGCCTATAGAGTACAAGCTATAATGCCATCTGAAATGCATAAACACACACTCGCACATACGGCAGCAGATGCACACTTCACAGTTGACAGAAGGTGTTGGAGTGCTGTACAGACGGTACTGATCAGATGGTCCCTCGCTCCAGTACAGCAACAATAGAACAGTCAAGCCAAGGCCAAGGTTCATTAAGTTTACTCCGATAAACGGCTAATAAAGAACATGCACCGACACAGCCTTCAGTCTGGAGAAACACACTGACACACATTCGTACATGAAAAGGCACATGAGCATTCCACTGGTGACATGTTGATCTCAGTTCAATGCCTCCCATCGTAAGGTAGTGAATAATGAGTCATTCTGATGAACCACACTGAGGTGTAGGACTGCTGCAACAGAAAACTCTAATGAAGAGTCAACTTGATTCTTTGCAGTTTGGACAGACCAATATTACGGAAGATAATTCAGACTGTAGTTTGCCAAACCACAAGCAACTCATTATTTAAAACACTTAAGACTTTAGTCAAGCTATCCATTTAAAACAGTGGTTTGGAGCTAAACTAAAAGAGTATAACTACTTTGATGCAAATGGGAGAATATATTATAAAATATGTATAATATTTTATTAAAATTTAACAAAAATACAAAACATCCATCCAATCCATCCATCCAATCCAATCCATCCATCCATCCATCCATCCATCCATCCATCCATCCATAATAACACTATTTTCCATGTCCTGATTGAAAAAATACTTTTGTTGTACAGTAAACTACCTCATGCTAGAATGAAATTAATGGTGACATCAAAATGAAATATTTCATTTTAATAATAAATAAAAAAAACTGGGAACAATATAGAGGGATTCCTCGAGTGAATCATTTAAATCCGAATTAAATGAAATTCGATTGCGATTATTGCCCCAGTTCACTTTAGCACATAACACAATCATAACGAAGTAATGACTTTTCATGATACAACTCATTACTGGATAGGCCATACTATTGTAAAAACCACTGAGCTAATGTCACAATACTGAAAAATTGTAAGTTAGCAGTATATGTTAGTTATGGATAGTTATTCCCCAACATCGAGACACACACAAGGCTAAACCAATGTCATAAACGGTCAGGAAAAAAAACAAAAAAACATACAGAAATTACGTCATTATTGTAAATGGACTCAAATGAATTCTGTGAAAGGAGCTCTTTATGTCAGCACTGCCAGTCCACCTCCAGCTTTTGTTCGGAGACACAACCATTGCTTTAGTCAGAATGGAAAAACACTCAAGTGCTCATGCACCCACTGTCTCCGTCTGCCACCCACCCATTACCAGAGCTCTGGCTGGCACACGCCCATCCAGAGAGAACAAATGGTCCCAGCGCTCGTGCCAACATTACGTCAGGCTCTATAAATGTGAAGCTCAGGGTGACCCCTCGAGGAGTCAGTATCTCAAGGCCACTGGCATCGCTCGATACAAATGTCTTTGATGAAACACAGAAAACAAAAACACTTACGGACTACAATACATACATCAACAAAGCAACATTTTCATTTCAACTTCTCCTGCAGTAGTTTACAATTTCCCCCGCATTTTGGCAGCAAACATTACAAATGACACACTATAACATATAATGTGCAGTTAGCCACCCTGAAGGGCTTTATTTGGAGATAATGACCGGCTGAATGTACACTATACTGGTTATTATGCAGCGACTTGCCAAATAAATAAATATATAGACATGAAATATTGATCCAAGTTAAAATTACTCTATTATGTGAGAAGAAAGAAACCATAGAGTAAAACGAGAGAAATATGTACAGTATATCTTTACGGGATTTTGGCTTGTGTAGATATTCGTGGGGAATTAATTTATGTCAATTATTATTATTGTTAAAGGAAGTTCTGACTGTGTGTCTTGAAAGTTTTATATGTTATTGTTAAAAAAAATCCAATATCTCAATGGAGAAAGTAAATGGGATTTGAGACTGAGAGAAAAAGAGACTTACGACCTGGCCACGAGGAGCCACGACAGTTTGATGTGTCTGGGGAGTGTTTTGGGTGATGATGTGGTGTAAAAGTCTAGCCAGAGCTCCTGTTATTACTGAGCACAGGGTTTCTGAATCTGTCCTGGGTGTCCCTTTAAGGCTGGTTCTAGCTAGTGTTGCATGGCTAGCATAGCAATATAGGGCTGCTTTTGTTCCCTTTGTGGTGTGAACAAGAGAAACACTGGCCAACACAGATTGATTACAGATGAGAAGAGAAGGTAAGATGTTTTATATAGCACCGGTTGCAAATTAATTGGCCAATTCTGATTTCCGATTTTTTCGTAAGTGTGACCTGCCAATATTGATTTTGCCGATTCCGATTTTCTTTCTAAGAATTGACGAGTAAAAATCAGTGATAAAATAAGAACAAATTGCAAACAACATCACAAATAAATGAAGAGAGATATGAAATAAACACAGTTTTAAGTTTTCCAGGTGGGTCTAACAGTAGCATTCAGGTAAGAAATACTACAGAAATTAAGTAATCAAATGTAAAATAACACTGGATAGTCTTCATTGTAAAAAAATAAATACATTTTAATGCTTAGTTATTCAGTCAAGAGCAGAGAGTGATTGTCTTTCTTTGTTCTTCGATTAACATGATGGAGAACAGGAGGAATTATTAGGCTGCTGTCACTTTAAGAGTTTATGCACGGATCCAATATACTTTTACAAAACATGCATTATCTTTCTTAACTATTTATGTTCCAAAACTGACTGTGTTTAACTGAAAACAAGCCAAATTATGTGCAATACAAGCACTATTTAACAGGAGCGAATGAGAAAAGGGAGTGACAGAAGGCGGGTGTGTGTCAATTCGCCGTCAGAGAGAAGAGAGAATGAGAACACACAGCTGGTATCGGTGTATCTATACTGCAGGAAAGGAGTATTGGAACCGTTTCAGATATTTCAGTATCGATACGTATATCAATATTTTTGACTAGTGTCTAATTAGGTTTGTTGTTTCGAATGTTTTCGTGGTGGTTCCCCCATGGTTTACTTTGCCCTTACAGGTATTACAATTGCTAACTTTGTGTCTACTTCACTCACAGTGAAGAACTTCCAAGCCAACGACACTGTGAGTGTGAGCGTGGCTGTGAATTTATTGCCTGCAGCACTGGCAACTAAACGGACCGGCTCGAAATCGGAAAGACGTCCGGTTCGAGCAGGGCAAGTGGAAAATCGTCTGATTCCGGTCCCTGGGCAGCATAGTTTTTCATTTAAGCATGAAAAATATACTTTTACATTTTCTGAAGAAAATGCGAGTTGTACTTGCATGTGCAGATGATACCTTCCCGATATAGGATAACATGTGTGGTTGCCAAGGTGTTGCTATGGTGTTGCTATGGTGTTCTAAGTGAATGTTATGGTGTTCTGGTTCAAGTGAAAAGATGGTCCCTCCTTCAACAAAGGGCTTTTTAGCTTCTATTATTATCCAGGAGTCTGAGTTCCTTCGGAAAATAATAGCAAACCTCTCCTCAACAAGCCACACAAATTGAGGTTTCACTCATATACGCAGCATAAATGCTGTAGAACAAGTTATATGGCTAAATTTTTAGCCTTTTACCATTGAGTAGCTGCTACGTAAATGCTAATTTTGTCATTTTGTTGTAAAAATTGTAAGTTGCAAGCTTGCAATGCATAATCGCAATTTGATTCTTTGACCAAATTGTACAGCCCCAGTAAAATGAATGTATAATTATGTTAATGGAAAGTACATGAAAAGCGAGTCTGTGGTAATGCTGAAGTAAAGTCACAATGCTGTTTATTTTCCATCACCATTGGTTTAAACTTGAAATTTATGTTTTAAGCTCCACCCCATTGTTTATTGTTGCTCACTTAGAAAAGCATTAGAGAAAAAAAAAATTAATTAGTTTTCAGGAAAATATGCTAATAATGTGGCAAAAAATCTCCTCTATTCTCTCCACATTTGTGGCCTTATGGGAAAGGGAAAAGTGTCAACAAGTTGGAAGCTTCAAAATCACAGCAGATGTAGAAAATGAAAGCGGAGAAATGATGGCAAGAAGAATGGAAGGACACTTTGATAAACTTACTCTTAACTCAAGCGCAGGTGATCATTTCAAATGCATTAGTCCCTCCACCTCTCCAGATTCACCATGCAGCTTACAAGGAATATTTCCCAGTAAATTAAATCAAATCACCGTGGGGGTTCATTTCATTTTCTCTCTCTCTTTTCCAAATCAAAGACAAGCAAAGCGCTATGAAGTCGATGCTGAACTTCAAATGGAAGGCTGCAACTTGTTAGCTGCGCCGATTTGCAGTCAGCAAAGGTAATTATCCATCTGGCCGAGCAATTCGCATACAATCTGAAAAGTGAGAAACTCATTTGAAATAAATTCACATGCAAACTTGAGTGGAGACTTTCACACAAGGCCACTGATGTGCAAAGATTAGCTTACACTATTTAGTAGTCATTTAAAATGCAAAATGAAACCAGATGAGATCGACATAGCAGGCTTATATCATGTCCCTGAGAAATCAATTAAAACCTACGCACTCCTATAACATGAGTTCCACAGCTAAAACTATTCCTCGCAAGTTCATCAACCATATGGATGGTAAACATGAACTTGTGTCACCCACATTAACTTCAGTGTTTATATATTGATGCTGTTCCCACACTCATGTTCTTCTGTGGTCGTGAGGGTGAAAGTTTGACCGTTTCAGAGAGGTCCGATCATCTGAGATCAATTTCGGAAAAAAAACGAAACAAAACGGGCTTTCTCATAAAGCTGCAGGTATTGATATTTCCATAAGTAGACTGTAAACCCTGCCGCTATTAAAAGTGATTAAGCAAGGCTTTCTCGGACCATGGAGGCACAGCACTCCCAAGACACAGATGAAAGAAAGCCACAGTAAAATGGCTTTTATGTCAAGCAATAGAGGTCTGGAGAAAGCCTGCATTTACGCCGTATGTGACCATTAGTCAAAAGTGAGAATATTACCCATAGTAGATTTCAACAAGAAATACCTCCTGCTCTGTCCCTCTCTGCCTCACCTATTTTGGAGTCTGACACTCCATCTCTCAGAATAACACCTGCTGGCTCTTTCTTGTTATCAGTAGCAAATCACGATTCCCCTTATGGCAAATATATAAAAGGTAGGGGATCTTCAGATGTGAGTCCAAAACACACTGTTTCCTGTTGCAACCAGGCATTATGGCTGAAGCCCCGAGAGAAGTTATTTTCCACACGATAATATTCTCCATTTTTTTACGACTGAGAAGTCTGTCTGAAGGAGAGAACAAGGCCATCCTGCAAGGCCTTCAAATCCTCCTAGGAAGTTCTTATGAGTTTGGAAATTGGAATTACACGGTCATTTCGGTCGGAATAAAATGAACACACTCCTCCTCTCTTTTTCTCTACAAACCTGTTAGTGGTAGTGCAACAAAATGCAAGTAAAATTTGCAATAAGTGAGATGCTTAGTTACACTCTAAAAAATGCTGGGTTGTTTTAACCCAACTTTGGGTCAAATATGGACAAACCCAGCTGTTGGGTTACATTTTTACATTACATTTTTAAGCCAACATCTGGGTTTGTCCATATTTGACCCAGAATTGGGTTAAACAACCCAGCATTTTTTAGAGTATACCCTTCATTCTCCTCCGAAAGTCTGAATTGCCTGCTTTCTATTGGAGAAGTGCAAATAAACACAACAGTTAGTGATAAACAATTGCTTTTCCTCCACTATATGAAAATAAAACCTGTTCGCAAACACACACACGCAATAAAAAAACCATCCAGGCTGGTTATTGAAGCATAACATTGCCTTTGTTGACAACGGTTCATAATCAACAATACACAAAACTAGAATGCACAGTCAACATTCACAGTTAAAACACAGTAACTATGATTCTTCAATCAATCTGGGTTTACAGAAAATTCAGAGCTTCCCATATTATGCCATTATGTTGGCATTTGTGTGCATTCATCTCATTCTGACAGGAGAGTGTCTGACTCAGTAATGAAACCATATTATCACATTTTTCAGCTCGTCTTTTCATATTCCTTTACCTGCTCATTTTACCAGGACAATCGATTAGAATCACTCGCCATCTATATAAATGCAATTAGGCGACTCGGATCCCAAATGCTGTAATTATGCAAATGGGTTATGCAAACATGCTAAATTCCTGGTATTATACGGATATCATTCACACAGCATGACAAACAACAAGCTCAAGCCAAGCAAATGTCTTCCATCAGAGTCCTACAGACAGAACGACACATATACAAACTAAAAAGTCACTCTTTCTTCCCTTCTTAACAATAAATGTTCTTCGATGTTTCTCCGCAGCACCAATGTATGAATGTCTCAAACATTAGTGCAATAAAAGCATGCATATTTTACGTCTTGGAGCGTGTGAATGCAGGTGGTCGTATGATAGTGTCGTCTGTCTAACACACAGGCTGGGATCATCTGCTCGTTTTGAAGAATAAACTCATTCCAGCCGTCTCTCCTCCCTCATGTGTAATGTGTGCTCCTGGCTGGGGAACGGACTACATTACCCTGCATGCAGCTGCGTCTCTCACTGCTGACACACACATATTGATGAAGTGAACGGCGGGCCAACACCTGATGCTGCTGTATGCAGATGCATCATTTCATAAAACAACTTCACCTCCTGCCTTTTATGAATGAGCCAATTATCCTCTACATCTGTGTGAGCACATCATATATAATTTACAGAAATGGGGTTTGTGAACCCTCAGGGTTTTTTGAGGGAACTGCAGAGATTTTGAGATTTCTGCGTTAAATCAAACATGAAAATTACAATTTAAAAAATGTATTAAATATAATGACAGAAATATTAGTGAACATTCGTACATTCAGTTATGGAAGGTTAACATTACTTTAAATATCAGGGACAATTCAAGTAAATCATTTAGATGTTCAGCTGACAAAAAAACATGAGTATGAAAAAGTATCAGCAGCAAAAATGGGTCACTGTTATGATCTTAGAACCATCAGCGCATAAGACATGAGCTTTTGACAACATATTATATGAATGGCTATTAAACATATAGCAATTTGGGTGTTTTATTCTATTTTTCCCATCAAGTTAGCCATAAAAAATAAAATGTGTCCGAAATCGCATACTGTCAGAGGTACTGTATGTGATTTGTGACCGTTAAAAATGTATGTTCCAGTATGTATGTACAGGTTGAATGCAATCTGAACATACCCATCACTGCTTATTATATCCCACAATCCTGTTTGTGTGGTTCAGAGGGTTGTGGAGAGAATAATAAATATGGGCCGTATATGTTTGATGGTGCAGTTGAAAGAATTTATCCATTTTAATCACATTTCTTTATGTAAATAAGTCATTAAATATTTGCTTGCTTATCTGTAAAGCTCACTTGATTGTGTTCTAGGTCCATAAATAGGAAGCAGCCTTACACAAACGCTGCTGACAGACTGGATTTCAGACACATCACACTATTAGCATCTAGCAACTGGATTATAAGTGGATTTCACAATAAAATGCAATACAAATGTAAAACAAGGCCCCTTTGAGTGATTCATAAAGTCCATCACTGATTGTGTGTAATTCACGTGAGCTGTACTGCCAGAACAACTGTGCGTCAGGCAGAATAGCGGGAGGCTGTGAAAGAGAAGACCGCCTGTCCTCCTTTTGTCATTTAATTAGGCAGATTTCAGATCAGCTGACTGGGGGGCATGGATTCACTTCATACATATGCACACATCCATTCCAAACATGCACGCAAACCCACTCGAACTCACACAGACACGCTGTTTAAAAGCATTTCAGCTGGTTCACATGCATATTTGCCCATCAGACATGAGATAAACAGCGATGACTGAGGAACTGCCATTATGAGAGAATGGAGAGTGTACACATCTGTGATGGAGATCGAGAGAGAGAGAGAGGAAAGAAACTGTTCCAGCCACATCATTCCCAATTTTAAGGCCCCTTAGCAGCCCTCTGGCTGCTGTCAGACACCTCCAGGGAACAGGCAAACGTGCACGGGTAAATCACTGTGTGCGGGAGGAGAAGATTCACGCTCGCTCTAGGTGTAGTGCAGAACGAGCGGTAGCTCTATCAAAACTAGCTCTATGACTGTGTGTGTTTGTGAGTGCATGCTTCAAACAGAGTAAGGTAAAGGCCAGTTAGTTGGTTAGTGTAACCAGGCTTATTGATATATTTAGACTTTTATTTCATTCTGGACAAGATGTCAGACTGGCTAAATAAGTTAAAGTCCCCCTTGTGGTGAAAATCAAGCTATTGATGTTGTTATGTCTATATGTGGTGTTTTAATGTGCTTTGAGACACACCAAGTGCAAAGTCAACACCATTGCTGAGTATTTTCTCCTTAAAACTGCAGTGAACCAAAGACAGTCTCACAAAAAGCTGGTGTTTCTGACGTCACAAACTACCTTGTAACCAATCAGGTAAACGTGTGAACGTCAACGGGCATCTTTGGGATGTGGTGGAACAGGAGCTTCGTGCCCTGGATGTGCATCCCACAAATCTCCATCAACTGCAAGATGCTATCCTATCAATATGGGCCAACATTTCTAAAGAATGCTTTCAGCACCTTGTTGAATCAATGCCACGTAGAATTAAGGCAGTTCTGAAGGCGAAAGGGGGTCAAACACAGTTTTAGTATGGTGTTCCTAATAATCCTTTAGGTGAGTGTATATACTGTATGTATAGCCCTCTAGTTTCCCTATTTGTGACATTTGCCAATTCCACATACACACTATATTATAGTAGTGGTGAAGAACACCTGATTAGTGTGAAGGCCATTTCTTTATTTCCCCCTGCTCATCATTTACACTTAAAACTATAGCCTGAGAATGCTTTAAAACCGTCTCTTTAACCACTGACCATTCACGTTAGCAGACAGTTTACATTTCAGAGAATGAGAT
The DNA here is from genome assembly GCF_029890125.1 of Rhinichthys klamathensis goyatoka. NCBI lineage: Eukaryota > Metazoa > Chordata > Actinopteri > Cypriniformes > Leuciscidae > Rhinichthys > Rhinichthys klamathensis. The sequence continues at coordinate 323,742 of NW_026607029.1, forward strand.
AGTGAGGAAAGAGGCTGAGAGGAGCAGATCTTTTTCCCCCGTGTTGATCATTAGCTGCTGCCTGGAGAAATTTGGTAATAAAACCCTATCTGGTTATTTCAGCAGCGTAATTACCATGAGCTCTCCATCTTCCCTCCCCCCATACACTACATAACGATTGTAATTTCAGCTTGCAGTCTACCTGCATACAGCACATCATTTAATCCGCATTACCTGAGGGAAGCAATATTTAACCATCTTTAATAACCACTATAAAGGATATAGCAGAGATGATACTTGCCTTCAATCTACTGATTGCAGTAACAAGACAGAGCGGAGAGTTGGACAAGAGAGGTCTGACTTAAAGTACCCTGAAGTGCTTTTCGAATATTACCTTTCATGCAGTGTGTAATTTAGCTGTTTGTGAATGTAAAAGGTCTGCAACGTTTTAAAGATCAAAGTGCACAACAAATCAAGGTATAAGCTGTGTCCCAATTCGGAGGTTGCATCCTTCGAAAGAATTGGACTTCAAAGGCCACACTTTCGAGGCCGCAAAGGTCGGACCGAGCGTTGTTTAATGGGACGGTCTAGCCTATGGATGATTGTTCTTTTCGCCTAGCAACTGAGACCGCTGCCGTTGATGAGTGACAGTAACATCTGTTCTAGAGAGTAACATCTGTATCATTAGATATTCCAACCCGATCTCACAGCAATTCGTAAGAATTTTACGAGGTGGCTAATTCGTAACAATTCGTACGACCTCACTCGTACGAATTAGTACGATTTTTGCTAGATCGTACATATTTTACGAGTTGGCCAATTCATATGAATTCGTACGAATGACCTACCCCTGACCCCGCCCTTAAACCTACCCATCACGTGGGTTTAGACAAATCGTACAAATTCGTACGAGTGAGGTCGTACGAATTCGCCACCTTTTAATCACTCGTACAAATTCGTACGAGTTGGTCGTGAGATAGCGTTGGATATTCAAGTAAGTAGAAACCCAATACTTACATTTAAAAAGTGTAATACTGCAATTTCTCTCAAAAAAAATCCTGTCGTCACCAGAGCGCAATGAATTCTGGTGTAGCGAAAGATCTATCTGTTATATCCTTCATTGCCCGGGAAACAAAGGATGCATTTCAAGGCCTTATTCGAAGGAGCCTTTGTCGAGCAGCTGTGCTGCAATCGGCCTTCGAATTCGGCCTTGCAAAGATGCAGCCTCTGAATTGGGACACAGCTATTGTCTCCTAAAAGAACGAACTGATTCTGAACTGCAGAAACGAGTCGGCAGCAGGTCCAGTCTCACATTCTGTTACACACTTATCAATGTAAGTGTTCATTGGCTGCCTGCAAACAACACCTACTTTGACCTGCCCTAAAACACTATAATTGTAGCTGAGGGATGGAATAGTTTGGCTCGTGATGTCGACGTGTAGCCTGGTTAAAACCAGACCATTCTCAGTTGTAACTGAGTTATGGTCTGGCAAAGCGTCATAGACAAATCATTTCCAGAGGGGCGTCACCAACGGACGTCGCGTATAGACCTAAACCCAATCAGAGCGATGAAGGAGATGACGTATGCAGAGCGGCGGAGAAACATCTCCGAGTGTTGTTCTTTGCTCGGTTTTTAACAAAAAGGAAACGTTCAAATCGCTTAAAACAGACGCGATAGCTGATTCGAACGAGCGATGTTCGACGGCGGCATCCATCTTTGTAATGTTGGCTACAAAATCTGCTTCAAAATCCCAGCGCTGTCGTCATCGTGTAAAGCCCGCCCCAACGTTTCTGATTGGTGCCGCGATTTCGGCGGATTGGAAATGAGCTTGAATGAGCTCTTTGCCAGACTAACTTTCAGAGGATATCTAAATTTGCCGGAAGTTGTCTGGGTTTTCCCAGGCTAGTCGACGTGTCGAGAAGACACTGTTTTCAGCGCTGCGAATCCACTATGCATGCACTTCAAAAGGATGAGGTCTGGGATCGATATGGATTACGTATCACTGTTTTAAGCACTGAGGAAGCCTACGGAGATTAAATCCAGGTATGGTAATGGATGTTTCGTTTCCAACACGTGCTGTAAGTGGTCGACCAATTACAACAGACTGAGCCATCTGACCAATCAGAGCGGAGCATCGGCTTTTGGAAAGGAGGGGTTTAGAGAGACTGAATCTTGAAACAAACCATTTTCAGACTCTGACTAGAGTGGTTTTTTTTATACATGTAAATCTATTGAAGGAGACCTCCAAAACAAAATTAGGAACCTTTAAAATCGCATAATAGGAGCACTTTAAACTATGATAGTTAAAACCACAAATAGGGATAGTTCACTCACAAAAAAGGATCATGTTCACTCAGTTCACATGGTAACAACAGCTGTCAAGCTTCAAAAAGGACCAAAAACATCATAAAAGTATCAAAAACGTTCATACGACTCATATCTTAGATGCGCTACTGTACAATTTCAGAAAATGATATGTTTACAGTGTTTTTTAAATTGTTTTACGCCCTTTTGGAGCTTGACAGCTGTGGTCACTATGAATGTACTGTTGTTCTACGGATGATCTTTTGAAATTTCATTGGGGAAAAAGCAGCATGGAAAGTAACTAACAAAATTTTTTTTTAAATTTTGGCTGAACTATCCATTTCACGTTAACATCCAATTAGTGCTGCCAGCTTTCTTTCAATGTAACACTCTGACAGCGCTGATATCCCGATACACTGATGTAAACATATACATTAATTTTATATGTCAGAGAAATTACACTTGCACAAGCAAATTGGATCCATTTTAGATGCTATGCAGGTTTATATTAACTTGCAATTTACATTTTTCGCATGCATCGAAAGGTCACAATGTTTATTTTTCCTCAAATATTTTTCACACTAGTCCTTCCTGACTTGATCAGTTCTCTGTCCTTCTGTACAGCGAACGAGAATTTGAGACAGACTGCGTTTCTCTTATATAAAAGTAGGACTTTACCCTAATTATCATTACAATTTATGGAAAGTAAAGGTTGAGTTACTTTCGCATTAGTTTGTTCAAGCATTAGTTTGCTCAAGTCAGGTGTTTAACACTCTGTACTAACCAGACGCGAGATATGTTAATCCGAGTTAATCAGACAATGATAATCTCAGATACTGATTATGCACTTTATTTAATGTTAAAACAATTTAATGTGAGTTTGAATATCACTTTGCATGACCTTCCATACTGAAAGCGACAGTGGATAATTCAGATCTTGAAAATAAAATAAAACAAACAAGAACGTTCAAACTGTCAACTATGTGAACAAACAAGTGTATTCTATGACAAAGTCTGTTTCAGTCACTCAGTAAATATTTGTAATAATGTTAGGAGTAATATTTCTGAAATTGATTATGTGAATATCCAGTTAATTGTTATTGTCGTGTGCTTGCAAGACTCCGCCCTCTCGCTCTTCTGATTGGCTGTGAGTTTTGATTGACATTGTCGAGTCTTGTAGTCGTATGTGGACAGACAAATTGCTTGTCACTGGAATCTTATTGCATAGCATCTGGTTAGGTTACGATGTAAGATTCGGTCTCTAAAATGTGTTTTACTGTGGTAAAGAATCAGTGATGAATGTTTTCACACACAAAGCACAACTGCACACTCATTTCAGAGTAAACCAGATCAATTTGACTAGTTTGGGAAATGGGTGAAACAAGAAATATGATGTCCTGGAATGTCTGGCAACCCCAGTTCAAATCTATTTCAAATCCACAATTGTGTGAGGATCTTTCATGTCCTAAATATGATGGACCATCACTGAACTAGTAACATCTACATGTGACAATGTACAAGCAAGAAAGCTGCTAGTAGCTCTCAGCTCTTCAATAAAACACCACAGAAAATCCTTTCCTCTAAACATCTTCAAGGCAGAAAAGCCTCGTTTTGTAGATTTATACAGAAAGCATTTTGTTCCCTTCAAGGACAGAATAACAATGCATGATTCTTTTTCATTGCAGACACTCTGAAGGAGAAAACTGCTGTTTGTATGAAACATTGCTTTCCATCTCCAGGCAATAGGCGGCATGAATTTATGCATCAAAACCCAAAATTATGCACCAGTATGGTAATATCTCAGACCTTTTATATTGAGTAAAAACTAGACTTATTCATGTAATAAGATTATACAGGAGGGCGTGTTTGACTGACTTTTGTCTTTACTATTCTTTTTTTTTTTTTTTTAACCATCATGTTAAAGGAGTAGTTCACTTTTAAAAAAAACTTTTGCTGATAATTTACTCACCCCCATGTCATCCAAGATGTCCATGTCTTTCTTTCTTCAGTCGAAAAGAAATTAAGGTTTTTGATGAAAACATTCCAGGATTTTTCTCCATATAATGCACTCTCCTGTTCGAACTCGTTCATCAAAATGAACGAATCTTTTTTCGAGTCATTTGATTCATTCAACGAACGAAATGAACGAATTGACTCGGAAAAAGATTTGTTCATTTTGATGAACGAGTTCGAACAGGAGAGTCACACAGAACAGAGCAAGGCGGGCATTTGAGCTTATAAAACTTAAACTTTGTTATTTATTTTTTAAATGAGCGATCGTTTCGCTTGATAAGACCCTTATTCATCGTCTGGAATCGTTTAAAGCCCTTTGAACAGTTTGCAGTTTGCACTGAAACTGTCTTTTGGACCTTGAACCGTTTGGTGCCCAGTAAAGTGCATTATATGGAGAAAAATCCTGAAATGTTTTCATCAAAAACCTTAATTTCTTTTCGACTGAAGAAAGAAAGACATGGACATCTTGGATGACATGGGGGTGAGTAAATTATCAGCAAAAGTTTTTTTTTAAAGTGAAGTACTCCTTTAAGTTGAGAATGACTTATTAATGATTTGGATTTCATAATAAAAAAATTCACCCCTTATTTTCCCTTCAAAATGTTGTGTCCACCTGATCTGATTAAAACCCATTTTACAGATATAATTGAAGCTTTAACCAAACATAACCTTCTATCTGACTTTTACCCAAAGTAGTAATGCTGCCTTTGTTTGGGAATAATTGACGACGGAAATATAGAAAACTGATACAGTATCTACACCAATTAGAGAATCTTAGCATGTGAAAAAAATCTTTACATTTATTCACGTTTATTATAAACAACAACAACAACAACAACATACATTTTAAATTCATATTACAAATACTACTTTTTATATTTAATATAAAATATTAAAATATTATCAAAAGTGAATTACTTCCAAATTAATACATCAATTCTAATTACATATTTTCAGCTATCAACTCTTTCCCCGCCAGCGGTTTTAAAAAAAGTTGCCAGTCAGGCCTAGCGTTTTTGATCATTTTCACAAAACTTTCATGGTGCTCAGAATTGTTTTCTTTTTTTTTCGCTATTGATATCCGGACATACAATATATCAAAAAAAAAAAAAAAATAGAGCCTTTGCTTTATTCTATCTATGTTTCATCAACACTTGAATTTGGGTAAGTTTAATAAAAAAAAAAAAAGCTAAATTTTGAATATAAGGCTGAGAAAATTACATTTTTTGATCGAGTCCATCAACATCCCCAAAGCTTGCACAATCATATGTTTGATGATTATTTTACATTTGCATAAGGAAAGCTTCTATCGCTTGTCTCTGCTTCTTATTCGCCTGTGTTTTGATTCTAGAGATTCTTTACTCTTTCAGAAGATGCGCAACAGCGCCCCCTATTGCATAACAGTAAAAACATGGATAACCGGAAAAAATTCCATCAATGGCGGGGAAGCGGTTTCATAAATGACGTGAAATTCTGTAAATGGCAGGTAAAGAGTTAAAGCAACACGAAGTAAGATTTTTTTACCTTAAAATAATATTTCCAAAATCGTTTCAGTGGTTCATTAAGTCGTAACAGGGTGAAAGGCACTTCTGGATTCGCTTTGCGGTCCTATATCTGCTATAACCACGTTATGTAAGATTGCCAGATCGGGTCGCGTTTCTGTAGTTCTAATGAGACATAAGAAAACTACAAATTTGACTTGCTTTACGTCAAGCGTTAAAATAGTCATTATTTTGTTTTTCTTCGTTTCTGATGTCGCAATACATCATACTTTCATGAAATCACGCAATATACTCCACCTTGTCTGTGGACATCGTTCATTCCAAAGCCGGTGCTGGATAAACAACGAGCGTGCGTGCGACAGTAGGCTGCGCTAGGCTAAATTATTTACCACAGCGGTAATGGACAATTCCGCTTCCAACCTGTAGGGCGACCGCAGAGAAAAAGTTACTTGGTGTTGCTTTAAAAGGGTGCAGAAAAAAAATGCAGGGAACATTTTGCACCTGACAACATTCCCCTCGCTGAATGCTGGAAATGTCATCATGCTTTAAACAGAACAAAAGATTCCAGCATAGTCATCATCAGTGTCATGTTATTTGCCACAGAGCAGCCAGCTTGTTAGGCAGACCAATGTGTCTCAACTCAGAGGACAGTCAAGCGGTAAATTGTCTGTGATGAATCGAGCTGATGATCTGTCTGCTGCACAACCAAATTTTGCAATGGTGCTGTGTGATGGGGGCTCTGCATGGGCAACACTGACCCTATTTACCTTCCAAATACATGTTACCAAGTCTTACCGAGTTATAAGTCTTACTGTGGGTGATTATCATTGTGGTTTTATAAAATCAATCATAATCTCTCATAAAAGTCTAATAACTTTCCTTTCTGACTGATGCCTCTCCTCTCTAATACATTTTCTGGTTGAATATCCTCTTTCAATATGTCAGATTACTAAAGAAAAGTTAGGAATAAGCACTTTCACGTTGGCTCTAAACCTCAGAGAGTGTTTAAAATTGCTTTAACAACTGGTGTGATCTTTTTTTTATTGTCATTTAACCATTTTATCTTAAGAAACAATGCTCGAGTCTTGGTATGACAACTGCTCTCAGTCGCAAATAACCCTGCCCTCATTTGGACGCCACAAAATTACACGTTAAGAGCTAATGCGTTGTTGTGAAGAAAGCATAATCAATCTTTTCCAGCGGCTAGTCCTCCTCAAAATGAGATGAACAGAAGAAGGAGGGGTGCAAATGTGAGTATTCCTTAATCTCGGGCTGATAAAAGCTTATGAGATGACCTCACAGCTATGATTTATAGATTATCAGGAACTGCAATTACTGCAGGAGCACGGCTTTAAAATTTCCAACCTAGGGAATTAACGCCGGTCTAATATGTAGGCGAGTTGATCTTGGCAAGGACAGAGAAGAGTGTGTAAATTTGGTACGGCTCAAAGATCCAAGAAACTTTTTATGAAGCAATTGTTATGCAGAAAGTAGTCTCAACCTCAGTCGTCCCGCCCACGGACCATTCCCGAATCATCCGACACATATTGCACACAAAAATAGCAATAGTTTACTCAAAATCACAAGCTTAAATCAAATTGTCTGGCTTTATGCAATTTCAAGAGTTGGGTTTACAGGTTTTTATCGGTCTGAACAATAAACAAAGCTCTTTTTGCAAGTCTTACAAGTCGCCCGTCGGTGTATGAATGAGTGAGTGAATGGGTGAATGTGAGGCAAATTGTAAAGCGCTTTGGTGGCCATTGTGTCTGTGAAAGCGCTATATAAATGCAGTCCATTTACCATTTACCATTTACGAGGCTGCTACAGCCAGGGCTTGACATTAACACTCGCCGACCCCCCAAATACAGCTGGATTTCAGCAGTGGTGTGAAACGCTGTCACTTCTACTAACCACGTTGGCGGGTTGAATTTCATATGTAATATGTACATTTTTCAATTGTAGTCTTTTTAAAAGGCATCTGAAATAATAAAGTATTAACTAAGTAAATGTAGTGTTGTCAAAAATATAGATTTTTCGATACATATCAATATTGAAATATCCGAAACGCTTCCAATACTCATTTTACGCAGAATATATACACAATACCCGCGCTTTGTCTCTCTCTCATCCCTCCGACAGCAAGTGACACACAATCCCGCCTCCGCTCACTTTCGTTTGCTCCGGAGGAATATTGTTGGTGTACAGGGCTTGAATTTTAGCATGGGATTGCACGAATTGCGCATAATTTTACTAATTTCCACAGATTTTGTGCCCACACCCAAAGTGCACGCACATAAAGCCGCCTCTCAGTACTAAATTGAGTTATTTTTGCTGCTTATTGCGCTTAAACAGTCAAATACACACAAAATAATGCCAAAATGCTGGTCTTGACGAGTATTCACGTAAACAGTTGAGAAAGAAAACACATTTGTAACAGTATAATGGATCCTTGTGTCAATATACCTGCTGCCAAGTTATGAGATAATATTTAAAAAAAAAATCTATATGGCAGTTTTTCCCCATGGGATCGATGTAAAACAAATTGAAGTGAAAATGCTAAGTGGCTAGTCACTTTGGAAAACCACTAGCCACAGTGGCTGATGAGCCCAGGCTACAAACAATGGATTTTCATTTAAAATAAACAAAATCCAATTAAAAACGTTATAGGTTAAACAAAATCAATTCTTGAACTCGCTTAATGGCCACATTTCTACCTGGTCCCTAAAGTGTGTGTTAGAACGCACACATACACCAAAACCTGATGAAAGCTGATGGAATTACCTGTGTTAAAGGGTTCTTCTCTGGTCATGCAGACTAGATATGTAATCTGCACTAAAACCAAGGCAATCGTATTATGAGCTAAACCCCATTATTGTAGTCCCACAGCTCTAATCTATCGCACGCTGACACACCTGACTCAGAACGAGTGTGCGAGAGAGAGGAAAGGAGCGGAGGAATATTGGATTGTTGTTGTGTTGCTCTGAGCGCTGTTATGATTAAATATTATTAGGCTGAGTTTGTCTTTGCGACGCGCGGCAGCCGCGCCTCTGACAGTGACAGCCATGAGTGGAGACACGGCTCACGTGCTCCACAAAACACACATTTCAGCATCTGCTTGAACACTCGCTCGCCGCTCAGATCCCTTAATTGTGACTTTCTCTCAAACTAATGTAGTATGAAACTTTAAGCAGGTCCCTGACAAATAAGGCATGTTTGGAAATGCTGTAATGATGTGAAAACAAGGAGCATTCTGTTCATGGAGGCCAGGGAGTCAGTGGCTCAGTACAGAAATAAAATGTTACACAATACGTGCTCAAACCGTAGATAACACACTCATAACTCTATTCGACACTATTCAGAGGAGTCTCTTTTGTCTCCATTGAGCTCATTGTGGACTCGTAGAATTATTGCTAACAGTGATTAATCTCTTCAAAAGTATCGGGCTTGTACAAATTTTTTTTTTTCAGCATTAAATAGATAGAAAGTGACAGTAAAGATAATTATACAAAAATGTATCATGATTTAAAAAAGAAATATGAAGCAGCACAACTGTTTTCAACATTGATAATATAAGAAGTATTTATTGAGCAGCAAATCATTTCTGAAGGATCATGTGACACTGAAGACTGGAGTAATGATGCTGAACATCCAGCTTTGTCATCACGCAAATACATTTGAAAATATATTCAATTAGAAAACTTTCAAATCGAAATTTTTAATTGAAACAATTATTCATAATATTACTGTTTTACTATATTTTAAGGGATAGTAACCAACCCTAAACTTCTGAAGGCTTGTGTATGTTGGTTGGTTGCATCACATTTTCATTTGTCAGAATACAGTCATGTTGAACGGCTGACAACAGAGATGGTTTTTAGAACCAGATGGTGTAGTTACAGCATCTACCAGCAGGGGTTAATGAGGCCGTGCTAACCAGCCAAACTTATTTCGTAGCCCTGGTTTAATTCCTTTGTGTTTTCTTAATTAGCTCAATCTGCCATGATACACTCTTCTAGACTAGGGATGTCAAAGATACAGCTCTTGGAGGAGTTCAATCCAGCCCACGGAATGATCAGAGGTACAAATTAAAAGTAAAATATGCTACAAAACATTCCCGTCCATTTCCATGTTCATGTACTGTTTTATTTTTAGCTACAACAGGATAGACACCAACACCTCTCCTCTCATCTTAAAGCGGTAGCACTTTCTTTTAATTACGTGCAGCATTTGGTTCTTGGCATATCTGTGATATCATGCTGAAATTGGAACTGTGGTCCCAGTGCAAACTATTTCCCATCCCCACTTTGAAGTTGGAAATCGCTTAAGTCAATAATAAAAGGTAATACACACAATACAAGGAATAACATTATAAAAGTCAACTTCATTACTGTTACCAAGTCTCCACTAAGTGATTATTAGATGCATACTGGTTCAGTGCTGTTGGAGGTCTGTAATTAAACTTGCAGAGCATTTTGTAGGCCGTACTTTGTGTTAAAGGGGTGGTTGATTATGATTTCACTTGTCTAACTTTAGTTAGTGTGTAATGTTGCTGTTTGAGCATAAACAACATCTGCAAAGTTACAACGCTCAAAGTTCAAAAGCAAAGGGTAGATATTTGCTTTTAAATAAATCGTTTTATAAGGACTACAACAAACGGCTGGTAGGGACTACACGACATTCCTCACTGGTTAGTGACATCACCAACCCTAACATTTACATAAACCCCGCCCCCGGGAAAACGCAGTCCATCTTGAGAAGAGGAAGAGTTGTTGTAGAAGAGCACATTTGTGAGTCTGCTCAAACTATAGCATCCGTCTTTTCACATGCAATAGAATGTCACTCTGTATGCATCTTACAACAGTTCCTATATGAGCGATTTTATAGATTATCATGACAGATTATGCTAATTAAAGATAGTTAACTCAACATCAGCAACATACATTCATCAACTAACCATTCAGAGACGCCCTGTTGCATTCTACGTGTTGTCACTTCTTCTTGAGTATCTCCATCTTTGTCTGACTCCGGTTTAAACATAAAAGGCAGAACAGTTTCTGACATTTTAGTGCGTGTCTGCGTGAGGTAATCGGAGCTGCTAACACACAAGCTCTTGAAACCCCGCCCTCTGTGTCGGGAGCAGCAGCTCATTTGCATTTAAAGGGACAGACACAAAAACGGTGCATTTTTGCTCCCCCTCAAAAAGTGACAACTTTAACATGCTATATAAAAAAATACCTGTGGGGTATGTTGAGTTAAAACTTCACATACACACTCTGTGGACATAAGAGATTTATTTTACATCTTGTGAAAAGGGCATTATACCACCCCTTTAATATTCAAGCTAGACGATTTATTAAAGCTAAAGTCAGCCAGCCAAGAGCATTGAGTGGTTTTCTTTGAGGAATGTTATTCTTTGATTAATAGTTCTTAACCTGTTAACTGGCACCCCCCTTTTTTTTGCATAGACATAAAAATCACTATCCAAACTTAAATGGTTGTAATTCAGGAATGCTTTGGAATATAGACCTATGGCTGGTCTTGTTTTAAAGAAGACATTTTCCAGATTATTGTAGAAGTCTAGAAATTGTAAAAAATGAAACAGAAAAAAAGTTATATAAGTTTGAGTTTATGAAATTGTGTAATGTAAAAATATAATGATTAATATTTTATATAAAATATATATATATTACAAAATATATTTTACTCTAAAACTGCAAGAAAATTTAAGTCAAATATCTGAACAAGTTGTATTCCAAATTTTAGGTTGATATCTCAAAAAATGAGCTTTCAGTAAGATTTTATTCGGGCGCAGTACCCAACTTTTTCACTAGGTGAACACCAGACTCCATTACTGCCCATATAAGGGCGCCTCCATTTTCATATGTTTTGAGTGATCTGAACCATGTATTTCCATAATTTTCATACAATTTATGAAGTAGACATCCTATTCAGAAGTAGTATGGGTGGTTTGGCAGTATTTGATTTGAATTAAACCTCTAATAAATGCATAAAGACTATGTTATAGCGTTATAGCTCGCAGCCGCATTACAAATCGAGAATCCATACATTTTTCTTTATATTTAAAACATTTTCAGACCTTTTTTTCTCATAAAATGGAATTGGTGTTATCTTTTGAACTCATGGCATGAAAACAAACTGAGGTTTCTACCAATCTTTCATGATTTTTCATGTTTATTGTTATTTCAAAATAAAGGCCTAAATACTCCTAATGAATATGAAATATTCTTGTTGCAAATTGATAAATTTCTGCTCCTCTGTAATATATTTTAGATAACAGCCACCAAATATGAAAACTAGAGATTTTAAGCTTTCAAATGATATATAGTTTGGCAATATTACTTTAGGTTTTTACTAAGATATTATTGTTTTAAACATGCAATGGCAAATGGGCCCGCCGGCGGGCCCTTCATATGTACTGTATGTAAAGGCCTTCGGTGAATGAAATCAGTAAATTCTATATGTTCTCTTATGGTTTGCCCCAATATTGGTTATTAAAGTATAGAATCTTAAAGTTTTAAAGCTCTAGTAGAGGAGCAAATAATAATAATAACAACTTTTCCCCCATAAGGTGACATTTTGTCTGATCCGACCTGGACCTCAAACAAATTAGACACTGTTCTACTGAACTGTAATCATTCTCGATTATTCACGAGAGCCTGTAGATAGTGTGATCCACTATATCGCACTGTTAGTGCCCAGGGACGGCAGCTCACTGGAATATTCACATCAGCATCATGCATGCTGTTCACTGCCTACAATGAAAGCACACGGGAGGCTAAAGGTCCTTCCAGGAACACGGTGTTGGATTTTCAGTCGATGGTCAAGCAGTGTAAAAGCGTGGCCCGGTCTATACGCGTTCTCGTCAAATGCCCACCTCTGCGTGAAACGTCCACACATCCGAGCGCCGTGCTCTATTTTGGTGTCAGGATGTGCTGGAGAGAAGAAAACACGGCAAGAACAGCTCTTTGCAATCGTCCTCCGTCTCTCCCCTCGATAATCCCTGTCAGCGCTGCTCTGAACGTGCAAACAACCTGCTATCCTCTATCGCAGCAGGCCCAGAGCAAAGAGAGAAGTCGGCTTCTATCACTGTCACACTTTGTCAAACCGTTTCCCAACACGGCATTCTTCAGCCCTCCTTCCATTTCTCTCTGTGTGGGAAATTATACATCATGTCAGCGTGGCTCGATACATCCACAATTAGTCTGAGTGAACTCACAGTTGTCATGTTCCTGTCATAAGTTAGAGATGCCACCAGTTTAGCGAGGCCCCTGTGCGATTAGAGATCAGGGATTAGCGCAAACAAGAACTTACAGCGTTGATCATTAAATCAGAAGCTCTGAATTTAAACTTTAAGATGTCAGTGATGTGACTATACAGCAGCCTGCCGCAAACACCAGCCTTAAGTTTACCGGATTGGTTTAAACTGTAGTCAGGCTGGTCTAGTTAAATTGTGATAATGAAAATTAATCGGATTCCCTATGTAGTGTGAGCTATTGTATACAGAAAAATGTAGAAGGTAATCAAAAAATGTGACACTCCCTGCATAGTGCATACTTAAAATTAGCATACTAAGCAAAGTATACAGCAAAACATTTCGAACTGAAAAACTACATAGGCAAATATAAATTGTGGCAAAATATTTGTGTCTTTACAAATAAATAAAACAATTACATGTTCATATTCAAAAGTTTGGGGTCGGTACGTTTATTTATTTATATTTTAAACAATTATCTTTTTTAAAACAACGCTGCATTAATTTGATAAAAAATACAGTAAGAAGAGTGATATTATAAACTATTATTATAGTTTAAAATAACAAATGATGCACATGATCCTTCAGAAATTAATCTGATATGGTGCTTTTCAGTTGTGCTCCTTATTTTTTTTTTTTTGTGGAAACGTTGATTCTTTTTTTCAGGATTTTTTTATCAATAGAAAGATCAGAATTTATTTGAAAAAATATATATTGTGTAACATAATAAATGTCTTTACTGTCACTTGTACATTATTAAAAAAAAGAAAAAAGAAATAATAATATTAAAAACATTTGAACATTTGACTGTAGGAAACTTGCTGAAATTAGTTTGCCATCTAAGTCTTGTTCAACACCATTCTGATAGATTAGCACCAGCATAAACCAGCTTGGACCAGCATAAAAATTTATACTGGTCTCAAGTGGTCCGTTCTGACTGTCTTTGTCCCAGCTTTCAATAAACAAAAGTGACAAAAAAGGGCAAAAATCACAAAATTACTAACAGCTGTCTGAAAAAGTAAAATAGCTTTTGATAGACTTCTCACAGATTGATGAGGAGCCAATTCAGGGGCGCAAACACATCAAATACTTTAAACAGGTCATCCTATTGGTTGGACTACTTTTGCTTTGGGGTTTGGGGCTTTACCCTGTACTTTCCGCTGTGTCTACATAAAAGAGCACTTCAGGTACGGCTTGTCTCCTCAAAGAAAAGCTCTGGACAGCATACAAAATTGACCAAGGCTCCTAGCAGCAGCTCAGGGACTGCTAATAAGCACCAAAACGCTCACGGGGCGTTTGATCGTTCTTTCTTCAGAATGACATCAGCAAAAACACAAAGACAAAAACTGCCTGAGTAGGTAGATAAACAACCAATCACCAGCAGCGAGGCTGACCTCATTTCCCCCCATATTATTTCTTAATCAATGTCAATCCAGAGGAAAATCAAGGAGAATAAACCCAAAGCCACAGAACAAACCTTAGATTTGCAATCGTTAACCTTCAGATGAGTTTAAAGTCAACATGAAACTGTATTAGCAACCAATAATGAGAAGCGAGAGTTTCATTGAGACAAACATTGGGATTTATGTATAGTCATGCTCAGAGCAGCCTGTATGTGTGTCTATTAGCAGTGGAAAGTACTTGCACTGCAGCAACAGCGACCACATACATTCAAATTTTCAATAACATGCTAAAACTATTTTGAGAGTTGATTGAAATAATCATTATCAAGATGCATTATTCAGATAGTTTAGAATTAACAAGTCTGTTCATTGTGAAAACTGGTTTCATTTACGTATGACTGCATCACATTCATTTTATTAGTTTGTTATAATTCAAATGAATGGAGGTTTTATATGCGATTCAAATACATAAATCTTAAATGTAAGACTAACATCTTTCACAATGAATAGAGCCAGATTGTAAAACTTGAGGGGGTTTCATGAAAACATCAGAATAAATTCATTCTGAAAGTCATTTCAGAGGCAGAACAAGTAACATGTTGAAAGATTATAAAGAAAACCTTCTTCTTTACAATACACCAGGAATATGTATTAAGGATTTGAATAGGGAATGTTTTGAATAAACTTTCCCCATCACAGAACCATCAGGGAAGTGAGAAGCAATAGCTGTTGGTGTACACACTGGGCCATTCCCACTCATCCAGCTGATCAATGCTGACAGCAAACACCAGTCTGTATCTCTGCATGTGTGTGTGCTGCTCCAAGTGTGTGCTGGCAGGCTTTCACAGACATCAGTCCCACTTAATATTTTACAGCAAACAAAAATGGGACGTAACGTCACACAGCCCGTTCCACAATTCCAGTCTAACTGGATCATGAACAAACCTTGAACCTGGTGCATCTCGATCCGTCACAAGACAAGATTGAAACATTGACGTCAAGTTTGGTGCACCGGGTCAAGTGTGCGCAAAAACAAATGATATTTGAGAGCTAAGTGAATAATGAGGGATAATTCAACCACAAATTTTAATTCTGTCATCATTTACTCACCCAGATGTCAGTTCTAAGCTTCTGTGTTCCATACAGGTTTACTTTATTCAGGGTTTGATCACTCCCAGAAAAGATGTGCCAAAATTGTACCCTTAGGGGCCCAACAGCTGGTCACTGGGCAAGTCCCCTTAAAGTGACGCACCTTATTTCCCTAAGTTTAAATGATGACAGTTTTCATTTTTGAAGTATCTCTTTAATTATGTTATGATATCTTTTGTGTTTTAATTTTTGGCATTTTTAAATTCTGAAGTAGCAAGTAAGATGTTTTCAAAACAACAAGAGAATCAGTAAATGATGACGAAATCTGTTTTTCCCCTATATTTATTTTATGATTTATTTCGATTAACAAAACATTAGCGGTGAAAAAGCGCTTGCGATATTAATGCCTTTAAATTAAAAAAGGCTATTAATATAAATCATGCCTTTGTTTTACTTTTATATAAAACAATTATGATTTATTTAGATCATCCAAACATTACTCTAGCGTGGAAAAAAAGTGATATGGATGTCAATCATGAGTTCATGACAATAATATTAATCATGGTAGTGTTGCACGGTGCACCGATACTTCAAAAGTATCGCGATACTCGGAAATTAAAAACTTCACGATACCTAAATTTAATAGTATTGATACTTCTAAGAATGACCGCGTTCCAGATTTGTAAGAGAGTATTGCATGTTGGTGTGTGCAACGCACGCTTCCAGTGCCTCCCTATGGACGTCTGTGTTTTTCTCCTCATGCGCGTGTGACAGGGCGCGTGAACTGAACGAGCAGAGAGAGAGAGAGAGTGAGCGAGCCCCGGTCGCGCGCGCGCACTCTCTCTCTCTCTCTGCGGAGCCAGGCGAAAGTATAAACAAGGCTTCACCGTCTCAAAACTAAGCGCTGTCTTGCTCTCTCTCTCTCCCTCGCACATATTAATCAAAATAATTCGACACGATGGTAAGGTCGGGAGACTAAAGTTTCATGTGGAGCATTCGGAGTTTTTTTTTTTTTTCTGAATTAACTTACCGCTGGGTGTAAATTGTGGTAAAATACGTTGCCTTATCTTCTCTGAATCGTTCCGCACATTCAGCTGACATAAACCACACTTTAAATAAACGAAAAAAACTATCCAGTCATGAAATGTTTTCTGTGATGACAGTGGGATGTAACCGCCTGGATAATCACACAACGCGCACACGTCCGATAATGACACGTCCAATTCGCGAACTAATGACTCATTTGAACCGATTCGTTTTAATGAATGGTTAAAACAACTGATCTGTCTGAATCGGTGTATAACTAATCGTTAACACTTTGTAATAAGGTTTCATTTATTACATAAATTACATAAAACAAATAAAAACACTTGTTTTTTCCCCCCGAAAAAGCATATGACTACTTTTTTCCACACAATGCTATCATGAATCGATAAGAGAATCGTTAAAGAATCGGATCGATAAGCAGAATCGTCAGTGGGATTGATATTGATAAAATCTTATGTTTCTTATGATAACTGAGATAATGCTGCTAAATTTATTTATTTTTTTACCTTGAATGTCATTGCTCTAATTTATTTTTTATATTTTTCATATTTCATATTTTGTTCAAATGGTTATTATAGCCTATCTGCTGTTCAAATGTTCATTTGTGTTATGATTGGAATGTTATCCCAGTTTTAAAATAAAGCACAGCAATGATATTTGAGAGTGTTTCTCCCTTTTCAGGAAAAGTATCGAAAAAGTATCGAAATCGCAATTCTTGACTTGGTATCGGTATCGAAACAATAATTTTGGTATCGTGACAACACTAAATCATGGATATACATATTGTGTTCTGTTGTTGCTGCATGAATTATGTATGGTATTGAAAACAAACTCTATATAATGAGCTCAAAAACAAATGTTAACAATTCAAACTCGACAGGAAAATGACATCTGTTTCATGATAAATTATTTGAATCTGTGTGATGGTATGGAACATATGGTGTGATTCAAATCTCAGGGGATGAAGGGAATTGTGGGTATGTACAGTGATGAGTGACACTGTTAGTTGGTGCAAAACTCACATACTGTACATATACCGCACCAGTCAGAAGGTTTACTTTGAATTAGTGCATCTACCTATCCATCTATTTACATCTGGAGACAAACAAAGTCCCACCAACACAAATCATTCCTTTATCCAATTTACCAGACCCTCTATAACAGCTGAGACTCTTAAAAAAAAAACAGCTTCTTTGCTTTCTTATCCCAGGCTACCTGCTAGAGTTGATAGTGGCTGGAGCAGCGACAAAATGAGATTATAAAGGAAAAGAGCCGCCATTCCGGCTCTTCACCACATATGCCCCTAGTTTCAGCCAAAACGGCCTTACGCATCTAACCTCTCTGAAGCACCTTTCAGGACGCAAATCTTGAACTGATAAAGACTTTAAATAGAGTCAATGGGCCATATTTGTATATGGCCCATTGACAAAAAAAAAATAATTCAATTATTTGTAAAAGCTCAGGAGACATAATGGATTGGAGACCAATGACATGTACTGTAGGTCCTGTTTACAGCTGGTATTAAGATGCGTTTTGGTCGATCGGATCACAAGTGGACGATGCTAAATACAGGTGTAAAACGTTTTGAGCTTGCCCACTTTCTACCACTTCCAGAGGTGGTCGAAAACACATTAGACCGGATTGCTTTCGTAGTGTAAACGCTCATGTGGACGAATGTGTTCAAACTGCCACAAAAGACCATCTACTCTCCGTCTACTGAAGTAATGCGTGAACATTATAGGAAGAGCTCTAGCCAGACGGGATTTAACGTTGTCGGCTGAAGACCCAAGTTTGGTTTGAAGATGGAAAATGTACCAAGCACAATGTTCTCTCTCCATTCCTGATTTCTAATACAGAAACTAGATGTAAACGGGAATGCGTCTCCCTCGTCTATATGTGATCCGATCGACCACAACGCATCTTAATACCAGGTGTAAACCGGGCCATAGTTATAAAATGAATGCACACAGCACAGCTCAAATTATTTTAGTCTTCGAAGAATTTTATGAGAGCTATTTGAGTTTTGATTGCGGACTATTTGCTCTATTGTCCATTTAATCTCATTCATGTCCAGGAAAACAATAGAGATATTAAAGAGATCTCATTTGGGATTTAGTTTCCTATGAGATGCAACAATTTAAGTAGCAAGGGTTTCTTTCTGCTTTTAAGAATGAGGCCCAATGAGAATCGGCATTAGAATATATATATATATATATTTAAAAAGCCCCTAGGATCCATCAGAGAGAGAGAGAGAGTGATAAAAACAATAAGAGACAAAGAGAGACATGAGACGGTGTGATAGGTAAACACAGTGTTAACAAGTTTCGTCAGTGTAGCAACATGGTCTCCCCTGGCAACCGAGGAACCGGTGATAACAGGGCCAATGGTTTCACAGCTGACAAGAGCATCAGAGAAGCTGGAACAGCGGGTCCTGAGGGGCCATCTCTCTCTCTCTCTCTCTCTCTCTCTCTCTCTCTCTCTCTCTCTCTCTCTCTCTCTCTCTCTCTCTCTCTCTCTCTCTCTCTCTCTCTCTCTCTCTCTCTCTCTCTCTCTCTCTCTCTCTCTCTCTCTCTCTCTCTCTCTCTCTCTCTCTCTTACACACAAACACTTGTTCTTTTGTAATGTGTCCATCCACTAGAACTATACATTATATTGCCCTCATTGCAAGAGTGATACAGGAAAACTAGGACACACGGAAAATCTGCACTTGAGAAATTGTTTTTATTGCCGAATCTGATTTTTGAACTGGAGTTGCTTGTAAAGATCTGCGCCTGAAGATGTGAATTAACTAGATCTGATGGATGTCTGCATGTTGCTTTGATTTCTGAATGTCTCCCTATTAGTCTTCCGGTTAGCTTTAAAAGTACAAATGTTGGTGCTAATTCTGAGACTGAGAGCGTGTCACTTACTGCGTTTATCTGACAGGCCTAAATTTGTGTCTGCAAATAAATCTTGTGATAATCTCTGTGAGAAGAAAATAAGCAGATGGAAACATGAGACTGTCTAAATCAATGTTTCTATTTTACTACTGCTAATTTAAATTTGAACTATTTTACTTTTGCTAATCTATTTTTAAATGTATATTTTCCCTTTTGTAACTGTTTTATAATAAAAAATGATAATGAATTATTATTATTATGTTATTATTATCTAGATTGCTAATGTATTTGGATACAAATATACACACCATACATTATTGTTATTATACTACTACTAATGTTTTGCACCATTTTTGTATATTTATATGTAAATGTAAGACAAATACATCTAAATATCACTTTTTAATGAAAAATTGTATGGCAATAAAGCACACTAAATTGAAATTAGCCCTTCCATGAGAAAAAAAAAAACATCAATTATTTCTCTCAGGCGTACAATGAGATTAAAGTCAAAGCAAACGGAGAGATTAGATACAAAGAAATATATCTGAGACTTGAATGAAATGTATCTGAAAACTCTAGGCCTCCTGAGTTATGGAAATGCAAACTTTGAGCAACAAAGCTTTCACTGAGTTTGAAGCTCAAGAATAACACGTATCAGTTTTGATGATTGCCTATACACTTAGTTTTATTTTAGCTTATTAAATAGCGACAAAAGTCACAATACAGCAGCATTCTTGTCTAGTGTAAGTCATGCAAGCAGCAAGAGTGCACTAATAGAGTTGAAAATGATGTTGTTTTCTCCATCTCTCTAATTATTGTAGTCCAACCAGTGCCACTCAAAATATTGTGACAGTGTTTAGAATGACTGGAGATGCTGTGGGACAACACAAACAAGCAGAGAATCTGCTAGAGAAGCA
The DNA here is from genome assembly GCF_029890125.1 of Rhinichthys klamathensis goyatoka. NCBI lineage: Eukaryota > Metazoa > Chordata > Actinopteri > Cypriniformes > Leuciscidae > Rhinichthys > Rhinichthys klamathensis. The sequence continues at coordinate 344,152 of NW_026607029.1, forward strand.
TGCGTGGTGACTAGGCATTAAAGGATGTGTTGGGGAAAATGATAAAGACAATCATGAACAAATCATAAAACGATGAGATACACATACACAGGATGTCACACATTCCCAAAGCGGTTTCATCCATCTTTCATGCCTGAATAAAGAAACATCATCTGCTGGTGTTTGGGAAATCTTACTGAGGGACACAGTCCAGCACGCTCTACTCTCTTCACTGTCCAATCAGCTGTACGCGGGCGTCTGTCTGTTGGGACATCTCCTGATATGGTCTGATTGGTAGGTACAGGCCGTCTTTGCGTCTACATCAGCCCATCTCTCATCAGTTTGGCAGGAGTGCTGATGTAGCATCCGTAAGCAGAAAGCACTGAGGTTCTCTCGTCCTTTACACAAAACAAAAACAGCGGCCAGGAACAACAACCACTACTGCAGTCACACAAGGGCTCTCTAAATCGCTGTACATCGAAATAAGTTGATAGCTTTTGTTTCATTTTCAATTTTCGGTTCATATTAAAAACAAAAAAACTTGCACGTTTTATATAAACTAAGAGCTTTATGTAATGGGTAAAAACTCTGTTAAAAAGGAGGCTGATGGATTTATAAATCAAAGAGTATACTGTACTGTAGACATGAGCTTTCATTTACAATTTTCCCCATTTTCTGGCCATTGAACCCAGAGGCATGCTGGGAAAGACCTTTTTTCATGGTTTTCTGAGAATACAACTTATATGTTCAAGGCAATCTTGTGTTCTTTCCTACAGCCAATTAAATCCCATGGTAAATAACGGATGGGCGGACAGGTGGATGGATTTGTAAAACACTTGGATGGATGGATTTGTAAAAAAAAAAATGTAAGGATGGATTTGTGAATAAATTGATAAATGGCTGGATTTGTGAATAAATGGATCAATGGATGCATAGATATTCGATTTGTTGATGGATGGATTTGTAAAAAAAAAAATGTAAGGATGGATTTGTGAATAAATGGATCAATAGATGGATTGAAAGTTAGATTAATGGATGGATGGATGGATGGATGGAAAGTTAGATTTATGGACCGATTGATGGAAAGTTAGATTCATGGATGGATGGATGGATGGATGGAAAGTTAGATTTATGAACCGATGGATGGAAAGTTAGATTTATGGATGGATGGATGGACGTACAAATCTCACAACTAATTTGGACCACAATGTTCTGCCTAAAATGCCACTGTGACCAAGTGCCAAAAACATTTTTTTTTTACACACCATTATGTTGTTCTTATGATGAATCATTGCTTTCTCTTCAGATTACTCAGGTACTGATGCCCACTTACTAAGTTTCTATGAAGCAATGCATCATTTTTGGTACCGTAGAGAAATAAATCAGGTGGAGTGTCTGAAACAGTCTGTGAATGTAGAAGAATAAATTCAGAAAAATGAGTCCGGCACAAGTGTTATATTGTGTCTCATCGTAGCCAGTAAAAAAACAAAAAAAAACTTTGACAGAGGAAAAGCAAGACAAATATCCATGGTAAATCCCGAAAGACAAGAACATCAAAACATATCCCACCCTCTTTTCTTCATCTCTCTGTCAGCTGTACAATGAATCAGTCCATTCTCTTTCTCTTCCTGTTTCAGAGAACCACCGGGGAACCATGACACATGCATGAGGCTGAGCCCTTATACTCTGAGAGAGCAGGGTTAGAAACAACACACACACACACACACACACACTCAGAGAACATCGGACTCACACAACCTTTCATCCAACTGGAAATTGCCACAGGAGAGAAGACATATGTTATAGGACGGGGGGCTGTGTACGGGGGTGTACGGGTTATCTTGACCCCCTTGGAGAAAATAAACCAGATCCACAGAGAGACAGCTAGAAATGACTGACATCCCACTCATCTGGAAGAAGAGAAATGTGTGTGTTACCAGCACAGTGTGTCCGGCCTGCATTTCCTCCACGGGCTCAAAGTGTATTGGGAAAGTGTACTGTATGGTGTATGTTTAGGGTTGGGCAATATTTCAAATATTCATATATTCAATGAATATATTTGCAATGAAGTCAGTAGCAAAAATGCAGATGGAGTAAGTTTCGTAAGTTTGATTCATTCATGTGAGTCAGTTTAAACTGTCCGCTTAAATTATTTGCTTGTGTATTAAAAAAAGAAGTTCCATTGACGTATTTCTCATGTACTAACATGCTTTTATATTACTGAACATAAATAAAAAATGAATCTTCATTGTGTTAGTTTAGTGAAAAACAATGTTGAAAATATCCCTTTTATTAATATCTCATTATTTTAACAAGATGTTCAACTGTATTATGAATAATTTCTCAGTGAAATAGAATATTCAGTATGGGAAGAAATGTAGGTCAATACATGATTAACAATTTTTCTTTCAAGAAATATCATTAAAAAAAAAATATTTTAAGAAATGTCAGAGCCTACACAAAAAATGAGATATCTAATATTGTTAGAAGGATGAAAAATATATGCTATTATGTAACACTAGATGTTACTATATAGTAGTTTTATATATATATATATATATATATTGCCCATCACTAGTTGGTGTTCTCGTTCCCTCTATAGACTGACAGGCACTGTGATTTTGTTTGTATGTTATTTCCTTCCTATTTATTCCCAGCGGTGTCAAAACAAAAGAGAAATCCACCTCGACGACAAAGAAATTCAGAGAATCAGAGGTATGACAAGAACTCGATGATTTTTTCCCTTCTTTAGCCGTCTATAAATGGCTTGCATTTTAATCCTTTTAATTATGGATTCCTGCTACAATTACCTCAAATTGAATTACTGCACAAACCTCAGAAGAATACATTACAGAAATCAAGAGAACGAATCTTCAGCCTAATGGAGAACAACTCTGCCAAGGATTTAACCTCCCTATATCCCAATCTGTCCTGTTCCAAGTTGCGGTCCAAACACAAGTGGTACTGAAATATTTAGACAGACTAAAAGCTTGTACGGAGTCTCCGTAGCCAAACAGGACCACACACACACACGCTCGTATTCGCACACACATTTCCTCTTATCCTCTGAAACGTCACTCTTCCACAGGGGGTGACTTGCCCGGCAGGCATGCGACTTGTTAAATAATGGGGGGTAAAATGGTGAAGGGGCCCAGGGAGGAACTCTGAGGCACTCCCCTCGCAAAAGGCCACGTTTGCGTGTGGGGAATGAGGGGGAAGTCTCTGGTGCATGTTAGCAGCCGGCTGCCAAGGTCAAAATGGCATCCCACTTCCTCCGCTGCATTTCCCATGTTCTCTGGAGAGAATCCATCGAGCCATGAGAGACAGTGAGAGTCTTGTGCTAATCTCCTCAAACCGCCGCTGACCTATCTCTCCCTCCCTCCCCATCTCAGCTGCTCTGTGCCGCGCTAAATGAGCTGCGTTTTAACATGAAAAATGAAGTAATTACTTGACGTATCAAAGTGGTTAATTGCGTTGCTGGATGTGGGTCGCTCGCCTAAAAGGATGAGGTTGAGGGGGTGAATGTAAAGGGATGACAGACAAAGATAGAGAGAGGAACTCAGAGGGAGAGAGAGAAGTGCAGATGTCAGGGGACAAAGTGGCATTATGACAGGATTAGACCGGGTCTCCAAATCGACCACAGCCTCTGGATGTGAAAACTAGCACATGCTCGCTCCTCGCAAACGCTTCCTAATATCACTAACTATTTTAGTCAACCTTGCAGGCATTAATCCACACTCTTTTGTGTGCGAAAGCCTCAATAATTTGAATATTTTGTAATTCTAAAAGATGAAACTAGTTATTAATGGTCACTCATGAACAGAATCTGCACTGGTAGAAAGTGTGGCAGATTTCCCAAAATGTTCATTTATTACATTGGCTAATTTTATTATGTTTCCAGCTATTGATAGGTAGGGTTGGGAAATGAAAAGAGGTCAATTCAGAACCTGTTTTTAAAAGTTAATAAATCAAAGATTATTTTACATTTTACAAGATAATACTACTTCAGTATTTCACAATTTCACATTTAATTGAATATGTTACTTGCCAATTTTAAAGTCATTTGAGATGAAAATTCCATCAGGGCCTGCTAATGGAGTATTGTATACTTTTTGTAAATCACTGTCCACCAAATTTGTCCACCAGCAAGCCATCATTGTTGGCATTATTTGATTGAGAAAGCTTTTAATAAGACACTACAGAGGCCAATATCTGCATGTGCACAGAACATATCAAACTATGGTTAAAAACACGCCAGTAATTAGTGGTAAACGGCTGAGCGTTAACAAGGGCCGGTGCTTTGACACTTCTAATTGTGTTTGTTTAAAGACCTGCACTCAAGGTCCCTGGGAAATTCATTAGATAAAGAAGACAACCCCACTTTCCTACGAGTGTCAAGGGTTTGTACAAAGAACTCAAAACTCTACAGAGCTAGTTAATTAGTTAATTCTCCCCTTCATCTAATGTCCACCACTACAAGAGTCTGGAGATTAAACCACCGCGAGCAGATCCTCAAGAAATGAAGCAGCTTCCAGCTCCCATCGGCCCACCTGCTTTCATTCCCATCATACGGAAAATGACAAGCCCTGTGCGTGATGATTGACAGCTCATTGATCTCCTCTCCCGTCCACTGTGTCAAGCGTTTCCGGAGACAAAAAGGCACGGAAAACCTTTTCTTTGGCGATGACAGATTATACTCTCTACGATGGAGTTGCTAAATACCCTGTGGAGGCGACGTCGAGGAAAATATCAAGTAGCTTTTTAATTCAGTGAGAGAAATGTTAAACAGGACGTGTAGCGGATGGCCAATCAAACCTGACACGTCTAAAGCCCAGGATGTAAACAACAGAAATCACAAATTCCACCTTGACAGCTGATGCCCAGACACCTTTCATCATGGAAAACACCAACGTACATATTAACAAGTCATCTGTTAAGAGGGACGACAGCGTTTCCTGCACTGATATTCAGGAGTTGTTTTAGTTGTCACTGACTGCAGGCAGAAACGAAACATACAACACAACCAGCTAAACATTTGCAAACAAATCACTCGATTCATGTTTTTTTAAAAAATTTTTATGAATCAGTTAAACCAATTTTCGAATCGGAATGAATCAATCACAGGAGTCATCAGTCTGAATCAGAGGCTGCATTGGCTTGGATTCAACTCACTGGCTCAGAGAAACACAAGTTATTAAGTCCATCTCAGAATGAGCGAAAACCACTACTGTGTTGTATACCTTTAGTAACACAACGCAAATTTGTAAGATTAGTGAACTTAACCTGTTAACTCTCACCCCCCTTTTTTAGCATAGATCTGAACTTAAATGGTTATAATGAATTCATGCTTTGGAATACAGACATAAGGTTAGTCTCTTTTTAAAGAAGACACTAAGCAGATTATTTCAGAAGTGGAAAAAAATAAATAGTGGAAAAAAAGTTATAGAAGTTTAAGTTAATATAAAGCAAATCCCTGCTGAAAAAAATCCAGCAAAAACCAGCATTAATTCCATGCTGGTCCAGGGGCTGGTTTATGATGGTTAGTGCTGGTATAGTGCTGGTCTAGCTAGGTCAGTTATTTGTATGCAAGCAGTGTTTTGGCGACAATCATTGTTTTTGCTTACATATTTCTATTTTTAACATTAATGATGTAAAGGAAAAACGATATAAGATTAAAACATGATTCATTAAAATAAATTATTATAACTTTGTATTTTTCAGCCTCTGTTGACAGAAGAACTGCAAATTGTAATTGTTTTAGTTGTGATTAAATTATTCATCAATGTCATCTGAAGTTTTAAACAAAGTAAAAATAAACTCAAACGTTTCAAAGGTTTAAAGGATGTGTCTCCTGTTTCAAAGGACCTAGTTAAAAAGAGATCAGTTAAAGAGCTTGTGTACATTGCAAAACAAAAACCTTTAGAGATATGAAAACAAAGAAAGGCACCAAATAACAGCATAATCATAAGCAGTTTGTTCAATAACAGTTTATGAGAAAAACTATGAGAAAGAGCTATTGATAATGAAAGCTCAAAATTGAAAGTTGCTATTTTTAAAGACTTTAAAGGTATTTTGGGAACTCTCATTTCAAAATCCAGCTGTCAGTCACTAATCCCAAAAAGTGGACATAGTAAAAGGTAAGTCATTGCAGTCACGAGCATGAATTGTAGAAAATAGTGATATATTGCTCTTTCAACTATTACTAAAAGAGAATTGATTCAACCAAAGTCAAGAGGCAAGTGCCCAACTAAAAGTCACATTATGAAACACTAATCACCATAATGATGACTTTCAACAGACTTCAACAACTTTTAACACATATGCAAGTTTTGTTGTGGTCTTGCTGGAATCATATAAGCACCAAACACACCCAGCAAAACAGCATCCCATGCTGGGAACCAGCATGCAAAACAGAATGCCTTATTCTGGTGACCAGAAATGCTGGATTTTTCAGCAGGGCTGGATTAAAAAATATATATTTTATGCAAAATGTATATTTTACTAAATAATTTGGACTCTGAAATTGCTATAAAAACAAAGCCACATGTCTAACCAAGATGTGTTCCAAATTTGAAGTAGATGCCACAAAAATTGAGACTAAATTCAGAAACCTCTCAGCAATACTGTAGGATGACTGGGATGTGACATTTGGGGTGTGAAGCTGCTGAATACAAAGAAGAAAAATCGAAAACATTTCAAATACAAGGAAAATTTCTTCTTACCTGATGATGCAGTCGTAGAAGATACAGCACATGTAAGAGAACACAAACAGGAAATTGTATTAATTTTAAGCATTTTCTTTCGTACACCATTTTCCTTTTAGGCCTTGTCCACAGTCCACACTAATACGTTTTCGTTTGGAAACGTATCTTTTTCTCTCCAATTGTGGCTGTTTTCACTTTGTAGTGTGGACTGTGAAAACCTAGGGAATTAAAAACGATGAGGTAAGTTTAGTCACGTGATGCATATTGAACCCATAGATATTCATGTTTATATACCAGTGCCTGTTATTTGTTATTCACTTTCTAATAACTAAGAGTATAGTTATTAAAATATGTGACTTTGCACACTCTTCGATGACAGAAAAATTCACTCGCATTTGCTGTCCTGCGGCAAAACATGAGATCAGTTGCGTTTCAGACCAAACATATAATGGTGAGTGAGCGTGACCTGAACGCATCAGTGAATGGTGAGATATTTTGCTAAATAAAATGATCCTGCCAGAAGAATTGCGTGATAACTTGATTATGTCTTGTTCTGTCTGTAAGGTGATTTTAGCGTTTTCCGACATTTCAGTGTGGATGAGAAACTTTTGGAAAATGCTTGAAAACGCTAATGGGAAGGAGAGCGTTTTAAAACGAAAACAGATGAGAGTGCCACCGGCATATAATTTCTGCCACTTTTCATTGTCTGCAACATTCCAAACAGATATTACAGCTGACGTGCAGTCGACTGATCTGGTGACGCCTCTCAGACATCTCGTACTGTGTGTGTTACCACCTCAACCCTTGGCATTAGCATGTGCTAAACATATTTCTGGAGCCTGCTGCTTGGCTCATGCAATAATTAGGTGTGGCGCTCATCCGTAGCTGAAAGGCGTAAATGAATTTGTCTGTTTGTGTTGGGTAAACCTGGCAACATCTGCATGCAGAGTGTTATGACAGACACCTCATATGCTCCACAGAGGACTGCTGCTAACAGATTAGCAAGGTAGGATTGTTATTACAGGACGTTACCTCAGAATAAATGTAGGAATGAGAGATAGCCATAAGCTCGCAAGAGGAAAATTATACTGCTCCAAGCTTGCTCTTTTACGCTCCAGAGATTTAAGGGAGCAATGTACAGTAAGTACACTTTGTCCCAGTTGTTTCACCTCAAATTTCGTAGAAAACACAATAGCCAGTTATTTACATTTACACTTAGCAGACACCTTTATCTAACGACTTACAAATGAGGAACATCACAAACAAATGATCATACAAGAGCCACAATAATCACAGTACATCAAACAAATTATTGAACTCTCATTAGATTATTAGTAGCTTGTTAGGTTGGGGTTTGGGTTAGCAGAGTAAGTTGACATGTAGTTGCAAAGTCACTTATAGTCAGTAGAAAGTCTGTTAGGGGAGCAACACAATAAAGTGTAAACCGATATTAAGCAGACTGTCTACTTATACTCTAATGACTGCTAGTTGACATATAGTTGCAAAGTTACTTACAGTTAGAATGCCTACTATTGAAATAAAATGTTAGCAATAATATAAATTGAGATCATTTGGAAAGCAAATGGACACTCTTGCTTCACATATTTTTCCTCCTTAGAAAAAACACAGCAATGATCACACATGTTGTCTCAGAAGATTTATCTCCAACTGTGCGCAAATCAGCCAAGATACCAAGTCTGCAATCACAAGTCGGAGATCTCAATATAAAACTTAAATACGAACATTTCTCATTTTCCAGGATCAAATAGTCTGAACTACAGTCTCCACATTAATTGTATTGCTCTATACACTTAATGAAGAAAAACATTGAGATTATGTTGATTCTTTAATGACACAATTATGCAAACTGGAGAGAGAGAAAAAAATCACAAATGAGGAATTTGGTTTTCTCAACTGCTACTTTAGACACCAATTGGATTACATGGAGAGCACTGAGACTTTAGTTCGATTTTTTTTGGGTAATTCCAGTCTCCTCCAATGCCTCAAATTGTGCTCATATTTGACAACACATGAACGTCTGCAATCCAATGCCAAATATCTCGAAAAATTGTGCAACTAGTGCACAGCTTGTACAGGATTTACTTGCATTGAGATGCTTATAATGAGGCTCAGATCATAAAACATGGCAGTACAGACACAAAGTATGGTACATCAACACAAGGGGACTAAAAATAAGCATATATAGCACTATTGGCATACTGTATAGAATGTGATACTCCTACAGTACGTCAACAAGCCTCATGTGTATCTATATTTATTTCTCTTTAAAAATTTCAGTAAATTGTGTTAAGAAAACCTTATCGATTAAAAGTTTGGGTCAGTAGTTTTAAACATTAAGAAATTAATACTTTTATGTCTTATATTGATCAAAAGCGACTTCAAATTTTGTAAAATATTTCTATTTTAAATAAAGGCTGGATTAATGGCTGCTCAAATTTCAGCTTTGGCATCACAGGAATAAATTACATCTTAGAATTACAATTTAAAATAATAGTTTTTTATTTTAATATATTGTATTTCCCAATATTAATGTTTTACTGTATTTTTGATCAAATAAATGCAGCCTTGGTGTGAGTAAGAGACGTTTCATGTGTGTGTTAAACTGGTTGGTATTGAGCCTGTAGTATAGGAAGTCAGCCTTCTTTTAAAGAAAGTGAGTGCTAAGAATTAAGTCCACAGGCAACACCGATTTACGTTCTGTCATTCTGCTCACTGACGTCAGGCGTTTGTTTGAGGTGAGCATCAAAAGCTTCTGGTTCATTTTCATTCCCTCGCCAGCAGTTTCCTGTGTGTCTGCATGCTGTGCGAATGTGAGAGGTTAGGCTGTTTGTGTGAAAGAGTCATCATGCAGGGCGCCGTGGGGTGGAAGAGTTTAATAAAGATCAGACTCATTTACATCCTCAGAAGAAAGCTGAGAGATCACAGCACACACAGCAGTTCCGACGAAACACAGCCACCTGAACTCACCGCTAAATATGCAACCAGCATATCCACTTTCACAGGTGTGTATATGACACTGTGGGTGTTGGCGATGTAGTATATGGGTTAAAGATCATGGGCTGGTCACTGAAAGGCGGTATGTTTGAGTTGTCACTATTGTCTCCTTAAGGAACTTTCATAGATGGATATTTAAAGGAGTGTTGTTTTGAGAATCAACTTTGTATCAGATGTTTCTCCTAAAATTCCTTTAGGAAGAGAATTAAAACACACACATGAGAATTAATGTGAATAACATTTTCAATTCGGACTTGAATTTGATATTGAGATATCTTACTTTAGATTGCAGACTTTGGTATCTAGAAAATAGTATTTTCTATCTTTGGTATTTTGCTATCTAAAGCACAGTTTGAGACTAGCATCTGGAATGTGATATTACTGAGGTCTATTTTCTGGAGAAACTTCTGATAAGCAGGAGACAAAAGTCTCAATTTGTTCTCCATTCAATCTCGTTTCTGTCTAGGAGAAACAGTTAAAGAGATCTCAAGTGTCCGCAAAAGACATTTAACCCCAGGATGTTCCTAAGGGGTTTGTCCATGTACAATAAATTGTTGAGAATAAAAGTGTTGGTTTAAATTACTACTTACTTAGGGTTAGTTCGTTGTGCTTTTACTGTTTAGTGCCTCGTACTAGTCTGCACATCAATTTTGGTCTTCCACAGAACAAATATATCCCAAATGTTTCTTATTTTAGTCATTTGTTCCCTAGGAATGGTGAGAGAATGTTGTGCTTGGTACATTTTTCATACAATGCCAGTGCGTTTTTATAGTAGATCAATCTCCAAAAAGAACCAAAAAACACCATGAACAATAGAGTAGACTCATGGGCCATTAAGTCTTCCATAGACAGTAGTATAGAGAAGAAAAATTGTCACTCACTGAAAATGAACCCAGAAAATGAATGGAAGTTTCTCATTTTGTTTTATACAAAAGGTAAAGGGGGAATATAAACTTTTTTTGATGTGAACTCTTTTTTTAGTTGATTATATTGTGTATAAACCAAATACACAAACATTTATTTTATTTTATTGTTGATTGACTCTATTATGTAAAGTACATTTAGTTCACAAAAGCACAGAATAGGGATCAATCTTAAATTGAATTCCAAGAGAGCCAAATCATTCTCCCCTTTTTATTCTTATCATTCACGTTTGCCAATGAACCGTCTTGCAGCGCGGTTTCATTAAATTCAGTTAGGAATCCAGAGCGATTCCATCCCTGAATATAAATGTTATTTTCAATTAACTTCCCTGCTAAAAGACAAGGCAACTAGCCAGAGCTTATTATCTGAGACCCTGGGCGCAGACTGAAACATTACCATGCTGGGTCTGTACGCTGGTGACCTCAGACTCAGGTACTGTATATTATTCCAAAACGAGGGGAAAATGAATTATCCTGTTGAATGAATTATCTGTCTGCTTAAGTCAGATGTTTTGGAGAAATGCCAGAAAGCAAGTGAAATATAACACAGTGGGTTATGATTATCAAACACACACGAAAAACCCAAACAAACAAAAAAGTCCCTGAAATTTAAGTCGAGTCGTAATGGAGGACGAAAAGGTTGTGTCGTGACACCGAAGAGTTTTGCCTGACAGTGAATTTTCAATGCCAGACTATGGCATGGGCAGTAAAAGTATAAATGTCATATCTTGCCATTTAGCTGCCGGCCTCTTTAGTATACAATTCTCTGAGCTGAATGTTTGCTGTGCAAGAATAATTCACTGAAACAGCAGTCTAAAAAAGAATTATAATTGCAACACAATAGTTACTCTGATCTATCTGATTTCTCATTGAGTTCACCAAGTAGACTTGAGCTCTGTTCCAAAACCTAGTGGGCAGCCTACCAAGGCAGCATTGTAGGGAATAACCTTTCTTATGCTTCGTAGAAAATGCAATTCCACAATACATTGCGACATGCAAATGAATCAAGAGAAATTAAGCAATAGGAACTTCTAGTTCCTTTAATATCAAAATGCAAAGCGACATCTTAATGTCTCAATGTCTAGACTCTTTGAAATCACTCACTTATAAGGTTTCTAACAGGATGATGGTTTTGTTTTCCCATCAGGATATACAAATAAATCCTAAAATAAAGGATGTAAAAGAAATTTCAGTCCAGAAGTAGTAGGCTATATTCATTTACATGATAAATTCAAAAAGCATCACACATATGATAGTGAAAGCACATAGCCCACCCATGGCTTTAAGTAATCCATCCTGCAGAATATCTCACCCTCACAAATGGCTTCATTCATTCTTTTATCTTTCACAAAGATTAAGAGTCTCCTATTACTTGCACATTAGGACAGAACAGTTTTGCTAAATGGACTACTATTTAAAACACTGCTCCAAGCCCATCTCTCTTTCCCCCCACCCCCCAACCTCCATCAGCGCCGGCCGCTGCTCGTCCCTGTACAAGATTAAAGAAAAATAAAAATTCATAGCCTTTGATTAATCCGTATCTTTATCCACAAAGGATCATACGTCCCAGAGGGTGTAGTTTTATGTAGATCCACAACCACAGAGCCAAACATCAATATTACTTCCCAACCCCGCCCTAAATGTGGAACAGAAGTTCAGACGCACATAATCCTGCCTTCCTGATCTTTAAACATGTTCATACAACAACTGCATATTGGATCCTTCTAGTGTGATTAATTAGTCTACACCGTGTTTGTCGGGTTTGGAATGCCACGGTAATGATAGTGCAATCGATTGTACAGTAAATAAGAGTAAATCACTCATTTAATAATGTACAGAAAGTAGTGCACTCACTCACGCGCTACATGGGATTTATTGACGAGAGGAGTGATTTAATTAAGCCTCCGTATAGCAGCTCATGTGGTTTGGAGTAATGGATCTGATTTCAAGATTTCACATCAGAAACTCTGAAGAAAATGCCTTAAACTAAAAGCTATATTTCTTAAACTTGGTCTGTTTAGATAGTAAACAAGAAGTTAATATTAAGTGACTTACGTTTTAGACACAATATTGCCTGTTTTCGCTCCATTTCGCCAATGTAAATAGTTTGAAGCAAGCCATTTTATATTATATTATGAATATGATTTCATTATTTAAAATTAAGTATCTATCCATCATTGTATTATCTTGTGAAGTTTAAAATGCGTGAGTTAGACTATAGATTGCATGGACACACTTGTTTAAGGATCATATTTTAGACACAGGGTGGGTAGCTGGTAGAGTTATATATTGCTTAGAGGTAGAAGTTCCAATGATGATGATACATTAAATGTGTACATGTTCTTTACAAGGAAATTAATGTTTTAACTGATGCAAATGTACCACTAATGTATACACAGAGGGACCATGTGTAAGCGTGAGGTATACATTCCATTTTTAAACATAAGCAACAAGTTTTTCTACCTTACAAGGAAGCTGAAAGTCGCTCAGTAGTGTGTTTAAGCTCAGTCCTTACTGTACTACAGCATAGATCTGGCATGAATACAACATCTTCTCAAGTTGCTCTCCTGAGAATAAAGATTTTTCTTGGCAAGATAACTGGTGTCCGGTCCCGTGAATCAAATTATAATGGGGGAAAGGCTTAATTCCAAGTCTACAATCGTTATCGATATAATCCCAGAAAATATTGAGATGCATTTTTTTTGTCAATATCACATGAGATACAATATGAATTCAACTGGTTAGATATCATTTTTGATAAACCATTCAAACAGAATTCAGAAAAATAGAATCTGATTCATATCGCCTAGAGCTTAAAGGAGAACTCCAGCGCAAAATGAACCTTTGGTCTAATAAAAGCTTGGTACCTAGTCAACCGTTCTCTGAGATTTGTTTTCATGCTAATCAAATGTAAAGAGTTTTATCTCTAAAAACTGTTTAGCATATAACGCTAGTAATGGGGGCATATAATAAGTAAAAAGAAATCGCTAGTTTATACCACTAACAAGGCTCAAAATAGCCCCACACGAACACACAGACCGTTTAATAAGAAGATAAAGATAAAGACAGTCCACTTCGTGTATACAGACAGGAGCCATCTTTGGAAAACAGTCTCGACTAATCAAATCACGAACGACGTGCTAAGTGAGCTGAACTGTATGAATGGCGTTCGTGGTTTGATTAGTCGAGACTGTTTTCCAAAGATGGCTCCTGTCTGTATACACGAAGTGGACTGTCTTTATCTTTATCTTCTTATTAAACGGTCTGTACACTTACAAAGTTCTCAATGCTTCGTTTTGCATGTAGGGACCCTCATTATGTTACTGTGTTCGTGTGGGGCTATTTTGAGCCTTTTTAGTGGTATGAACTAGCGATTTCTTTTTACTTATTATATGCCCCCATTACTAGCGTTATACGCTAAACAGTTTTTAGAGATAAAACTCTTTACATTCGATTATCATGAAAACAAAACTCAGAGAACGGTTGACTAGGTACCAATGTTTTATTAGACCAAAGGTTCATTTTGCGCCGGAGTTCTCCTTTAATGGCCTTAGCATGAAAAGTATGCAAAATAATTTTGTCAAGAAATAAGCTGTGGTGGTTTGCTGGACACGAAGCTGGTTTACCTGATCAGCCAGATGATCTCCTAGCCTGAGAAGGTCCCTGCAAAACCACCAAACCAGACCAGCCTGACCAGCTAAAACCTGCTGATAACCTTGGGCTGAATACAGTAGAATAGTTACAGTTCACTTGATTCGGTTTGTGCTGCATCTTCAATTCAATTTGACAGATCAAACAAATGCGGAAATATTTGCAGACAAGCCTTTAGCACCAGCACAGTGACTCCATAAGTGTGTCCTTTGGCTCTTTGACACTAGTGACAATGTCATCGCATGCCACGTTTTCAGTTCTTCTGCATGAGATGATAGACGCTTTAACTCAAGGGCAAATCCAAAGCGCTACAGATGTTTTACTCTTGAAACACCAGCTCAGCTGAAGGAAGAGGTCAAAACCTACTAGTGCAGGCACGTCCAGCACTATTCATCACAGATCAGAGCGGTCTGTCACATGGCGGGACTCTACAGAGATATCAGAGCAGCGACGTGCCGGAGGCTCCAGCCTTCCACAGACCGGGACACGAGCCCAAACCAGCAATCTGCGGGAAATGAAGCCTGATTCCTTTATGCAGTTTGACTGATTAGAAGCATTCATACATACACCACCGCGTCACAAAGACCTCGAGCACAGTTCTAACCAGCCACTGAAAAGCGCAAGACGAAGACAAAAAACAAGCGCCGCGGAAGGCAAGAGTGATTAAGAACAATGGAACAAAGAACAAAACAAAAAGAGACTAAGTGGAGTCATCAAGAAACGATGCATATGTCAATGCCAGATGGCTGCATGTGCAGTGGGCGACGGTCTTGACACAGATTCTTTTCGGAGTAAACAGCTGGGCTATTTCTGCGTCAGGAGTCATGGTAGTCTTTGCGTTGTATTTACACAGCCACAGAAGGCCCCTAAGGATTGTGGGTTTTGTAGCGAACCCCAGCTGTTGCTCTCTAGCGTCTCTTTACGGCGTATGTGTCTGTGTACACATCGTATAGTGCTGCCAAGTGTGTTCTCTTTATCGTAAGTTAGCACAGACTGAGATAAGTCATATTTCAGAGCAGGCTTATCGTGGCGCGCACAGCACATCCTTTGGCTTCATATCGCCCAGAAACTGCAAACAGAAGCATGAGGATGTGTGCGGTGTAGTTGTTCATAGGGAAATGTGCTTGAACGGGCAGCATTTTACACTATTGTACCACCCTTTTGTTTTTGGTACTGTACATTTAAAGGATTAGTTCACTTAAAAATGTAAATTCTATCATCATTTACTCACCCTCAAGTTGTTTCAAACCTCTATGAATATCTTTTTTCTGTTGAACACAAAGGAAGATATTTTGAAGAATGTCAGTAATCAAACAGTTGAGGTATCCCATTGACTTCCATAGTATTTAATTTTTTTTCTACTATGGAAGTCAATGGGGTCCATCAACTGTCTGGTTACCAACATTCTTCAAAATAACAGAAGAAAGTGAGGGCGAGTGAATGATGACAGAATTTTTATTTTTAAGTGAACTATTCCTTTTAGACTTTAATATGTACTGTAAATCTACTGACCTCTTCAATTAGGTTTAACGTTTACCATATTGAATTTAAATCCTAAAACGAAGTTCAAGCAACGCTGAGTTTATGTTTTTTATCATTTGTAATATAGTGATTTAAACTGTCCTGTTGCATAAAAAAATTTGGCCAAACAGTTATTTTTTGGTTTAAAAATGTTTGGTTTAATTTTTGGTTTTTACACTACCGTTCAAAAGATTTTTTTTTGTTTCTGAAATAAATCTCTAATGGTCAGCAAGGCTGCATTTATTAATCAACAATACAATAAAAAAATTGATTTGATTACAATTTAAAACAACTGTTTTCTACTTGAATACATAAATGTATTCCTGTGATCAAATCTGAATTTTCAGCATCATTACTCCAGTCTTCAGTGTCACATGATCCTTCAGAAATCATTCTAATATGCCGATTTGCTGCTCAAGAAATATAATTATTATTATCTATAATTATCATCAATGTTGAAAACGGTTTTGATGCTTAATATTTTTTTGGAAACATTTTTGTTCAGGATTCTTTGGATGAATAGAAAGTGGAATGGAAAAAAGAACGTGCCTTTCTATTCCATTAATCAAAGAAATAATCAACAGAACAATCAATTATCAAGATAATAGTTAGCGGTTCGGTTATAAACAATGCTTAATTAAAGCACCTTCCTTCAACAACAGCCTCACGGTGTTCAATAAGTGCTCTGGGGAGGGAACTTTGCAAGACAGCAGCACTGATGTGGCATTTCATTTACGCAGAACCAAAGCTTAAACCCCAAAACTAACAGAAAACATTAACATTCTTCCTTTTGAAGCGCTGCCGTCTCCTTAAGGAAATGCAAATCCAGCTGAGGTGTTCTGTTAACATCTGTTTAGCGCTAACGGTGAGTTGTAAAATTTAGTTAAGCGAAGACGGCGAAGGATGTCGGTGGGGCGTGCTAGACTTCAGGAATGCATTAACCCCACTTTCAGCATTCCAGAGTGTGCCAGCAGGCTGAATCTGACAGGTTTGACAGGCAGGGGAGGCTCGCGGTGGCTGGGACTCGGTAGTAGGGAGGGCAGAGAGACAGTCGAGGGAGTGGCGACGCATCCTGCTAAGAACACTAATTACCAAAACTGCTTCTGTTCGCGCTTTCCTATTTCAGGTGCCCTGTCATGCTGCTTTTCAGGAGAGCAAAGGAAAGCTTCGTGAGATTGTTTCATTTACGTTGAGGGCTATTTAGAGGGAATGTCACCGCAGATGTAGACGGCACTATAAACATGAGAACAACCGCAAATCCTAAAGAAACAAACATGAACTCTTTCCGTCTGTACCTGTCACTTATCTCCTGCACCGCTGTTGAATACATTATTCGGAGGCATAACCACAGGCTCTCTCTCACTCTGAATGCACGCACGATTGTCTTCGTCTCCCTCTCCGCAAGAGAAGCGGGCCCGGTGGAAAGCTCCGCAGTCCAAATCATCATCATTTCAGAAATGCCTGAAGGCAGCGTTTGAGGCACTGGACAAACATGAATATTAATTATCACACTAGGGACCATAAGTGATGTGCTGGAAAACACCGTAGCTTGCTCATATGAGAGAGAGAGAGAGAACTCTGGTCAAAACCTATAACGTGGTTAATGATATGCAAATGAAAGATCAAACGTCAAACTTACAAGGCTGTAGAAAGGTCTGCTGGATAGAAGTTATGTTCAGGCCTGAAGAACATAGTGTCAAGATATTTACTTCAAACAGAAGCAAATTAACAAGAAACCTTCCTTCCTTCCTTCCTTCCTTCCACTTACTTACTTACTTACTTACAATCCGAACGGTGCTCAACCCTGGTCTGCAAGTTCTAGTGTAAAAGTGTGATAATGTTGTATGTTTCATTTGTTCCACTCATAATCAGTATATTCAGGAGATAAAAATAAATTTTTCCATCCACCTATTTGTATGCACAATTTGGAATATCGCATTAAAAATATGCTGGATGGAAGATGTGCAAAAATTCTAAAAAGGTGCATATAACGAATGTGCTCAATTGAGTCAAATACATTTTTTATCAGCTAAGAAGCATGCACATAAACTACGATGGAAACACATTTACCAAATGAATTCCTCGCTGCGCATCAAAAAAGTAATGTGACTGCGCGACGGGACGGCATAACTGGACTAACTAGCGCACCAATCTCGTTGCGCAGCTCCTGACATGCAGTTTTGGTCATTCTGAAATGCCTGAGCAAAGTCTGTCATCAAAGTGGTTCAGTATAATTACCTTC
Source organism: Rhinichthys klamathensis goyatoka (assembly GCF_029890125.1). Taxonomy (NCBI): domain Eukaryota; kingdom Metazoa; phylum Chordata; class Actinopteri; order Cypriniformes; family Leuciscidae; genus Rhinichthys; species Rhinichthys klamathensis. The sequence continues at coordinate 362,187 of NW_026607029.1, forward strand.
CAGAACTGTATTACACGACCGCGTTCCCAAACCGCAGCATCTGCCTCCGAAAGCAAGATAACATGACCACATTTATTGCATTTCGTCTGCGCGAGTATACGAAATTTGGCTTCTTCTACTTAGTGATATTTAGCGCCAGTTTATCAGGAAGGGACGGTTTTGTTCTCTTTTTGTTCAACTTTGGATGGAAACATAGCTGAAGACATTCTTGCTAAAACAAATGTATTTTTGTGTGTCTCATCTCATGCCGACAGCATCTCCACTTCTAGTCGTAAACAGTCCATCCGTCTTAATCGCACTACAGGAAGTAGATCAGCGTCTGTGGAGGTGAATGAGTCCAGCGCTGTAGGACATTAGTGCCAGATAAACCATCGCTCTTCTTGTCTGTGATATTCATCTCATGCAGATATCCTCTAAAGTAAATGGCAAATCCACTTTAGCTATGTGATGGTGTGGACAGACTGAAGTGAAGCAACTGTTTGTGTAAATAGTGTAATTAGATCAGCGCTTCTTCCAGCAGTTCTACATTACACCTCTCGTAACTCCTCAGGGTCTGTTACTCACACAAATGTCAAAGTCAGTCCAGCGCACTGTGAGCCAACATGTCAAGCTTTTCACTCCTCTGTAACTGACCTGATGCAAGCAGTGATTCACACAAACTGTGGTATAAATGTGCAAGATTAAACCTCAATCCATGAGATTAAAATGTATATGTGTGTTCTATAATTCATTTATTTTCTGAGGAATGTTTCAACTGTCTTTGGAAAGTCAATGGGGTACAAAAGTCATTCATCGTAAAGGCCATTGCACACTGAGTCCGAAATTTTCGTATGCGCTTTTTCGTATTCGAGATTTGGTGGCTCTGAATTGTCAAAACATCATTCAAACTGATTGCTACGGATGCAAAAAACGCAAATTATTTTTTTTTGACGGACGAAAGTTTCGGAGGCAGTGTGCAAGCGTGATTGACATAACGTGAGGTCGTATTTATTTTTTAACGTGCGAAAATTTCGGATGCGAATTTCGGACTCAGTGTGCAATGGCCTTAAAAGATCATTCAAGATCTTTTTTTCTGTGTTCTACAGAAAGTCTTGTTGTTTGGAAAAGGGTCAAATTTCATTTGTGGGTGAACTACCCCTTTAAAGTTGTCATGTTGCTTCAAAAGAATACAGCAGATAACTCATTTGGACTACTTTATGATACTTTTAATGGTGTGTCTGTCCCCATTCACTTTCATTCTAATGAAAAGAGCCCCTGGGACAAACTTCTCTTTTTGTGTTCCACGGTAGAAAATAGCACACTTCCCTCTATATATTACCATTAATACGGTATACAGAGATATAGTGCAACATCTTAATATGACTTGCAAATCTCTGGATAAGAAACATATTGTGTAATACCACGGAGCCAAAAAAAAAGTAAATGTAAAACAGTGTTCACAAATTATTTTACTTTCGTGATAATTAAACAGTTACGTAGGGGGAGGTAGGGTGAGCCTTGAGTTTTATCCATCAGGAATTGATTTGATGGTGAAAAGTGGTCAGTGAATGACATTTAATCCTATGGGTGAAGAAGGTTTGATGATGTCATCAGAAAAAGAAGCAGTAGAGTAAGAAATTACATTTTTGATGAAATAAATAAATTAAAAAAATTCTGGAATACCATGCATTAAAAAGTCAATAGGGTCAATTTTGATGTTTTTATGTTGTCTTGAAACACGATTAAACTAACCCTTTGACAACAAAGTCTGTTTTAAGGCATGTTTCACAGTCCATGCACATGCAGTAAGTGAATGAAGCAGCTTCTCACTGACAGCATTTCTGCTGCGTAACATAACTGGAGCTCCATACAGAAAACACAGTGATTTCTGGGCTAATACATTGAGCATTTAATTTACATTTTATATCGTCCACTCTAGACATTCTACTTAGTAACTTTGCAACTACATGTCAACTAACTCTCATTAGAGTATTAGTAGACTGTTAGGTTAGGGTTAGGAGAACAATTTGACGTCTACATGCAAGGTTACTTATAGTCAGTAGAATGTCTGTTGGGGAGCATCAAAATAAAGTATTAGTAGATATTAAGCAGACAGTCTATTAATACTCTAATGCGAGTTAGTTGACATGTAGCTGCAAGTTAATTATAGTTAGTATAATGTCTAGAGTGGACTATCGAAATAAAGTGTTACCAGCATTTATTTTACTGACAAATTATAAATTGTATTAGGAGTGAGTGGAAGAGAAATGTTATTTACTTGAGCAAAAATAATACTGAATCACTTCTTTATCTTGTATGAATGATCAGTGTGAATACTGTATCTGATAATACGAGTACCAAAATAAATATGGCTTGAAACAGGCCTGAGGCTTCAACCGTATTAGATTTTCTCAGAAAATACTTTTACATATATAAACCGAGAATATATCTACTTATTTATTGTAGGCTGCAAATGTAATATGACATGATGAAATGATTCAACATCCAGAGAATCAGCCCAACAGCCGTCTTCTCCCTAGGCGTCCACTCCTTTCTGAATCTAAACCGTGAACTCCACATCTGATCGAGCAACTCCGCTGAGAGCGGTAGGTGGGCTGCATAAGTGTTTTGCTGTGTTCTCGTGTTTGTTGCACAAAAAGTGGGAAAAGTAAGAGGAAAATATGAGGTAGAACAAGAAAGAGACCTTGTGCTTCGGTGTGTGGTAGAAAGCTAGGCAAGGTGCTGGATGACTGAACGCTAGAGTTTTTTTTTCTTTTCTTTGTCATTCTCTGTCTTTTTTTCTCTAACTTTAGATTTTCAGCTTCTCTCATGCATTAGTGTCAAACACTGTCTTCAGGCCTATTGTGCTCTGGACCGAAAGAAAGAAGCAAAAACTGTTTACAGAAGGAAAACCGTTATCGCTGCCCACCCAACATCCATGACCTCATTGGATTCTCATTAAAAGCAGGTGCTTTATTGAGCATTTTGACTGCTAACAGCACCAGACAGAGGCCAGACAAAATCTCTAAACCTCCAAAGGTGGTTATTGGATAAACGGTTAAACTGGATTTGGTTTAAGGGCAGTGATGTTGTTTACTAAAATGAAACACGTGCTTCTTATCTCACGAGCTTTGAACCATTACACCGTATCCTAACCAGATGTGAAACATTGCCGCGACATGAGATTAAAGGTATCTTTTCCATGTTATTCAGAGTTTTTGTCCAAACCAGTCGAAACGGCAATACTCAACAATTCAATTTTAGAAATGGTTTCTATTTCTGCGACGTCGTGGCTGGGACAACAGCACATAAAGTATGACAAAGATGATGTCAGGTACTGTTTATGTGCTTTATGTAATGTTAAAAGTGTCTAATGTGAGTTTGAATATCATTTTGCATAACTTTTATAGCAATACCGGATAATTAAAGGGATAGTTCACTTTGAAATTAATTTTTGGTATGTTTTAGCTTACCTCAAGGACATCCATGATGTAGGTGCCTTTGTTTCCGCAGTAGTTTCAATTTTGATATTTTTAGGTCAAACCTTTCTTGTCTGTCAGTCATATAATGCAGGTCTATGGTAACTTCCTCAAAGAGCATGCACAGAGAAGTCCAAATTAAACATGATTTAATGACTCGTGAATGTAAGTACACATTGATGGGCTAAGACACGAAACGAGCGGTTTGTGTGAGAAAACGAACAGTATTTATATCGTTTTTACCTCTTTTTTAAACACAACACACGTCCAAGTGATCTGAGGGCGCGGGCGCTTCGGTCTGTGCAAGCGCCGGAAGTGATCTCTCGCGCGTGTACGTCACTCATTGTTTACATAGAACAGAGATTGTAGGTAAGACGGCTAATTAAAATGGTACTAATTTGCGCTTTTTCCGGGATGTTTAAACCGTCGTAAAAGTAAACCATTTAAAAAAAATAAAACAATTGTATGAGTGACTTACACGCGCGATAGATCACTTCCGGCGCTTTCCGGAAAAGACCGAAACGCCGGCGCGCTCAGATCACTTGGACGTGGCTGTGTTTACAAGAGGTAAAAACGATATAAATACTGTTCGTTTTCTCACACAAACCGCTCAATTCGTGTCTTAGCCCATCAATGTGTACTTACATTTACGAGTCATTAAATCATGTTTAATTTGGACTTCTCTGTGCATGCTCTTTGAGGTGGTGACCATAGACCTGCATTATATGACTGACAGACAAGAACGGTTTGACCTAAAAATATCAAAATTGAAAGACAAAGACAAAGACACCTACATCTTGGATGCCCTTGAGGTAAGCTAAAACATACCAAAAATTAATTTCAAAGTGAACTATCCCTTTAATCTCAGATCTTGAAAATAAATTAAAAGGAAGCAATCTGTCAACTCAGTGTGAACAAACTTCAGTATTCTATGGCAAAGACTGTTTCAGTGACACTATTAAAATTGTGTAATATTTCTGAACTTGATTATGTACTTATCCATTTTGTTGCAAGTGCCGTGCTCTTGCAGAGAGACTCACACTCTTCAACATTTCAAACAAAGCTTGATATAAATGACTCATTCCGGAATCTGTGATTTATCATTTTGCTCTTTAGATTTTAGTTTTTCATGAGAATTGCATTTTTAAAATGTTTTGCAGGCACTGCCATTCCAAAAATAGTTAGTTTACCCAAATAAGGGTTAGTTCACCCAAAAATGAAAATTCTGTCATTAATTACCCACCCTCATGTTGTTCCAAACCTGCATGAGTTTCTTTCTTCAGTTGAACACAAAAGAAGACAGTTGGCGGTAGCCATTGACTTCCAGAGTATTTGTATTCCTACTAAGTAGCTATCGTCAACTATCAGTTCACCAACATTCTTCAAAATATCTTCTTTTATGTTCAACAGAAGAATTAAACTTATACAGGTTTGGAACAACATGAGGGTGAGTAAATGATGACAGCATTTTCATTTTTGGGTGAACCATCCCTTTAAGTGACCTGGTTCTGATGTCAGATCAGATCAGTGATTTATCACTTTATTCAGGTCTCCTCATTTTCTCACCTAACAAACTGTGAGCGATTAGACATTACTCAGCTGTCGAAAAACCACAGAATGACCCCATTACATGAGGACAAGAGATATAGCATTCAACAAAGCAATTACAGATAGGCTTTTAAGGCACTATGTCATGCGTTTGGTTTTTTTTAGCAGCGTGATTGGCTTTCATTTGATGCACGGCAGTCATTTTTCACCTCTGATGTTTTCGGTGACCTGTGTGTGGAGGTGGAACGCACCACACGGCGACTAAAGGCTATTTATTTCTCACAAATTAAAGAAAACCGGCTCACTAGCAAAAGCAATCAGCCTCCTCGCGGGAAGGAACGCAACTTGTTTAATTTGACAAGTTCATGTAAGAGGAAATCACGTACAAGGCAGCGTGTGTCACTCCGAACAGAAGAGTGTGATTCATGGGGGAGGCTTCGTTCCTTTAACAAGATACCAGGATCAACTCTGTCAAAACTTGAAAGCGGTAAAGTGCCTCTGGTGGGAAATGTTAGCGCAGGTACATGAGGCACTTTGGTGGCATGAAAGAATTAACGCTTCTGCGGTCTGTGGCTCACAGCTTAAACACACAAGCCTGCGGTGATGACAGAACACTGACTCATCATTCACAGACCCGTTCCATTATGTGAGGACATCTGACCACTATCTTCAGGCTGTGAATACACCACTCACAGCTGGGGTCATGTGTTTGCTAACATGGCAAGAAGGTTTGACAGCTCTTGCGCTCCACAAATGTGAATACCGCTCTGACCACACTGCCGCTCCTCCTCACTATGAAATATTATTGTTTAGCACATTATAAACATCTTTGAGTGGATATTCATGAACACAGTATTTCACAGTAAACACTGGTCTAAACATTCTAATATCCATCATGTTACAGTGTAAACACTCATATTACTTTGATATCATACTGTTTTATATTAGAGAGCGTAAAAACACCTCAAACGACATTTAGAATCATTTAGAGATTTAGCAATGAAAGGTTGCCTACCTTAGCCAAATTTCACACATTTTAGTCTGGCAATAGTTAATCTGGTAAAATGTGTACAGGTTTATGTACCAATAACAAGTTGTAACATTATAACTAATCTAAGTGAGAATAAATTATTTATTAATGATATCCTCCGTTGGATCAAGCCGCACATCGCAATCTTCTTCTTCTGAGGTAAATTACAGCACATATTCTTCCAAACTCGATGAGAGGAATTTACCATTTCCAGGTTTGCGTAGCTCACGTGGACGATTAGCGTGTGAATGGGCTGTGCGGCGCGTGGATGTGGCCACATTACAAATAATGAGTTCAGACGATAAAGATGGTACCTCTCAATGGTATCATGCGGATTACATAAACAGTGAATAGTAAGTCATATTAAGACCACAACTTATTTCACTCAGAATAAATAAATAACAATTCACATTACAGAAATCAGTTCAAATGAATCTTCATTTTGACCCCAAGCACAAAAATGAAACTTCACCTATGGTTTTGACAAACCCAAATCCAAAGTTTCTCAAAGAAAGTCAAAGATGTAGAGTAAATCGCACAAACGTCCTCAGCACGTTAAGAATGATCACGGCTGCTTTTCAAATGCTGCAGTTTTCAAGGTCTGTTCCGTTTGCTTCACATTTTCCTTATTCTTCAATAAACATAAGCACATCTTTTATTCAGCTGTCTTTGCTGATTATCGATTGATGACACGTCAACTAGTGACAGATTCATCTTCACTTCGCTAAATCAAATGCAATTTGTCTGAAGCTTCCAAACTAAATAATATTGACTATGTGTTCCGGCACTACTTGATGGCCTCGCACAACTCTAAGTTGCGTTAATAGTTAATACTGCAATAATACAAATTCCCTTCTCAGCTGAATTGAGTCAAACGCACAGTATTTATAATTCTCAAGTTCTGGAATCTCAAAACTCCCATTGTGAGATTTTAACTGCGTTATAGTGAAAATACAACAGCTAAAGGCCATGCAACTTCTGTTCAGTATTTTTCATTGTATAAAGAGAATGCATGAGCACACACACACTGATAAACTCCTACACTAGACACCCACACATACATTCTTCTCAGAAGACAAACAAACACACAATAGCATAATGCAGGAGTACTTGCACACCAAACCACACACACACACACACACACACACAGGCACGCATCCGTTCAGGGAAAGCAAGAACAGCCGATTGCAAAAGGGCCTTGATACAACCTTGTGAGTTAATTCCAACTCGTGAAATGCTGTCCAATAATTTAATTCCTCTGGACGCTGCACTAAAGGAGAAATGATTTCCTTTTGTCATCAAGTGCATCTGAAAAGTCGACAATCTACTGGGCTTCACACTTGAGGCTTGCGTACGAGCTGGCTACAAACATTAGTGTGAGAAGTGTACCACAAAGTGAACAACGTGCGCCAACAAGATCACAACATATATGGTGCGCATAATGAGACGAAACGTCTGTATATTAAGGAAACTTCCGCATTAGTCCTTTAAACAGAAATCAAGGCAGAAATGTTTTAATTATTTATTAGATCTGCGAGGAAGCAAAAAAACTGCTGTTTGTCAGATTAGCAAGAGAACGCTTACACAGCTCTGGAAAAGGAGTTTAACACATCCTTTAAAAAGGCTCTCTACAGTTTGTCAAGTGAAATTTCATTTATGCTGCGTTTAAGCACACGCGCCGGCTTTAAATGTTATTGCCGTGCAGAATCGCGACTGGTTAGCCGGGCAGATTAAATTGAATTTTCATCTCAAGCCACTAGAAGTAGCTGTGCGAAGCATCTTGCAGGTTTGTCAGCGGACTAAAGCCGGTAAAGACGTGACTCAAAGGTTTCTGCACAGAAGAGTCTGCTCTCCGCCGATGTCCTCAGGACAGAAATATAAACGTGTGGGTTATCTAACCTCAGCCCAACTGATCTTTAATAATCACAGATACGCATGTTCACACCTAAGATATTAAAAAGGGCAGAATTACCTCTTAACATAAATCTATAAATATACATACATACTTGTAGCCTATATATATATATATATATATACGTCAAACCAAAAATTATTCAGACACTTTGATCTGACCATGTTTTGCTCAAGTGTTTCTTTCTTTAATTGCTAATGCAACCTTTTTACACCACAGACTGAACAAAATTAAACATTGCTTGGTAATTGGTTGAGCTAAATTGGTATTATCTAATTGTGTGCTTAAATTTAACAGCTGACGGCATACAGCTATTCAACCTAATTCATTTGTGAGACAGTCTAACAGAAGGATGGCCAAAACCAGTGTAATGTTCTTGTCATATTTTATTACAATTTTCTAAACTCTAGCGGATAAACTGTGATAATGTGAGAAATGTTGGAGGTGTCTGAATACATTTTGATTTGACTGTATATATATATATTATTTATAGCTGTATATAAAAACAGGAGAAGTCTATGGAATGTTCGCATTTAGATAGCTAAGTGTGTGTGTGTGAGTGTGTGTGTGTGTGTGTGTGAGAGAGAGAGAGAGAGAGAGAGAGAGAGAGAGAGAGAGAGAGAGAGAGAGAGAGAGAGAGAGAGAGAGAGAGAGAGAGAGAGAGAGAGAGAGAGAGAGAGAGAGAGAGAGAGAGAGAGAGAGAGAGAGAGAGAGAGAGAGAGAGAGAGAGGAATGTAGAATAGAGTTGTAGAATAGAATAGAAAGATGAACCTGAGGCGTATGTGCTGCTCTTAATTTAAGATCAGTTACACAAACTACTGTTCAGTCTGGATAATTTCCTGAACTTTGGCCTCTGCACTGCATTAGAGAGCGGATAATCCAATCTTACAGTCATTAGAAGAATACCTGCACCAAAAACAAACAAAAAAACATCATTTATGAATATAAAGCATCTGTACACTGGATTTTAAAACCTGCAAAATGACATTTAAAGCAGTGGTTGCTGAATTAAATTTCCTGGAGACATGGCTCTCGGTCTTCCAGCAGGATTGACGTGTGTGCGTGTGTGTGTGTGTGTGTCCACATAGCTACGCAACACACCGAGAGCACGTCTGAGCTCAGCCACTCTCTCACCGCAAGGCTTTTACGTCTTGTACATGTGAGATATGCGAGATAGCGGACATTCATCTGAGACCTGCTGAACACTGAAGTTTCTTATTACTGGTGTAAAAGTGAGGTTTGTTCTAGTTATCATTCATAATCCTGATTCACAGTGTTCACATAGTCTTCCATTTTCTCCTCCTCTCTTGCTTTCACAGACACGCTGCAAAAAATGATCAGTATTCTTGTCTTGCTGTTTAGTAAACATGTCTAAAAACCCTTAAAACACATTAGACATAAAACATACATTTACTTGAGCAGCAAATTCAAATTGTGTGAGCGAAATGTATTATTTTCTGTTATGCATTGCTAATATTATATAATATATTATGCTTACTGCAATCATTTCATCAAAACATCCAGTAAAAACAGTGGTATTGTGAAATATTATTACAATGTAAAATATCTATTTTCTATTTGAATATATTTTAAAATGTAATTTATTCCTGTCATCAAAGCTGAATTTTCAGCATCATTACTCCAGTCTTCAGGGTCACATGATCCTTCAGAAATCACTTTAATATGATGATTTGCTGCTCAAGAAACATTTATGATTAGAATCAATGTTTGTGAGACTGAGTTATATTTTAGCGGAAACCATGATGCATGATTCTTTGATGAATAAAAAGTATAAATGAAACCCCATTTATTTGAAATGAAAATCTTTTGTAACATTATAAAAGTTCTTACTGTCACTTTTGATCAATTTTAATGTATCCTTAATGAATAAAAGCAATACTTTGTTTAATAAATAAATAAATCTTACTGAGCCCAAACTTTTGAATCATATTGTACGTAAAACAATACAGTCAGATAGAAATTAAATTTCAAATATGAAACCATTCAGAACCATGGCACACATCAATGTACCACAATATTACCATAATGCACCAATGTGAAATTATACTGTATATACAGTATCAAAGTACCATGGGATTAATATGTGATACATTTCTATGCTCAGGATCTGCCTTCTTTCTTTAATGTTAAGCATAATAGTTCATTTTTATAGTACCTGACACTGTTTATGAGACTGCACAGTGATGGTATTGTCTCTCTTTTTCTCTGGTTTATTCCTGCTCTTCTCAGCTGTGAGTCGTGGGCTCAGTTTGATTACTTCTCACCTCTTGCTCTCCCTCTGTCTCCACCTGTCATCCCTCCATCTGTCCCCATCCCTCTGTTCTCACCGCACCCCTCCACACCTCCAGTTAATGGGCTCTTCCAGGTGCAGCTCACCCCCGCGACGCCCGTGGACCGACCCATCTCCACCATCATTTTTACTCTGTTCCTCAAGTGTCATGATGGATTATCCTTATAAAGTGATACCTGGACATTTTTAGCTGTACATCTATCTTTCTAAAGCCACATCCCAAACGCATGTGCCTCTTTGTCATCAAAGTGTCTCACATGTCCCATTATTTTCTGGCATGAAATATCATCTCCTCACACTCAGCCTGGCTACACTGCAACAGAATACACATTAAGCAGGACACACGACTAATAAGACATTACGGCAGTGAGAGATGTGAGACCGGGAACATATGACGAGAAAATCCACTGTCTACACGCCAAAGCCTCCTAAAGCTGAACATACACACTCTCTCTCACACACACACACACACACACACAGGAGCTGGACATGCTCCAAACTCACAAGAGGATGCAATTACCAGGGTGGCAAGAGCTGTGAGCCGTGGTAGAAAAGTGAACTGCAAACCATATGGTGGAGCACACACACACACGCTTCCAAACAGACATGGATATAAATATAGCGGAACCAGTATTTGGAAACTTCAGCTGCACTTCAAAATGTCACTCCGTTAAATAACAACATATCAAACCGCAGAACAGCTTGACACATTTAGTTAAATATTATAAAAAAAATAAAATGAAAAAAAAAAAATATGTGCAACTGCAAATCAGCATATTAGAATGATTTCTGAAGGATCACGTGACGCTGAAGACTGGAGTATCGCTGCTAATAAAATTCAGCTTTGCATCTCAGGAATAAATTACATTTTAAAATAAACTGTAGCAGATTATTTCACTCATCCATATATATTGAGTGGATATTCAAAATAAGCCATTTACATTATTATACATCAATATATAATATTATATATATTGTAATTTAAAGCCAAGGCATTTACCAGCTGTTGTCTAGAAACCAAAGCATTGGTTTAATTTGATTATTGCAATCAGGTAAACTTGTTTATATGACCCCTACCTATTCAGAAACAATCATATACCTAGATACTAATCATAATTAGTATTATTATTATTTTTGTACATGACATATAATTTATCTTATTAAGGGTGAAAATGTGAGATATATACGTTACGTACATGTACATCTCGCGGATTAAGCTCCATCACACACCCACACCTGTGAAGCCGAGATTCAGAAGACACACACTCTCTCAGTGACTTTAACACAGAGTGCTAATGCTAAGATAACTGCTTTAAGTTGCCGCCATGAGGGAGAAACCACCGCAGAAGAAAGAGAGAAAACGAGGAGTTGGGTGAGTCAGACAAAGCCCAGGGGACGACAGCTCACGCATGCTGTCGGTAGGTTTTTTCTTTTTTTTTTTTGCTACTAGCTTGGCCTCTGCTCAATCCCTTTGTCATCATTTTGCCATCTATTTATCAGGGTTGATAATGTTTCAGAAATACGGTAAAGTGCCAGTGGTGGAACAGAGATGTTGCGTTCACAAACAGCTGAATGATCCGGTTAAAATCACCCTGGAAGTGTGAAAAAGACATTTTAACAGGAAGGAAAGAGGTTTTCTCTGAGGCAGGTGTGTAGCATGTTGTGATATTCTCAACTTCTTGCATCTACAGCACAGACTACAAGAACGGTTCGTCTCCTCCAGCAATGGTTTTCATCAAACCTGAACAATTCCACTGCTAAACGCTCTTCTATTGACAAGAAAAACCCTATTTCTGCCGTTCAACACACCGTCTAACCCTTAAAATATGAGCTCCACTTACAAAGTTTATAAGAAGTTTACCACAAAATAATCATGATCCATTAAGCTTAAACAAAAGCCTGACAATGCTGTTTTTTGATTAAATAATTCACATATTAAAGTGTAGCAATTAAAGAAAAGTAACAACAACGACGAGTCATAATTCATCCCAGTTTTGGGGAAAAATGCTGTGTTTTTGCATTGTGCAATTATATTATTGTAATATAATACAATATAATTACTATTTTTATATAATATAATTGACATTTAATTAATTAGTATTAATTTGGAACTAGTATAAAAATTTTGTTTTAAATGAAAAGGTTAAATATAGGGATTTTTGTGTAAATGTAAAATGTATGATTTTCTTTTGATTTTGATGATAAATACGACCAAGACATTTCTTGAAAGTTTTCTTGTGCAAAAAAATAAACAATATCTGATTAAATGAAAAAGCTGTCTACATATTTCCACACAATGCATATTCATACTGTTTTTTTATTTTTTATTTCTGTCTTGAATAAATTGAATAATTATAATAATGAGTCTTTTCACACTATATCTGCGTGTTTATTGTGTATGTTCGCTGTTACCATGACAGCAAATTCCAATGCATTATCAAATCCAAACTTGGTGAATAAATAAAGCTTTTTGGGAAGGAAAAGAATACACTAGTCTGAATGTGTTATCTGTGAGGAAGAGCAGAAGCGCTGTAGAGAATTTGCCTGGAAGAGCATCCAAAGATACTGGTAGAAGTAGAGAGATACGGAAACCCTCCCTCCACTGTCTCTGTCGGCATCCTTCTTTCTCTCGGCTCGATGGAGTGTGCATTTTCCAGCCCTATTCCTTTGGATCTCATTTTCGAAATGCTCTATCTGCGACAGCATTTGCACACTTCAAAGCAGTTCGGTGCAAGAGCAACAACCTTAACACGATTCCAGAGACACGTTTCCCAGTCACAGTAAAACAAGCTCTGCTGTTTCCCTGTGATTACTTTTCTAATGCTTTCCGTGATTCATTTCCTGTGGCGATTTTCTGATAGCGCGTTTCTTCAACTTATTTTATGTTCCGAGGCTGAATCGACTTAAAACTGTGAAATGTAAACAATACACAAGTATCACTTGAGAAAAGTATCTTTTAATTGTTTGCACATTTCAATCAAAAATTGTGGTTACATTTTATTTCTATGGTCTACTTTAGACATTCTACTAACTATAAGTAACTTTGCAACTACATGTCGACTAACTCTACTCACCCGAACCCTAACAAGGTTACTTACTTATAGTAAGTAGAATGTTTAAAGTGGACCATCGAAATAAAGTGTCTTCTAAACTTTTTGTCTAATTATGCAAGTGTGAAAATCTGATTTAACTGTATTTAAGATACATAAAATGCTAGCTAGAAAATAAGCCAAAGCAAGACAAAATTATCATGTTGTCAAATGCTCTTGACTTTTAGAAGATACATGACAAAACAAATGGCATATTTATCATGTACTAGAGAGAATGTGTGATTTTTTATTTTATTTAGTTGAAGAAACACCTGATAATCTGTGTTGTTGTGGCTCTTTTCTAAGTGTGAAGTCTAAAACAATGCCCTATATTTAAAAGTGCAAACTTGCGCATTACCTTAAACGCGTCTAAATCTGTATAAAATGAAGATCCGGTTAATGTGCGGATCTAATTATCTTCAACCTTGACCTTGTTACATTGAGAAATCATTACACCTACTAATGCATCAAAATTAATTTCCTAATTTAAATCATGGACTATTTGTCTTTCTAATTTCAAAGGGACTGGAGCTAATATACTTCAAATGAGACACAACATGATTTTCTCCTCTTCTATTTTTTTGCACTGATTGAAGAGAACAGGGATCCACAGACAGTTTTAATCAGCTTAATTTCATACTCACCGATTGGAGAGGTCTACCTGAGTTCTGCGTTCAGATTGTCTGTAATCAAGAGGCTTTGATGGTTGAGAGCTGTTGTTATTATAATTTCATTCCAAAATAATGGGTGAGCTCCTAATGACAGCCATAAACTCAAATAAACGCTGATTGTATTTGAGTGCTTTCGGACACTAATGCAAAGGATGCGGGTTCAGTCTGAGGGAAGCTGGATGATCATGTCCTAAAGCACATTCAGAATCATATTATAATTTTCTTGAGCATGTTAACATGGCCATAGTGCTCCTAATGAGAGAAAATAACTTAAAACAAAATGACAGGGTTTAATATGCCTTTAAATGAATGAAATCATGGACAGCCAGATCTCTGGAATAAAGTCACTGAAGAGTTTGTCAATAGCTATGTTTCCACCCTAAATTGCAAATTTAACTTATGCACAAAATTGGAATATTGCATAAAACTTTTGCGAATAAAGCAGCATTTTTCAAAAGAAGAAAATGGTCACTTCCTGGGAAATTGGTGCAAAATATCTGCAATAAAAATGGAAGTTGCTGCAATCAGGAGAGCCGCTGTGGCTCTTTTTTCCTCCATCATAAATGACATATATGACGAAACGCAATAAACGCTGTCATGTTTTCTTGCGTTCGGATGCTGGTGTTTGGGAACACAATCATGTGAGACACTTCTGGGAGAGAATAATACCAAAACATTCTGATGACAGACTTTGGCTCAGGCATTTCAGAATGATCAAACCAACATTTGTGATGCGGTGCGATGCGATTGGTCCGCTGGTTAGTCCAGTTATCCAATCACATCCACTGTTGAGTTGAGTTTTTTGTTGCGCATCAAGGGATTTATTCAGTAAAAGGGGTTTCCATCATAGTTTATGCGCATGTCTACTTATCGGATAAAAATTTCTATCCACCTCAATTGACCACATATACGTTTTTATGCACATTTTTAGAATGTATGCGCATCTTGCCCTTTACATCCAGGTGGATGGAAACATAGCTAATGAAAGAGATCATATTTAACTGAATTGTATTGTTTGTGAATTTTTCATTGAAAGGTATTGCTTGTTTTGATATACTGTTGATAATTTGACTTAAAGTTGAGCAGAATAATGCACAATATTCAATAAATTCTTCATATGAGAAAAACATTTTAATATAATATAATATAACATTTTCAAATCATCAATTGGACAAACACTTAAAACATTTCCTGATATTCCCAGGTTAGGTAATTGTGGGAGCACTGAATTTAATTTAAATTTTTTTTTAAATAACCAATTTGATAAAGCATCTGCAAGATGACTACATAATAAATCAAAGAGATATCTTCCAAATGAGTCATTTTAGATCAGTTAGAATACAATACAATAGACTGGCACTATGAGCTTATATTGTCTAAGCACATTGTCTAATACTCTTTCATCATCCTACAGCATACATAATAAATCCTTGAACAACACCAACAGTATCACTTAGATTGCCAGTAGTGTGTTCAAGTCGCACACTCAAAGCATAATGCATGTGCTAACAATTTCATTTTAATATCAAATTCAGACAGGGCGCTTGGCTGTGCTCAGTAAGTTCGACTCGGTTAGCCACAGTGAGAGCGGATTAGTGCTCTTTCCAGAAAAACCTGGGCTAACATCTGCCACTCTGCCCCCCTGCCAGCTTCTTCCTTATCACACCTCTCAACACTGCACCATGTGCTTACCAACAGGGGGGATCAAATCTACAGGCCTCTTTCATACCGCATAGCAATGAGGCGTCGTTTTTAGACTATTTAAAGCGGCACGCCGAAATAAAGTAAACAGCAGCTGCTTATACGCAAAGGCCTCGCTAAAACAAAGCTTTTACGACGGAGTTTATGTGCTGATGCTTCTTCATATAATGTGGAAGCAACAAGCAGACAATACGAGTCGAGAGATGTGTTAGAGTATTTAGAAGATGCTCCTCTTGACCAGAGCTGGATATAAATTCATGGCTCTCATCATTGCGATCAGCCAGTATAAACCAATGAGGCGTCTATTCTGTGCTGCAATAAAGAGCGCCTTAATGTATGTGGTTAAACAGTAACGTTGTCATATATGTAATTGTATCAGTATATGCTATCAGTGTATGTCCTACAGTAAAAGGCTTCAACACACACACACACACTTTGTGACTTCTCAGCTCATCTCATTGCTCTCTGGAGACCAGAATCTATTAAAGGCCTTTATGTCCCAGAGCCCTCAAACGCTAAAGAACCTGAGAGAAAACACGGCTGCCATATTAACCAACATTACACCAGACATACATTCAAAATCAGGTTAACCATCTGTACAAGGCTCCGAACCACATCACACATGCGTCCGGGTCGTGCACCATATGTTCTCTATACAGTATTTATGAAATGCAGCAGTTGGTTAGAGGCTCAATACTCATGTGGATGTGCAAGTCACCCGTGGGTCAAAGGGAAGATCCCACAGCCAGGGCCGGTTCTAGACATTTGGAGGCCCTAGGCAATATTCATGTTGGAGGCCCCCCACCCCCAATAAAAAACTCTTGAAACATATATGATTCCTAACCTTTTAATTTATACAACGTTTAATTTTAAATTTTTTTACTTACACAGTACATAAGTTTGGACACATTACTATTTTTAATGTTTTTGAAAGAAGTCTCTTATGCTCATCAAGCCTGGATTTATTTGATCAAAAATACAGAAAAATAATCAACGCATTCTCACCCCAAGGCGTCACTAAAATGACAATTTTGACCATGCTTCAATATTCGACGCTTTAGGCACCCTTTAGCGTCAGTTACATGACGCGATCCTAGGGCGTCATCTTACTGACGCTTTACCTAAGCGTCAGTTAGATGACGCGGGTAGGTTTAGGTCTGGGGTAGGGTTAGGATTAGATAGCGTCATCTAACTGACGTTAAAGGTAAAGCGTCAGTAAGATGACGCCCTAGGATCGCGTCATGTAACTGACGCTAAAGGGTGCCTAAAGCGTCGAATATTGAAGCATGGTCAAAATGATTCCCAAGGCGTCAGTTTCATGACGCCTAGGGATGAGAATGGGCTGAAATAATATATATTGAAATATTATTAAAATTTAAAATAATGGTTTTCCTATACTATACTTTAAAATATATTTCTGTGATGCAAAGCTGAATTTAGTGTCATGTGATCCTTCAGAAAACTTTATAATATTCTGATTTATTATCAAATGTTAGAAATGGTGCTTAATATTTATTTTATAACCTGTGATACTTTTTTCAGGATTTTTTTTTATTATTAAAAAGTTGTTTTAAAAAAGTCTTCACTATCACTTTTTATATATTTAACACTTCCTTGCTGAATATTCCTGTTTTTTTTTTTGTTGTATTTTTGATCAAATAAATGCAGGCTTGTAGAGCATAATAAAAAACTTCTTTCAAAAACATTAAAAATAGTAATTGGTCCAGACTTTTTACCAGTAGGCTACTGCATGTACATATTATCAAACTTCATCTAAGGTAATCTCTTTTTTGTTTAATGAAGATGTTATTGTTATTTTGCTGTTTTATTCAATTTATTCACATTTCCAGAATACCACTTCAGTGATATATGCTTTTATAATTTTTTTGATAGCTGGGGTATGGGCAGGATTTCCCCTCCAATTTAATCAATATTGACTCAGGTAATGTCATATTATTAATATAAGTAATATGATATTAAGCATTGCTAGCTTAAATATGCTATACACAAATCAAGTGGAAGAGAAAGACACGATCGCTACTGATTAGAAAAAAAAAATTCTAAACTGATATTATTGGCGTAATAGTAGGCTGATGTCAGACAGGGTATAATCTAATCATCAGCAGAATTTAGAAGATAGACCCGAGATCCTTTATTTGAAACATTTAAAATGTTGTAGTGTGTTGGTTTTTTAACTTTGAATACAAACGTCCTGTCTTTTACTTTTGTAGTGTTTTTAGTCAGCTCCCGACACGATGTTATTCATTGTAGCGCAAATTCAAAGCGTCGCGTCTGGGAACGTTAATGACGCTCGCGCTCTTTTAAACTCGTAACAAAAAAGCGGTGAATGATTTTGTCCAGAAATGACGCTGATCTACAGTAAAAGTTTATATTTGGAATACATTGCAATCACTCCAAAATAGATGACGACAACGCACACACCTGCATTAGAGCTGTGCTTCTTTGCGTGCCTATTTAGACTTTTGCTTCGCAGCACCTGATGGGCTGGCGTTAATGTGACGTAATGTAACAGTCTATGGTTAAGATAAACATCGTCACTATTTTTTAGTTAATTAATAAATATTGAAATAAATTGTAGATAGGATATTTGTAATTGTTTTATTTTTTTTATTTTTGTCCTTCTGTCTGGGCCCCATCCCACCAATCGGGCCCTAGGCACGTGCCTAGTTTGCTTTTGCGTTAATCCGGCTCTGCCCACAGCAACGTCATGCACATTTAATGTTTCCACAGTATATACTCTAATCCTGTTATGAGGCTTCAACTTAAGTTAACCAGTCCAGTTTCACCACAATAGCCATGTTGGTCAACCAACTTTGAGTTTTGATGGTTAAATGCATGGCTTTGATGGTTAATCAACCAACTGACCACCAAAACAGAACAAACTAGTGAAAAGCCTGTTAAACAAAAGAGTCCACCTTCAACCAGTGGTTTTCTGGTCTTGGCAGGCTACCAAGTTGGTTTCTACTGGTGTGGCTGGTCTCGTTTGATTGTGTTAGAGGAGTTTTTAGTCTTGAGAGTCATATAAAAATAATATCAATAATAATAAATTACCTTTACTGCATCTCTACACATCAAGGTCTACATTTGATCAATGCAGGAACTCTATAGGAATCAAACCCACAGACATTGCCATTGCTAGCACAATGCTACTACATATTACTACTGTTTGAGCTACACAAGTTCAAGTCAGTTGATCAGACTGGGAGACCAGTTATATCAACTCCCAACCAGTCCAAGAATTCAGTTAAACAAATTGAAAGAAGGTAAAACCAGCAAGTCACCTCAGGCTGTTTTAAGCTACGTTTTTAATGGCAGGTAACCATTATATGAATTTGTGCTGGTCTTAAAGTAGTCTTTGAGGCAACATACTGTATGAAGATTATGAAGTAAATAATCAGTGCCACCATATTATTCATGCTAATGTGTTGGAGCCAGCCGTAGACTAAGGATTAATTTTTATCTTTCCCATGATATGCAACAGAAATTCAAGTTTTCCCTCTACTGCTTGTTTCGCAGCCCAAAGTCATCCATTCACCCAGTACACAGCCATTAAGTGTAAATCTCAAGTGTGCAGTTCATATTACTAAATGGATCTGAATGCCACTGGCAGGACATCCCTCCACTAATTTAATAAACAATGGGCTATTGTTGAGACGGACTGTCAACATAATGCCTTCAAATGGGGCTTTTGTGCTGCTTGTGACTGGTGGCAGATGGGCAGAATATGATGGCAGAACCTGTCCTGTCGAGTGGGCAGCAGTGGCAGGCACTGAGCCTGAGGGGCCAATCAAACGGCAGGAAGGGGCCAACATCCTACAGGAGCCCTTGGACATGAGGGCCAAGTGCATCATTCTGTTCCTGGAAGGACATACAATTTAATGTTTCAGGGTCATATACCTGAAACATTAAGTCAAACCAAAAATCAATCAGACAGCAGATATAATTTTTGATATTATTTTACTAGTGCGTGCAGGACACTATAGGGACCAAAAATTATTCAGAGACTTTGACCTGAGCATGTTTTTCTTGAATTACTAATGCGACCTTTTTTACACCACAGACTGAACAAAATTAAGCATTGCTTGGTAATTGGTTGAGCTAAATTGGTATTATCTAATTGTGTGCTTAAATTTAACAGCTGACGGCTAACAGCTATTCAATCTAATTCACTTGTGAGACAGTCTAACAGAAGGATGGCCAAAACCAGTGAAATATCAACTGATGTGATAACTGAGTTTTTGTCATATTTTATTACCATTCTCTAAACTATAGTGAATAAACTGTGATAATGTGAGAAAGGTGTCTGAATAAATTTTGGTTTGACTGTATAATATATATATATATATATATATATATATATATATATATATATATATATATATATACATACGCACATCCCAAACAGTTGTTGGTGCGATCATGAACTGAAGAACAGTTCGTATGAGTTCAGAGAGCCAACAGAGCGTGTTTTCACAACCATAAGTCACTGACGCTCTGCACATCCAGATGAATGTTATGTGTTGGGGTTTGTGTGTGTGTGTCGATCCAGTGAGCCATATCGGGCTCCGAAGCATGACGAGGGAATTACCCATCTTCTCAAACTCATCAATGATGGATGGTAAAAGTGCTTCCGTTTTCATGCTAGAAAACATAACAATCTCTCCTCTCCGCATTTAGCATCAACACCCTTGGCCCCCCGAGCGCTTGGTCCGCCATCAGAAAGAACCATTGGCCTGGTATGAACACACACACTCACTCACTCACTCACAGGTACAAAGCGACCAGTTCATAGCCCAAAGCAATCACATCCTGACAACCTATGCCTTTCACCTGCACGCTTCCCACTCCGGCATCAATAAACATCTTCCCTTGTTACTCTTTGACGCTCCCACTAAATGCTTTGAATCAAGTGTTAAAAGGGTTGAAAACAGCTCGCCGACACTATTCGCCGCAGAGATGGAAGATTTAAATATAAATGAATGCACAGTCTTTGAAAGCCGCAGCAGATGCCTAACACCTTGCTTTGGTGGGTATCAGAGAAAAACGCACACTGAACCGCGACTTTCACATACAGCGTAGAGGCTGTTCCTCTGTTCGAGAGATGACACTGCAACAGCATGATTCCCCATAAGAGCTCAAATCATCTCGCACTCTTCCTCGCACGCCCACGCGCTCACAATCACACTCCTGCCTTTGTTTGTTTTCTTTGCGAGCTCGTATGAAATGTTGACAAAGCAGAAGTGCTTGTTTGCGTTTCATTTTACAAACGGTATCACGGCCGAGACGCTTCACATCTGGACCGCCGATCAGATGTGCTTAGC
The DNA here is from genome assembly GCF_029890125.1 of Rhinichthys klamathensis goyatoka. Lineage (NCBI taxonomy): Eukaryota > Metazoa > Chordata > Actinopteri > Cypriniformes > Leuciscidae > Rhinichthys > Rhinichthys klamathensis. The sequence goes on from NW_026607029.1 coordinate 383,249, forward strand.
ACATGTGGGCCGAACAAACATGCGCTAGTATAGTTTGTGAATCGAGTACGTCCAAAAGTCTGCTTGATTCGTAGGCGTGGGCGGATTTTTCCCATGCACCTTGCTCTGTTTAACAGCAACAAAATGTGTCTCCATTACTGTATAAATGAGTGAATTAATAGTGAAACTACTTGCGCTGAGCAGCGGTGACTCCACCTGCTCTTTATTTCACTCTTACCTCTCATTGAGAGTGAATTATGACTTTTTCCGAGCAGGTCTTTTTGCTTTACTTCACCGCCTCCTCTCACTTCAGCTGCTATCTGTCTGAATCATGAACACGCTCATGAAATCTTTACCTGCTAGAAGCCAAAAAAGTGGGAGGGATGATAATAGCATCATACAGATCAGATCAAGTTCATAAACTCGTCAAATAAAATGTGCTCCCACACCTGGTAAACATCCACTAACATACAACATACGGTGCTAGTTTACTTTTTTTTGTTACTTTTTTGGATGCATATCTTTCTCACCTTAGCAACATTTATCACCCTTTACTAAGAGACAGGTCTAACTTTTAATCCTCACTTCTGAAGTACATATATCTTCTGTGGAAATCTCAGGACCAAAAAATGTTCGTCCAATCATTGCATTCGGTCCATACATCGGTGCACCTGCTCGCACAGACATCACAAACAAACGGAAGCCGACTTTTACAGTTCCTCCTGAACCAAGCCAATGAGCTTATGCTGCGTTCACGCCATGTCGTAACCGTATTTACAGGATGGCAACCCGTGACGTTCTACCCAGACTCGGATATCTGTGTTTCTATATAAGCACCATCAATGCTGAAATTAATCTGCAGCAGTCAGGTGGTACAACTAGAGCTCTGTAAGTTATTTACGTTTATTATTATTGTAATTTTTTGTGCTTTGAGATTAAGTGCCGTCTCTCGTGATGCTTTACAGACTCTGCTCTGGCTGTGTGTGTCCATGTGTTTTGAAGGAGGTTTTGGAGACGCTCTGAAGGAAGGGTGGGATCTTATGCTTTCAAAGCTAGCTTGCTATTGCTAACCTCTCCAAATTTGCCTACCCTACCTTTAATCGGTTAAAAATCTCATTTAAAAAGTAATTTAACTAGAGAGCTTTCAGTAGTCTGCTCTCTTTATGAAAGAATGTTTAACATTTGAAGCTCCATTTTGAGCACATTCAGTCTTGAAATCTTAGTATAACCGGAAGTGGGAAGAAAATTATTATAAGTCAGGAACCAATCAAAACACACTGGTCCAGCCGACCAATCAGAGTACATTGTGCTTTTCGGAAGGAGGGGTTTTATAAAGAAAGGAAATAAACAGGGGTGCGTTTCCCAAAGCCAACTATGGTCGCAAGTTTCGTCGTTACCAATAGAGTTCAATGAAAATTGCGATCATAGTTGGATAACGATGCTTTCGGGAAACGCACTCCAGAGCGTTACTGACAGACAGAAGAGAGCAGCTGTAATAATGTCAAATGTGGAACAATAATGTGTTTTTGAACATTCAAACATTAAAACCTGCTCTAATAGAGCCCAACATCAAGACTTTGAAAAGGGGCATAATAGGTCCCCTTTAAACCTTAACTACGTAAATGTGCTTTACTACAGCAGCTTTTTAAGCACAATTTTCTCAAAGCATCAACAAATTAAACTGAAATAATCAAGGCAAAAAGCAGTTGATTGAATCTGATTTGCCTCGTGTAATCAGAGCCTGTTGACAATGTGAACAGAAGCTCTGGTAGTTTGTGCGACAGTGGCACTTTCACGCTGTAGGTGGGATCGCAATGAAATCTTTTTAATTACACAATTAATTATGAACTTGGTAATTAGATTAATTAGTTAATTGCATAAAAGGGCCCTTCCCCTTGCTGTAGTACTGCATACAATTAAAGTTAAGCGCTTGGAGGAGGCCAGCTATCCTGAAAAAAGAAAAAGAAAAGAATGCATATATACACCATAAACACAACAGCTTTTGTGAGTCAGGTGGTCCATTTGGCAACAATAAACTGGAAATTTCAAAGGCTACGGAAGATATAGTTGATATTTCTATGAATATGCATTACCCAATATCTATCTATAATATTATTAATTTGCATTGAAATGTCTGTATCATAGGAAAAGAAAGAGAGTGATTTGAGAGCTATATTAGCATTTAACATTATTATGTAAAATAAAATAAAATTGACCCTGAAGGCTGTGATGTCTGAAGCATGTTGGAGTCTCAGACAGGCCGAGTGTTATTATTTCAACATGAACAATACTTCTCTATACTACAAAACTCTACCACACCCACCATTCTCATTTTTGCCACATTAAATGGAAATTCATCAGTCAAACAGTCATAATCTCTCTCCTTCCTGCGATCACTCATTCATCTCACTCCTGGCCCGCTGTCAGCACTACCAGTCATGCACAGCAAACATGGCATCCTGCCAATGTGGGGTAATTAATTTCAGTATTTCCACAAAGGCAAATGATTGACAGAGTCGTATTTGCCTTGAATCCTCATTACTCCATAAATGCGACCTTCTTTCCTGGGGTCCTCCTCTCTTCCTGTCCTCCTTGATATTCATGGGTTCTTCATCTTTTCCACACTCCTCTTTGAGTACTGTCACCGAGTGAATATTCTCCCACAGAGGGAGTGCGAACACGCTTGGCTTCCATGACTCAGTGCTTCGGTTCTTATTAAATTATTTAGGTGTTGTTATTGATTCTGTTTAGAAACACAATGGGAAAGATGGAGACCCAACAGCTGCTCTTAACGCAACACTGTACCAGTATTGCTTGTACGTAAATATCAATATGTCCATAAATTCAAACATCGAAAGTATTAATATTTGCCACCGATCGGTTTAAAAAAATAAAATTAAACAAATAATGTCATGATATGCTAAGTAACTTATCAAATGAATCAGAACCATACATCAACATAAACCCTCCAAAATAAAGATCATTTAAGAGGTTATTGCAATAACAAAAAAATGTCATATTATTAGTATTATTCATTTTGCATTAAACATTATTAGTATTATTATTAACTGCATAAGCCAAATAATAAAAGCAAAATTCAGTTTTGTACATGCATAAAACACCACAAGTTTGATTTACTAGCTTAGCATATGCAATAGTTCTAAAAAAATAAATAAAATAAATAAAACAAAGATAATCTTTATTTTTATTATTATTGACTGCATACACCAAACAATATATGCAGAATTCAGTTTTGTACATGCATAAAAAAAGGAAAAAAATAAAATATAAAAAGAATAATATATATATATATATATATATATATATATATATATATATATGTTGCCATCTAAACTATGCACAATTATATAGTTAGATGTTTTGTTAGAGTCTTTCACAAGAGAACATATTCACCCACATTATTCCGCCCATCTGTGACTGTGACATCAGATCATTTTGTTCCACTTTTATCTATCGCTGTATCGTTTAAAAATCTTTTGCATTTTATCAGCTCGTTTTACGTCAGGTTTTCAGCGACGCTCGTCTTTATAAGGCCCGCTGCTGTGAGGATGACGGTTCACGAACTGAGTTCCGTTCCAACCTGAAGTCTTCAAAAACGGTTACAAAACACGACACATCTTTCCGTTAGACTCCACCATCAACTTCCCAGCGAACGGAAGCTGTGCTCTTGAATAATATGAGAGGATTTGCGCTCTCATGGGGTCTTGTAGCACACAAACCATACATGTTTTATTTAAAGGCACTTTATAAAACCAAACTCTCAAGAATAGGAGCAAAACTAAAAGAAAAGAATGAAGTGGTACGACGATTTGCAATCCATTTATTCTAGTAAACGGACTCGCTAGAAAAAAAAAATGCTTTGGGTGTGTTTTTAACCAATTCCAATGCAACAAATAGCATAATGCATGCCACAAATGATCAAGTGATCTGTGGTTTAACATTTAAATATACTGTAAGGTTTAATTAATGGGGTTTTCTGCTACACACGCTTCACTAAAGATACCGATCGTTTACCCAGGAACCCCCTAAAAGAGAATACCACTTCAGACGATTTAATCTTTAATGATGTGAACTGAACTATAAACCCAAGGCATTGAATCATGCATCAATAAATAAACAGCTACGGTTTATTGTATGTCCGTCTGGTGTATTTAACTAGTCACCACCATCTCAACCACCAATTATAACCCAGAGTTATTAGATTACAAATTAAACTGTACATCTGCAGTGCAGCAACCGGAGAATGGATGTAGGTAATTATTCCACGGGACGTTGAAATTGCAAAGCATTTCAAATGCTTTTGCAAATACCCATAAGATTAGAATTAGCCTTTCGAGCTTTTAAATTGCACATATAAAGTCATGTCAGAAAATCTTACGCACACTCGCATCTTGATAAACACGTTCTTTTTTTAAATGTCAGAATGAAGTAGTGGCGCATGAAAGGCTGACCTACAATTAGCACCCGCTAGCTTAATACCTTTTGATTGAAAGCATAAAAATAATTAGTCAATCTGCATAATTGCTAATTAGATACTAATGCATATGTACTCGCAATTAACAACAGCTGCACGGAATAAAGGTAGAATAAATTCACTTCTGAATGGCAAAGCAAGTATAAGGCACATATTGGCTCACAAACACAACTGCTGCAGCTTGTATATTAGCTCGCAGTCGCTTTCTTACAAATGCATCACGTTGTTTTTTTCAAACCCTCGAATTGTGGAGCTTAACCATATCCCGTAATTATCATCTCAGAGGGTTGCTTTTGTTCGCATGTTTTTTTGTGGCGAAGGAAATCAGCTTTCTGAAGCCTACACATGTCGGGATCTCCCGCCGAGTCCAAATGGAACCCACTCAGACACTTGCTTCCCTGTGTTCTTAAGTTGTTGCCAGGAATTGACGTTGACAGTCCTGTCAACAGCGTTCAAAAACCCAAAGCTCGCGGTTCTACGTGACGACTGCGAGAGCTAACAAACAACTTTAATGCTCGAGCAGGGGTAAAACACCGAAGAAAAGGAAATAAAAAAAGTCAACTTTTTGGAGATTAATTCAATCTGCACAACAACCTGCAACCCTCAGTTCCCCTGTGGTTGGTACAGATCATCAGAAGTTGACAAATTAATCCTCACAGCCAGTTTTCACAGAAGACTGCTCCCTGAACTCGCGGAGCATGCAGGCATAGAGAGATTTGTGCGGCACACAATGGCTCCGCACACTAGAAGTCAGCGTTCCATGGCGTCTGAGCGCAGAAGACCCACAGAGCCGTCGCTTTTCACCCGCTATTGTTAACTGCGCTTCAGAAAGAGCATTGTGTGACATTTCTGGGTTTAGGTAGATGTAAAGCTCAAGGTTTCACATAATCTGTGACCTTGAATAAGGCTCTGTATATTTGTACACGGCTCTCGGGAATACTGGATTCTGATTGGTTAGTCGCAGCATTCTGTGGTCCTACATTTGTGTAATGACTCTAAACCGTAGACCTGAACTTTTGATTTCCTACAGACATGTAAAAGTTTGGGGTCGGTAAGAGATTTTCAATGCTCTTGAAAGAAGTCTTTTATGCTCACAAAGGCTGCATTATTTCTATGAAAAAATACGGTAAAACCCATACTATTGTGAAATATTAAAGGGTTAGTTCACCCAAAAATGAAAATGATGTCATTAATGACTCGCCCTCATGTCGTCCCAAGCCCGTAAGACCTCCGTTCATCTTCGGAACACAGTTTAAGATGTTTTAGATTTAGTCCGAGAGCTTTCTGTCCCTCCATTGAAAATGTATGTACGGTATACTGTCCTTGTCCAGAAAGGAAATAAAGACTTCATCAAAGTAGTCCATGTGACATCAGTGGGTTAGTTAGAATGTTTTGAAGCATCGCAAATACATTTTGGTCCAAAAATAACAAAAACTAGGACTTTATTCAGCATTGTATTGTCTTCCGGTTCTGTTGTGGATCCGCGTTCAGTGACGTAAGACGCTGCTGACGTGTGTCTGGTGTGTGTGTGTATTCTGGTTCTGTTGTGGATCCGCGTTCAGTGACGCCGCTGACGTAAGACGCTGCTGACGTGTGTCTGGTGCGTCCGTGTATTCGGGTTCAAATAAATATGGCTGGGCAAATAAATGCAAGTTTTCCTCTGTGTGGAAATCCTTAGACATGTTTGCGAAGATTGTTTTGTTTCCAACGTGCGTCTCCCTCAGACTGTAGACGAAGCTCGGGCGCACCAGACACACGTCAGCAGCGTCTTACGACCCTTTTCTTTTCATACATTTAAAAATGTAATTTATTCCTGTGATCAAATCTGAATTTTCAGCATCATTACTCCAGTCTTCAGTGTCACATGATCCTTCAGAAATCACTCTAATATGATGATTTGCTGCTTAAAAATTTGTATTTTATTTTTATCAATGTTAAATGAATGAAACAGTGAAATGAAATGAAAACAGTTGTGCTGTTTCATATTTTTTGTGGAAACTGTGATATATATTTTTTTTATTCTTTGATGAATAGAAAGTTCAAATCAATTGTACTCTCCTTTTGATTGATTTAATATGTCATTGCTGAATACACTTTATAAAAGAAATAGTGCTGTCAAACGATTAATCACGATTAATCGCATCCAAAATAAAAGTTTGTGTTTACATAATATATGTGTGTGTACTGTGTATAATTATTTTGTATATAAATGCACACATGTATATATTTAAGAAAAATATGTTATTTATACATAAAATGTTTATATTTATATAAAATATACATTATATATAGGCTACATTCAATTCAATTCAAATTTATTTGTATAGCGCTTTTCAAAAAATACACATTGTTTCAAAGCAGCTTTACAGAAAGTGCATTTCAGAAATGTACATTGAAAAAATACAATTAGTTAATCATGTATTAATTTAGGGCATAACATATCGCCGGCATCGAATCGTCTCTTCACAGGCGTTTAGTCATCTCATACATTCAGTCTATATACAGTATATACATGCAAATATTTCTTGAATACACATGCATGTGTGGGTATTTATGTATTAAAAATAATTATACACAGTACTCACACATATATTATGTAAACACAAACTTTTATTTTGGATGCGATTAATCGCGATTGATCGTTTGAGAGCCCTAAAAAATATCTTACCAACCCCAAACTCTTTCATAGCCATAATGATTTTTTATACTGTAGAAACTGTATATTTTATTCCCTACCCATCACAGAAAACTTTCTGCATTTTTTTACATAAAAAAAAAAAACATCACTTGGTATGATTTATAAGCTGTTTTCCGCATGGGGACCGAAAAAATGTCCCCACAAGGACAAGGATTTCGGATATTGCCATCTTTGTGGGCACATTTCGTTCCCATAATGTAGGGTTTACCAGGCCCCATATACTGTAAACACACACACACACACACACACACACACACACACACACACACACACACACACACACACACACACACTTCAAAGAGAAGCCAGTTCTTAAGTTGAGTAAGAAACTTTTTTTGCTGCACTGCAGTGCTCTCAGAGTCTGTGCAGCAGAACTTAGATAAACTTTGTGATATGCTTAATTAATGAAACTGGTGTGTGTGTATGAACATCTCAGACTTTTATCAATGCACACCAATCCATACTGAGGCCAATGGGCAAGGCTCGATATCACAGACCGAAGCGAGCAGACTTTGTTCGCTCAGGGTTCATTTCTGATCACATCTGTCCATCTTTCAGCCAGTTAGTCAGAAATGACTCATCTTTAAACTTTGACTTTGGTGGGAACATCCATCCCAGCTGTCTATAGCTACACCTATTCATTGAAATCTTAACATTTGATTTGGAAGTAGCAAATGTCGAGTTTCATATTCCCTGTGCTACTGAAATCTCGGACGTAAAAGAAACTCAGTTGGATTTGTTCATCTCATCTCTTACTGACCTCTAATTGATGTTGCCATCCGAGCCTAGTGATGCTCCCAATATAGCCCCTGTGTGTGTCCAATATTTGATTATGCGCCGGTCTCCATGGCACCACGGCCATTTGTGTGCTAATTAATTACCAGGCTTAAGAGCTTGTAGATAATTGGTGTGTACACCACCATCAATTCCATTAAAAAGAGCAATTATCACCTACCTTATGCAAATGATTGTTTCAGAGCCCCCCCCCCCCCCCCTCCTCCTCCTCCTCAAATTAAAAGGAGACACTTGAGTCTTGCCACTCTGCACTAGATCACACTTTCAATAATCATATTAATAGCAAGAAAAGTCTCACAGATACACGTGTGTGTCGTTTATCTTTAGAGACCGATGAAAGGTGCATGAAAAATCCTTCTGCAAAAAAACTGCACGGACTCTTCTGAGTGCACTATACAGTACACAGACGCGCTCAAATGAATCGTGAGGCGCAAACGCACACGTGTTAACTATCGCTGACCTTGGGCGACACAGGTGCTGGAGCAGATCTATGGCTCTCTGTGATGGGAAAAGTAGGTCACGGAGTTCTACCGCTGGAAATATAAAAACTGAACATCTTTGCCGCATGAGACCCCAACAGGGAAATCATGGCTAAATAAATCAAGTGTGTGCTGAGACCGATAGAGCTACACACTCTCAGCCCAGAGAGACGTGACTGACCATTAGCGTATAAATACACATACTTCCATCACGGCTCTCACGCAGGAAGTGACCTCAAACCCTACGGTGACAAATTAAGGACAAAGATGTTTTCTTTTGACCGACCTTTCCTAGTTTTCCTCAAGGTGAGAATGAAGGTTCTTGTGGTTGATATCGCTTAGATGAACAATGCTACAAACGGTGTTTTCCCTTCAGTTCAACTCTCTTTCTTTCACACATGCACACACTACTGCTTTTATTTCTTTATTTCTTGTTTTGCATTAATCTAAACCATAGATTTTGGGGGCCTTTTCTGAGCATTATTCAGGTCATATTTCACCCCAAAATCAAAAGAAACAACAAATTATATTTTGCTGAAAGAGTATAATTATTAAACTATTTTAGCTTTTGTTTTTGTATTATGATATTATTTTTAGGAAAATGTAGTACTCCCCCCCCCCAAAAAAAAAAAAAAACTCTGATAACCACAATGCAAAAAAATATTAAAATTAAAGATATTTAAATTGCAAAGTGATTTTATATTATGGTAGCATTTATTTTTTTATTATTATTTAATTTTAAATTTAACATTTTTATGAAAGTATTCAATCATTATTTTACTCTTTAGATTGTGAACATGTTGTGCCGCAAAAATAATGTGACAAATACGCAAATAAAAAAAAATGGCCCTAATAGCTATCTTCATCATCTTAAAATATTAAAATATTTCCCTTTTGATTTTGGGGTGAAATATGACTGGAAATGTGAGATTCACCCATTTATACACTGTAAAAAAAAACGTTAAATTTACAGGAAAACCCTGGCAGCTGTGGTTACCAGAGTTTTCCTGTTAAAAATACGGTAGTTTTAGGTTTTACAACTTTTAACCGTATATAATTTTACAGCAATAAACCGTATTTCATTATCTGATATAATGTTAATATACTGACCTTTTAAAGTATTAATATCTGTTTTTTTTCCATTGTAATACACTGACAGTCAACAGTCACAGCAGTGATAAGAGTCATATGGTCAACCAAAGCTCATCATAAGCAGCTCTTCCACAAGAAAGTTAATACTAATATACATAAGCTGCACAGTGTCATTCACACAAACATTAAACACCATCATGGTAACTTTTTGAAATTTAAAAAATGCAATAAGCATTAATTTAACAACATTAAATGTAACATAAAACCCTATTGTACATAACTGATTAGAAAAAAACTAAGGAAATTATGAAGAAACAGTTATTTAAAAACAAAATATATCAAATGTGAAGTGTCACGCAGGGAATTGTGGGAATGTCAATTTACATTTTTTCACTGTAAATTATACAATGACTTGTTCTTTTTCACTTCCAAAAACTGTAAATTTAATGGTATTTTACAGTAAAATTAAATTAAATGTACCATTATATATATCACAGTTATTTACCGTATATAGTAAGGAAACTTTCTGTTAACCAATTAACAGTTTTTCACAGTAGCATTTTTACAGTGTTTTACCGTTAAAATCACGATCATTTTTTACAGTGTACCATCTATAAAACAATGTCTACTAGTAGAATCATACAAACCAGACTCATTTTGCCATCTAAAAGTCCTAACCAGACACAAGAAGTGTGAGACATCTGGCTTTCCATTTCCTGCCTCCATCTATAGTGAATCCCACTGATCAACATACATTGTACAACACATATATTCTGATTAATAGGCATTATGTCACTATGCACAGTATCAGAGTTCAGTGTGTAAAGCAAAACACAGTACAATAAACTTTGCCAAAAAAAGCTTATTTACAGCATTACACATGAATTCTGAATCTCTTAATGCGCATACTGCATTTCTGCACAAATATAGGCATAATTATGCAATTTTGCCTCTACCCATCTCTTATTTATTACAGCTATATTCACTTGTGCAAACTTCTTTCAGTGCATCGTGAGAGCACTATTTACATTGGGAACTGTTATTGCAGAACATTAAATTGTCGTACAGTACATATTGAATGGGAAGGCGAATAATGAAAACTATCATCTGTGATGTTCATCTTCCTTTCTGGCTGCGCTCCTCCTGCTGGGTTCAGTTCAGAGAAGTGAGAGAAGAGGAACGAGGACACATCTTTCAGCGCACACTCACCAGAGTTGGGGTCCGAGTTCCCGTCTGCTTCGGTCCTCTTGTCCGGAGAGGTCTGCTCGTAGAAGTCGTCCTGCGCCTGCACCAGAGGGAGAGGGTGTGAGAGGAGCGGGACACTGCCCACGGGCTCATGGTCCCCCAGCCCACTGTCACTGCAGCTTTCCTGAGACCCGTCCGGCAGGTGAAACGTGACGCGCCGCTGAGACTACAACACCAGAGAGCAGAGAGACAGAGACACGCGTTAATGCTCGTCTCAGTGTTTCTCAATCAACCAGCCACTTTCAGCGGATTGATTATTAATTGCAAATTGAATGGGTATTTGTTCACTTTTATAGAAATGAACAAATAGGATGTTTTGGATTTGATTTGGTCAAAATTGTCCCTGAGCACAGCAAACACAAGTCACGTTTCACATTACGAAGCTCTCTTCTCTACAGAGCATGCGTGTGGTATCATGCACACAGTGATGCGCTCTGAATGCAGCGTAAAGCGCTAATGGTATGATGTGTTGTTCACTAAAATAATGACATAAAAGCATTTAATGTGTGTGAGAAGATGAGCAATTGTACTATATTTAGAGAGAGAGAAAGATAGAAGGAGATAGATAAAGTATATGCTGGTCAAAAGTTCGGGGTCATTACGATTATTAAATGTTTCTAGAAGAAGTCTCATTTAAAAAAAAAAAAAAAAATCTATTATTTTAGATATTTGCCAAAGCAACATTTTCATTTAGTTTAACTTGAAGTACTAAAACAACTAAAACTAAAGATGAATAATTAAATAATAATAACAATGCTGACAAAAGCACACAAAAAATACTACAACTTTTAAAACTAAAACAAATTCAAAATGTAATAAAAACTATAATAGTATTTCAATTGTACTAAAATAATATTGATATGATTACATTGTTGTCATTTGTAAGTCTCTTTGGATAAAAAAGTATGCTAAATGACAATATTTTTTTCTTCAACAATTTATTGATAATTATTATTATTATATTTTTCAGTGGTAAAATATATTATCTATATTACTATTTTCCTGTGATCAAAGCTGAATTTTCAGCATCATTACTCCAGTCTTCAGTGTCACATGATCCTTCAGAAATAATTCTAATATGATTTGCTGCTCAAGAAACATTTATGATTATTATCAATGCTGAAAACAGTTTTTTTGTGGAAAAATCAGGATTCTTTGATGAAGAGCAGTATTTATTTGTAATTTCTGTAACATTATAAATGCATTTATTGTCACTTTTGATCAATGTGATGCGTCCTTACCAAATAAAAGTATACATTTCTTAAAAAAAACAAAAAAAACCCTGACCTCAAACTTTTGAACGGTATTATTGTATGAGTTGCTGTAGGTATCTGCTGCCGGCTGGTTGGCACAGGCTCTGCCCACAGCGCTGGTAGGCGTCAGAGGAACACCACTGCTGGGTTGGCACGGCCCGGCCAGAGTCCTAGTTCACATGCCATGTGCTCCCACTGGGCACAGAGGCTCAAAGCAATGTGAAGCTTCCGGCATCACCTTTGAAACGGTTTGACTATAAAGCATGCGTGAACCGTCCTGCATCTGCAAGCTTTTGATCGTTTATGCAATGAATTATGCTTAATCCAACATGCCTGTCCGCATAACCTCTCCCACGTGATTCCACACATGCAGTTTTAACCAAGTTGCTTTTAAAAAAAATATTTCTGCATTGCTGATCTCAGTCACTTGCTAATTTTGAGCATACTCCAAGAAAATCTAATGACATTTCACAAAGTCCAGTACGGAGCTCTCCGCTAACCTTTCTGAGCGGGAAGTTGTCTTTTTTTGCAACATCTCTTTCGACTGTCTTAGACGACTCGGCTGTAATTATTGGCAAAAGCAAAGGTCAGCCAATCTCAGCGCTATGCAAATGACCTCATTATATAATTTGGGGCATTTCAGAAAGCAAGTGACATTCAATTAGAGGTATAAAAAAAAAAAACAGTAGCTTCAGCGCGACAGCCTGAGCTACAGAACACTTTAGCTGGACAAACTCTGTTCTCAGATCTCTGGCCTCAGAACTATTTCACTGACCTTTACACCTTTTGACCACTCGCATCACAAATTCATCATGCAAGAAAGCATGGGAAATATTTGCTTATAGTAATTAATGGGGGAAAAAGTTTCAGGCCAAGAGACAAACTGTCAATTTACCAGTCATTCGTTGCTTGAATTACCATGAAATAACAAGATATGCTGTGAAAAGTTATAGAATAAGTTCACAAGTGAAATAAACTCAATCGAGTTGGTGGCACGGCCTGTTTAAAGTGTCAAATTGAGTCTTTATCAAAGAGACTGCTTGAAAGTGTGTGCACATACTGTATGTACACTATTGTGTGTGTCTATTAGTTCATCGATAAACTATATCAAACCAATTACCTTGTTTAATGTAGCCAATATTCCATTTGATTTACTGTCCGTCCGGAGTCTGATTGACACCACTGCAACTAGTCTCACACACCATTTAGTAATATGTGCTCTATAAACCACAAGTCCTTTTATTCATATGATATGCTTGGGTTCTCCCAAAACCACACGATATATTAATCTCTCATATCACAATACGATATCATCAAAGCAATATTGTGTGTAGATCACCTTACAGAGTGAAATACTACACCTTTCTAACCTGAAGGATGTCCCAGTGTGATACGCAGAACGCATTGGTGTGCAAACCAGCATGAAATGAACACACAGGTATGTGATCACACAGTTCTATTATAAAGTAGATATTAATGAATCATGGTTGCTTATACTCCTGATGTTTTAAATATCAGTTGATGCATGAATGCATGTGTGTATATATGTAAAAAAGGACTTTCTGGTAAGTTTACACCACTTTTATTATTGATTGCTATTAGGATTTGAAGAGAGTTTCAACCAGTATAACAAAAAGTGCTTATAAAAAACAATGCCTACCCTAGCATCATATCTAGCAAAAAACTGTATGCAATTATGCTTCTCATATAAGTGTATAGTTTCTTATTTTAGGACAAATACGCTTATCTACATATTCCTCGTATTAAGCCACCAGAAAATAAATATGAGGAATTGTTTTTGTGACAATTCGACATACTGGCTGATCTCGAGGGACACATTGACCTGCGCGGTTTATCAAAAATATGCAAAGAAAAACAGCTGAATAATCCCATTTTCAATGGTACGAAAATATATTTTTAATAAAAGGGTGCAAAATACAGCGTTATGGCCAGTAAGACATGTGTATGGTACATTTTCTCAAATCCCAAAAAGTTAATACAGGACCCCATGTGCATCCGCCTCACACTGAAAGTCAATGTGGGCATATCTCTATGTGTGTGTGTTTGTGCGTTTGCCCAGCAGTCACTCACTGCTGTATTAGCATAAGACCAGCTTAAACCTTCGCCACTGCCAATTTACACGCAATCATGGCTTATCATGCTTGTCAGCCCATATTAGCGGCGTGTTTTTATATTGTAACGGGCCAAACGCGCTGGCGACGGCACCGGCGCTAAGCTAACACACTCGCTTTCAGCTAAGATGTTTGCCCTCGTCAAAGTCCACAGAATCAGTGTCACAGAAGTTTCCCACTCAAAGACGCGAGACCCGATCATGCCGCCCGGTTCCCTCACTCGGGGCTCAGGAGCGAAGAAAGAAAAGAAGAAAAAAAAAGAAAGTGGACGCATCTAAAGCACTTTTCAAAAAAAAAAAAAAAAAGGAGACATCTTTGGCTGCGAGTAAATAGGCAATTACGGCGTGCATAAACAAATCAGAGAACGTGCAGATCTTTAATGAGTTACATTTCCTACATTTCAGGCTTATGTCAGTTTTTCTAAGGAGGAATTTCAGGGCTTGCTTATGAGTGCTTCACATCCAGTAGAGTAGTGCTTAATGGATTTGCGTTAAGTCTGGGTTTAACCTAGCCTCCTGCTCGGCAAAAAGTCATCGCCGTCTGAGGACTGTTATCGCGGTTTAGCGGCAGATCAGGTCTCTGTGTAGAGATTAGCACCAGAGTTTGCTGGAACTTTCCAGAGAATGTCACAAAACCTCAGAGCATCTTCTGTAATTCTGTCGGAGGCACAACAAATCTGCCTGGAGTTCATTCCCTGCCGTTTCTGTTCTTAACATGATGAATTAAGTCCGAATCGGGAACATTTCCCATTTAGGGTCAGTATCCTCTTTCTTTTCTTTTTTTTTCTTGCAGTCGGATGCTACATGTCTGAGACATAATAGACTGCTGTTTCTGACTGGATCTCATGGGACGATTCACTGGCAAGCACACCTTCCGCTTCCTCCATCCTTCAGTGTTTCTCCCTAACAACATCCTTGATTCCCACCGTAGGAAGCATGCTGTCGGAAATATACCAATATATATATATCATAACCAGGTGTGAAATTTCCAGGGATAATTTCTGCAATGAAATGAATGTGCAAAAAAAAAAAAAAACAGCCACTGAGGACATCTCACGCATAATTTACAGTCGGCCTTTCACGAGCGCAAAATAAACACCTGTGTGGACGTTAAACATGAAATACTCATTTGATTTGAAAACACTTTATAAGTTTACCTCTATATGACCTTAAAGCTTCTGCTAAGACAACATGGATGTTGCATGATATAAGAGACGTGAAAGTAACGTCAGTTTCAGATACGCAGAACAACATTGCCATGAACAATAGAGATTAGGAATATGCCACAATTACTTAAAGGAGCTGTATGTAAGAACTGTATTTCAATTAGGCCTAATCATAAAATGGCCCTGATGTGTCTCTAGACATTAAGAAATCATGTTCATTTCAAATACTTATATCACTGACAACAGTAGTACGGCCACGATATTGTCATTTAAAAAGTGAAGTTGCAGCCCTCAACTGATGTTGATGTTGTCATCTTGTGTTTTGGCCTGAAGCCCCACCCTCCACCTATCTACCAATCACGAAGTCAGTAGTGTTTCGGCATCCGGGTTGCCAGCTCTGCTCTAGTTGAAAGCTCCTTGTAGCAGCCTACGTTCCTGCTGGATCCTGCAGCCTATCTGGCAACCTCGAGTCAGGGGGGAGGGGGAGGGGATACACCGCTCTACAGTAATTTGAAAGTGATTGCAGTACCAGTTTTGGCCACAAAACTATCTACAGTATCTTCAGCTGTATCTTACATACAGCTCCTTTAATCATCTTACATTTAATTTAGTCAGAATACACAGCTACTTTTGAACATGAGAATAATGATTTTTGCCTACATTATCTACCATTCAAAAGTTTGGGGTGGGTAATATTTGTCAATCTTTTTGAAGAAGTCTCTAATGGTCAACAAGGCTGCGTTTATTTGATCAAAACACAGTCAAATTTGATTGTTTCCTATTTGAATATACTATTTTATTCCTGTGATGCAAAGCTAAATCTAAATCAGTCTTCAGTTTCACATGATCCTACAGAAATCATTCTAATATGCTGATTTGCAGCTCGAGAAACATTATTATTATCAATGTTGAAAACAGTTTTAAATTATTGTGGAAACCATATTTTTCAGGATTCTTTAATGAACAGAAAGATTGATTTAGAATAGAACTCTTTTTCGTAACATGTCGCTTTTGATCAATTGAATGCATTCCTGCTGAATAAAAGTATGAATTTCTTCTTACTGTCCCAAAACTTTTGAATAGTAAAAGGGTCTAACCAATCAAACCATGAACCCCTGATTTGGATAGAAAGATTTTTTTTTACATCCAGTATGACACACTGCTCGTTTTAGCTAGGTGTCATTGTGTAGTGTGCGCTTGCTAAACCAACACACACACTTAAAAGAAGAAAAGAAAGCCGTAATAGCGCAATCAGCAAATCACTCAAACACAGTGATTAATATAGCCACGCAATGACTCACACGTGTAGGTAGACGCACACATGAAAAGAAAAAGGGCAAGATTTTTACAGTTTGAGGTTTGGTCTCAGCGTGGATATTTCCATAGCAGCCCCGGTGTGCTTTTCATTCGCAAGGCGATTGCTCAGATTCTTCAAGGAAAAAGAGGGAACGTCTACCACCTCACTGCATGCTTCCAACCTCGCACACTTGAGAAAATAATCCAATCCAACAACACCTCGCCACCTGCTGAAACAATGCGGCTCTTCAGAACCATCAACGTCTACACACGAGAATACATCAAGATGATCCTACACCACACAACTATCAATACAGAACCGAATTATTTCAAGACACTCACCCCCAGTTTCACAGACAAGCTTAAGCTTTGTCCTTACTAAAATGCATGTTTGAACTGAAAGCAACCATGATTTTGTCTCAAGATGCACACAAGTAATGTTTTTTTTTTCTTTCTGGGACGTTTATAAAAGCTACTTAGATGTCCTAATTAAACTAAGGCCTAAATCAAGCTTAATCTAAGCCCTATGTGAAACTGGTTATGAATTCTTCTGCCAATGCAACACAGGACATTTGAGAGTCTGCCATTCACCATCATCTCTGTTCCGTGGTTGTTAATTGGTTAAAAATGTGTTCTTAATTTGTCCAATACATGTCCAGTATCAGCTATATTTATATTTGACCACGTTTAAATCCATTAGGTTCTCTCTCTAAATCAATACAGAAAACCTAGAACTCGCAGACTGAATTGATGAGAGCGAAAAACGGAGCTTTGTGAAATAATACAAGGACAATAAAATAAATACATAACTTATAATAAAACATAAATATGTCCATGGACTGTATGCTTGTTATGAGGGACCTTATTCAAATAAATAAAATAAAAACACTCTAAATGGTTAAAAAGATCAATAAATCCATGCTATTACTTGCTGCTTGTTATAAGTGGCCTTTATAAAAAAGGATAAAACAAAATAAAACACTACATAAAATTAAAAAAAATTAAAAAAACAGTGAATTGACAGATGAATAAAGTGTTACATTCTATACAATTCCCATACCTCAAAACACTAACACAGGTTTTCACACTGATGCAATAAGTGAGATCTTGAAGAAGCAAACAGCTCCATGTGTTCACTGCTGAATATGAACTGGACAGTCAGACTCATTCAAACGCATGGCTTTATTATGTACATGAACTGCATACTTGAACCAATAAAAGGGATTCTCTTTTTAACAGTTGCTCAGATCTGTCATCTCTTTCTGCACCCTTGTTTGTGGCTTTTCTCTGGGGGAAAAGAATAGCCAGTTAAACCTGACTGCAAGAATAACTTGGGAGAACTGCCAAGAGTGTTTGTGAAATACTAGATATATAGATACAGTACACACACAGGCACTTTTTTTTTGAAAGCATCACTGTTGCTGAAGCTCAATACGCGGGAGATATATATCCTGCTTTATGGAGGTGTTTTTATGGAGTGAAACAGAGTCTGGAGTCATAATAAAAGGCTGTCTGCCCTCTGTTGGTGTGAGTGCGCTACTGCAGCAGATGAAGATGGACGCTGCATGCATTGCCTTTTCTAGCCCTCTTTCTTTTCATCGTCCCTTCTTTTTTATCTACTTAAATCGCATCCCTTCTCTATTATCTAGTCTCGGCTCTCTCTCCACCTCGTTTCCGGCTCACATCAGAAGAGAAGGGTTCTGCGTGCAGCGCCGAAGGCCTCGTTCGGTTCGTTCTCTGTAGTGTGGCTCTCAGCACATGTGTTCTCTCGTAATGATCCCCTTGCTCCTCATTACAGGCAGAACGCTGTGACCTCCCTCTCATCGTACGGGCCCTTTCATTGGCCTCGTCAGCTCCGACGCCGGCCCGGGCCAATCTCAAGTCATCCGCAGTCACAGAAAACATCCTTAGGATTTTCGTCATCTGTCATAATGAGCTACAGCACAGATGAGGGCGACCGATACACCCCTACTGCTCGCGTCACGTCTTTTTGTACAGGACCAGCTCAAAACCTCTTTCATCACACAAACACACACACACTGGTCGACGTATTCATGAAACTGCAGCTTTAAAGTGGGCCTCCTCTCCCAGCGTCCCAAGAACAGACCCGAAACTGCTCTAACAGGCTGAGAGAAGAAGTGAATAAAACATGCGCTGTGCTCGCATTGTGTTTCCATTGTCAAATCCTGAGTTTGCTGCTCAGAGCTCCTCTGGACACTTGGACCTCGGCGTGAAAGCATGTGTAGACTCATCCTGGAGGAAATAGAAGAAATGTTCTGGTGGTGTGTGTGTGTGTGTGAGAGAGAGCGAGAAAGAGAGAGGATTTTTTAAGCATTTCTGAAGCCCCTCAGTGGCTTAGTGCAACAAAATGTGCAGATTTAAATATAAACAAGTAATTTAGGTGAACTTATCAACACTATATGAATGTATGGAATAATACATGAATTCTCCTTTTGGGGAGTAAGTAACCATAGTTTCTGCCAGAATACCTTAGTTACTTCATTTTAAAATTAAGTAACTTGCTATTAGTCATCACTACCTGAAAAAAAAATAGTAAAATAAATAAAAACAAGCAAAATGCAAACAAAGATTCTTAAATGTACCTATATTGATTTATTATGAATTCAGTGGTAAATAGTACTATTTGATTTTGTTATTGATTTGTTTAGCTTGTTTTGCAGCTGTTGTTAGGTGGTTATCCCATTTAAAAAATAATAATACTAATATCTTGGTCTATAGATATGGATCTTTCGATTTACACTTCTGTTCAAAAGATTGAGGTCAGTACTTTTTTTTTTTTTTTTGGGTGAAAGAAATCAATATTTTTTTCCAGCATTAAACTGATCAAAAGTGACAGTAAAGATATGTATAACTTTAAAAAAATATTTATATTTCTCTATTTCAGGTTTCCACAAAAATATATGGAGCAGCACAGCTGTTTTCTACATTGATAATAATAATCAAAAATGTTTCATGAGCAGCAAATCATCATATTAGAATGATTTCTGAAGGATCATGTGACACTGAAGACTGGAGTAATGCTGAAAATTCAGCTTTGCATCACAGGAATACATTACATTTTAAAATATATTCAAATAGAAAACATATTTTATAATATTCCTGTTTTTACTGTATTTTTGATTAAATACATGCAGCATTGGTGAGCATAAGTGACTTCTCTCAAAAACATTTTAAAAAACCTTACCGACCCCAAACTAGTGTATGCCTTATAGCCTATGGGATATTTTGCCCATTTTATCGTCAAAAATTCACACAGTTTGAGGTATAATTAACAACTGAAGCAGAAATGGTGCAGGATGTGTAACACACCACTAACCCAAACCCTAAGAATAATAAGAGTGATAATAACAGTTGTGCTGGTCGGGCAAGAACCACTATTAGCTGTAGCAAGTGTGATATTTTAGCAGAAACTATGGTTAGCATAGCGAAGTGATTAGCGTTGTTCCCTCTTGGCTAATTGTACTTTGCCACATTCTTGAACCTGAATTTTTCTGCATTCCTTCGCCAACAAGCTCTCTTTATTTTGTTCTCGCTATACTCTTTTTCCTCTCTGGCGCTGAGCCCAGCTGTGAGCGTCCAGCGCTGAGACTCAGCGAGTCCTCAACACTGCGGCGTAAAGGCTAGCTCTGAAACCCTCTTCTGATCTGCCTCAAAGCATTAGCTACACGCTAACAGCTCCTCACTGTGTGCTTCACTCAGTATGGAGTGACTGTAACAACCCGATTATATCTCCAGCGGTGGAGCCAAGAAAACGAAAGAGTTTGAAGCTGCTAGAGCTTCATTCCAACATATTTGCATAACCGTACTCATGTTTGAAACGGTAGGTTCCAATGCTGAATGCTAAACGGTTCAATGTTGTTCCAGTGTTAGTAAACGCAATGTTAAACCTAAAACCATCAAAAACATACAAGCCTAACCAGGCTGGGTGAGCATCTAACCACATTAGTGTGACGTTTTCAGCTGGCTAGCGGCTCCATACGCACTGCAGTGTGGATCAATGTGAGAACAGGCACGTGTGAACACCACATCATGTCATTTAATATTTCCACACAAGGTTTTGACTGCAAACCGCCGCGTGCACGATGTTAACGTGAGTTTCACATGCCGAGTAAAGATAGCCCTTATTGATTGTGAGCGCACTTCATACGGCGCTAAGTCCATGCAGTGCGATTCGAGAGGTAAAAACTCTAGACCCGCTGAAATAACGCTTATTTGCTCAATGAGAACGTGTTTTAGAGATGAGATGTAAATCGATGCAGAGCCACTTGACTCATTTCTCTCAGCAAGCCGACAGGCCACACAACGGCTCAGCTCTTTTGTTCTATCTCTCCTTCTCTCTCATTCACCGCTATGGTTCCTGTAAGTGCCTCTTTACCTTAAGCTATTATTGCCTGTGAATTTACTCATAATGCTTCTGCATGCACTGTGTTGAAATATACAACTATATCTACTACTGTAGATGCACTGAAGATGGCCGAGGCGCTCTGTACTGCTGACGGACTGATTTGCTCCTCTTACCCTTCCTCTTACTTCTGCATTCCCCACTTCTGTTTTAGCACCACCATCTGTCTTGTTTCCCTCAGAGAGAGTGAAAAGGTTTAAAGATCTGGAAGAGCGTCTGCATCTTTCAATCTGCAACACCGAGGCACATTAGCATATCACGGAGTCAGTAGCGGACGTATGCGGCACATCAAGACACAAAAATCACATTGTTCCCACTGTAGTCAGTAAAGATGCAAGCAGCCGATGTGAAACACTTTTTGTTTTTGATGCTATTGCTTCCCTCCATATGTCTAAAATAGGATTTTATTTACAAAAATCATGGGTGACTTAAAGTGGGCGCACATAATGCTGACTGACTCTCAGTACTAAATTAAGTTCTTTTTGCCGCTTAAAGAGTCAAACACACACACAATAATGTCAAAATGCCGGTCTTATTACTGTTGCCAAATTCTAGCTTAGAGCTGATTGGTTCTTTAAAATATGATTTCGCTCCTTATAGAAACTGGACGACTGCATGGACAAGAACAAAACCTCCCTCAAACAGCGGGCACAATACCCTCACTCAAACAACTTCCCCCCGCCTCTGACTTATTAAAGGTAAACAAACTGAGGGTGCAGGTGTGCTGAGGAATCAACTTATCATGGAAAAAATAACCCCATCAAACGACAACAACAAACATCCATCCTATTCCATACCTCAGCGATGAAAAGGCCAGAGTCTTCAGAAAAGGTCTGTGCTTCTGTCTATTTCCTCTTATTTATTTTTTTCTCCAAGCAGAGACCTGGGGCATGAGGCAATTTCATAACGGCCTGAAATATTGCAAAGGCCTCTTTACTGAGGTTAAACGGCGTACAATGGGCGCTCTCGTGCTACACAAATAGCGCTCGACATGCTGAGGTCCCCTCTCTCTCGCTCTGAGGAGACTGAAGCGCAGGCTCTGCTGCAAAAGAGATGCAGATAGGATGTGTCAGGAGTTCCTTGAATGACATGCCATCATCTGAAACGGGCCGTGACACGAGGTGAAGCAGCAGTGCTCTTGGAGAGAAGTGCTGCACCCTACGCTGCTTTGCTCTTAACCGCCCTACAAAGAGATGTGGTCGGAGAAGGAATGCATCAGAATGATGGAGATCCGCTTTGACACATTTCGAACTCTCGCACTGGATGGCCTCGGAGTCTGAGCCGAAGGCCTTCAGGGTTCTGTCTCTGTTCCAAACGACCACATAACATTCTGGATTTGCAAGGGATTTGACTCGCTCTGGTCTTGAATGCAAAGGACTTGTTAATTTCAGAGGAGCAGCAGAGCTGGAGAGAACGATGTGGGACCTTGAGTTCTGGAAGTGTTTTCTAATTTTTAGTTTTAAGCAGGGCCGTTAGGCTGCAGAATTAACTACAATAAATTAAATCAATGTAATCTCTTTTTAAGGCAAGAAAACAACTAAATAACATGCCTTTGTGTAATTATTTTTATGTGGATACTTTATAATGAGGGATGGATGGATGGATGGATGGATGGATGGATGGATGGATGGATGGATGGATGGATGGATGGATGGATGGATGGATGGATGGATGGATGGATGGATGGATGGATGGATGGATGGATGGATGGATGGATGGATGGATGGATGGATGGATGGAAGACAGATAGATAGATAGATAGATAGATAGATAGATAGATAGATAGATAGATAGATAGATAGATAGATAGATAGATACTGAGGATATTATAGATAGATAGATAGATAGATAGATAGATAGATAGATAGATAGATAGATAGATAGATAGATAGATAGATAGATAGATAGATAGATAGATACTGTGGATATTATAGATAGATAGATAGATAGATAGATAGATAGATAGATAGATAGATAGATAGATAGATAGATAGATAGATAGATAGATAGATAGATAGATAGATAGATAGATAGATACTGTAGATATGATAGACAGATAGATAGATAGATAGATAGATAGACAGACAGACAGACAGACAGACAGACAGACAGACAGACAGATAGATACTGTAGATATGATAGATAGATAGATAGATAGATAGATAGATAGATAGATAGATAGATAGATAGATAGATAGATAGATAGATACTGTAGATATGATAGATATGATAGATAGATAGATAGATAGATAGATAGATAGATAGATAGATAGATAGATAGATGGATAGATGGATAGATGGATAGATGGATAGATGGATGGATGGATGGATGGATGGATGGATGGATGGATGGATGGATGGATGGATGGATGGATATGATAGATAGATAGATAGATAGATAGATAGATAGATAGATATGATAAATAGATAGATAGATAGATAGATAGATAGATAGATAGATAGATAGATAGATAGATAGATAGATAGATAGATAGATAGATAGATAGATAGATAGATAGATAGATAGATAATCTGTGGTTTCTACACAAGCTTATAGATATATCTATCTTTAGTATTGCTATCTTCTGTTTGGAAAAGAAAATGAAAGGATGTGTTACTTCCAGAACATGACTGTTGTGCTCTATGGGCTGAACAGCGCCCCATGTTTAACTGGGAGCAGACCCTCAGTTAGGCCCTTTATGAGAACATGCCCTGACCTGGCCGTTCCCAACCCCTCCAAAACAGCAGCACCTGAAAAGGGCAGGCAGACGGCTGTCTAATGGAAATGGATTGAATTTGCGAAGAGGTTGAGAGAACGAGGGGGAAGATGCACAGGAAAGAAAAGAAAGGCAACAAGAAGAAAATGGATCCTGACACTGGGGATGACACTTCCACCAAATGTCACTGCACTCGCTCCGGCCAGCGTCCCGAAAACAGGAACGCACATCAGACCAAGGCAGACTGAGATTACGAGAGAAAAAAGCGTCCAAGGAAAGGAGAGAATGGCAAAAATGCAAGTCACAAAAACAGCAAAAGAGGAGGCCAGGAGAGACAGAGAGGAGCGTTTTCACACCGAAGCGCCTGTCTCCCCTAGCGATGAAGGGATAATGTAGTGTTCAGTGTTGCCAGGTGCTAAACCTATTTGCTTACAGAAAAGCAGAATCATGTCTCCCACCCTAATTCGCCGGCTCACGCACAGGGCCGATGGCGACGTGGGGAACCCGAGCAGCCGTGGCAACCTGACGAGCCTGAGATTGAAAGAAAGCTCAATTATATTACTATTGGCAGTCGAACATTTGCAACCCGTCACATGGAGCGTTGTATAGTATTAGCATTGACAAACTGCTGCTTTTCCTGGCCGTCTACCCAGTTTCCTCCTGGCTTCCAGCATCAGATAGGGTGTTCGGCACATCTGCCAGCCTATTAGGGAGGTAAAACGGAACGAGTCATTTGTATGGATGGATCGTGTTCGCACAGCTCCCTGCAAATCGGCACATGCGAACATGTTAGAGTGCCCGCGGACATCTCTTCGCACGTATAATAAGTGTAATCTGCATCTTTCCGCAGGCAAGCACACCTCTCCAGAACTATAATCGCAGGGATTGAAGGTAATCCAGTTTAGATAGACAGTCACAGCAAACGTTAGTTACTCGCTCGCGTCCCTTTTCTCTATATTTATCTGGCCTTATGGGTGAGTGGCATGACTAAGAACTTCACCTCGAGTCATTTTACATCAAAGTACTTCCTCTTACATGATTATTTTCTCATGTTAGGCCACATTTATAAAACACAAGCAGAATGCACACACATATCTATTCTCTATAAAACATGTATAGCGAAATTCATGCAACAGCATACATTGTGTTAAAACTAACTAGCCAGGGCTTAACAATAAACCTTTTCATGTGCTTGTCGGAATTTTTTTTTTTGTGTGTGTGTGTGTGTTTTGTAAATATAATTTATTCTGAAGCAATATTCTCATCAGTGTTCAATCAGCTTTGATATAAGCGGATAAGCAGATATTTGAAATATAATAATTGTATTATCTGCACCTTTAAAGGGCACCCCCCCTTCCCCAATCTTATTAAATGCTTCATTTTTCATTTGAAATTCCTAAATTTGATCAATAAATTCAATTATTTAGAATAATAAGATTGTTGTAAATGACTTTAGAAAAATGAGATTGTTTTAAATATACAAATAATAAAGGTTGGAAAGAATGATACTTTTAAACATAACACTAAACGGCCAGTAGTTGGCGGCAGGCGACCGTCTTAATGAGTGAGTCATTGATTCATTCCTTCAAACGATTCGTTCAAACGGCTGATTCGTTCAAAAATTAGACAGAAGTTTGTGAATGGGTCAGTGAATCTTTGACTCAGCCGATTCGTTCAAAATGCTGAATCATTCAGTAATGAAAACACGGTTGAGATGATTTATAATTCTCCTGTGATCTTTGATCGGAACTATTATATTTGAAACAGAACAAAAACAGCCAATATTGCATATGTGTCTTAATTTGAACTGTTTATTGAAATGTTGTAGGAAATCAATCTCGCATTTTCAATCGTGATGGTATTCAGGAAAACAGCACTCGTCGCGTGAGGTTGCTTAACACATGTTCAAAATATAAAAACTCCACATTTTGAATTTTAATAGGCAGTATGTTGTTAACAACAACAACAGAAACACTGGTGACGGCGCACCATAACACATGAAAAAACACTGCTGGTGACGGCACACCACCACATTGTTACTCTCTGCTATAACTACACACACATGGGACATTTTTACTGTTTTGCACGCAATACGCATGTTCACTTACCATTTCCGGGATTCAAATTGGGACCCGGGGATTCTCCAGTCCCAATTCGAAACAAATTACACCAAAATCCATCATTGTTCGTTTCAAACATGTATTTAATGATCAGTAAAATATGTTGTTGTCATTATTTAATTTATTCAAATAAATTCGCAATAAAGTAAAATGCGATCAGACTAAAAGTAGTAAAATGTGATAGGGGACCCCAGCTGTCAATCAATATCTTGCAGTCACTCGGGCCCCTGATTGCTCCGGGCTCGTAAGCAACCACATACCCTACTGATAGTTACGCCTGTGGCAGTGTATAAGATATGATTAATTATTTTAATATTTCGTTGATAAAATATTAGCCTACTCCTCAGGAAGTGCTTCCGTCACCTCACACTCGTTTGGTCATGGCTAGCAATAAGCATCAGAAACATATTTCTGACTTTTTTTTTCAATGTATTTGCTTCTTATTTATTAAATACAGGCAATTGTTTAATAAAACATTGATCAAAATTAAGATACAATTTATACAAAACAAAAATCTTTTAAAAAGAGTCTTTCTACAAAACAAAACTCAATGAAGTGGTCAAAATAATGTCTGACCCACTCCATGTCTCCAGACATATTGCACATCTCATGATGTATCATATATTTCTAATGCTGCATGCTCACTTTCATAATCAACATTGAGTAAATAAAAAAAAACTATTTTCCAACCCAGCCCTCAGCCTTTTAATCTAATAATACAGCCTTGGTGAGCATAAGAGACTTCTTAAAAATATATTTTGAATGGGAAGTACCATGTTTGATAGGCCGTCAAAAAACCACTTTCATACAGATTATTTCATGTTGCAGTTGAAATGCAATATAACAAAATGCAACCTGCATTCAAAACTAATTTGCACCTGTAAACATTCCCAATGTTGAATCCCAAAGGATATTTAAGAGTAGGTCTCACTCTCTGAATATAGTACCGTCAATTATTATTACTCAGAATTGCATTATTCCAAATTCAAATATTCCATCACAACAGCATCTCATCCCGTCATGTGGTTGGAATGAGTGCTTTACAGGAGCAGGTGGAAAAAAATAACATCACTTATGCAGGCAGTGGGGTTTATGCGCACGCGGCCATCTCCGGGAGCCGTGATGATGAAGTGGAATCCGTCACAGGGCTGCCCAAGCGGGCACGTGCCGTGAAGAGACCCTGTGTGCAGGCAACGGTGGATGCATATGTATGCGAGCGGCCCGCACAGCAAACATGCGTTCACGCAAAACAAGCCAATCCGCTGAGATGCGGTGAGGGGAACCGCGCTTCGCTTTGGACTTCATGCTCAGATGATTATTATGTGGGTTGACAACTGGAAACACTATAAGAACATGTGCAATATATGCAGTGTAGTTTATTCTACTAACCTTGTAAGATTCAAGAAATCCTTGCATGTCAGATTATATTACTGTTATTATGGCTATTTAAAGATCCTAACGCACAGACATTTTGACAGTCCGTTTAAATTCACTTTATTAACTCATATTCGCTCATATGTTTTCTTAACTGAATTTAAGAAATAGATTTAAGTCATAATGACATCAACATGGAAAATTCTTATTGTTTTAATGGAATTTTGCAGTGTTTATTATAAATGATTTATCCGTGAACATCATTATTTTTTACAGAATGTGCCTCATAATCTTTAATCAAAATTAACTCTTTGACTTCTCTTCTCAGATGACGTGTTTACTGGCGTGAGGGCGGGGCAACCTGTCACTCACATGAGATCGACCAATAGCAAACCACAATCATCCAATCAATTCCCCATGGACAAAATCCATTTCACTTGGATATACACCACAATAGGTAAGACTATTGCAACATCTCATGTCGATAATAAAATTGAAATGGTGGAGTCTAATCAAATTAACTGAAATATTTAATAAACAAATCCACAAGGAACATGGGAATTTAATGAACGACAATAAACAAACAAAATGCATATACTGATATTTATTCTCCAATGAATATGACTTGATTCAGGAATCCCCATGCATTCGGTCCTTCACCAGTCTGTCACGAAACAGTGAGAGAACGCACACGGAATTAGACATAATTATTTTATAAATCAATTATTAAATACTCAGACCCACATTTGAAAGTGGCCCAAATCTCAGTGTTTTCGCTGCGTACACACATGCAACAAGATCCATTCAGTGGCAGATGTCCATGATAGCATCTGTAAAAGCGAGCGATGACTCAGCAGACGTCATTACTTATGTGTGGGTCAACCCATCGCCACCGTCTCCAAGGACAACGAGCTACCATCTTCAAGGACAAGCTAAATACCCACTTGCTTTACTATTATCTCTGAAACAGCGCATGAGTGTTATTACCCCGGCCTGAGCCAAATGACACGGTTTGACCTGACATTCGCTGATTGCTCGGGAAGTAAGCAGACTTCCCGCAGTGACAGATTGTGTCCTCCTTGACATGAATGAGCTCCTGAACCTCAAATAAATAACAGGCAGATTACAGGTCATAAACCGCTCCTCACCTCTAGCCTCAGGTAATGAGAAACAAACTTCCATTGCAAAAAAGGATCCATTTTGCAGCACAAGAAATACAATTGATTCCCGCCTTAATAATTAATTTTATGGTCAATGATCTTAGCAACCGTAATTTCTGTTGGACCTAATCATCTGGAAAATAAAAATTGCCCAGACCATTTTCTCCATTTGTTTGGTTGCCAAGCAGCCAGCAAATTTCCCTCAAACCCGCAGTGTGTGACATGATCCCACCGCCTGCGTGTTGCCATGTGTCTGTGCAGTGTGTTTTTGAGAGAGAGACTCGGCATATTGGTCTATGCATTGCAATTATACTCATTTCCAAGCACTGGAGGGCAAGAAAACAAGCAGGAAATAGATGATGTAGAAACACCACCATTATGCTGTCTCTGAAGCTCGCAAACACTTTTCTGAAACAACAAATGTTCCCTATGTGTTCGACACCCCCAGCCCCAAAATAAAAAAAACTACAAAATGATGAACCTTTGTTGTAAGTGTATCTTTAACAACACAATGCCATGTGAATAGTCTGTAATTAGACTGTTTACGATTTCACTAAACAAACAAATGTTCATTTTAAAGACCGGTTTATAAAAGTTCATTTTGTGTCTAAAATAATCTGTGGTTCATTAAGCGAGTCAAATTTAGCGCTGATTCAGTGATTCAGTTCAAGATTCAGACTGATGACACCGATGTTCAATTCAGTTTGAATTGCTAATCAGAGACGTGTTTCCCGAAAGCATCGTTGACCAACTATGGTCGCAAGTTCCGTCATTATCAGCATAGTTCAACGAGTCGGTGTTTCCCGAAACCATAGTTCGCAAAGTTGTGGTTGGAACTACAGCTGTTGACCTGTGGTTAGAAGCAGAGTTTCTTGTTAGTATGGCATGTGCTTGCTAATCCAACACACACACTTACAAAAGAAAATGGTTTATGCTCTTGAGCAAATAAGCAAGCTAACATGCAGTACACATTCTATAGCTTTCATTATAAATGTATACAAATTCAATTCAACGTCTTTTAGTTTAAGAGATTTAAAGCGCCATTTTTAAACAGTGCGAACATGCTCTGGTACGGGGTTTTATTTAGCAAGGACACAATAAATTGATGAACATTTGCAGTTAAGTTATTAATATTGTTATAGATGATTTCTATTTCACACAAAAAAAAAACATCAAATAATATATTCAAATGATTTCGGAAGGATCATGTGACACTGAACACTGGAGTATGATGCTAAAAATTCAGCTTTGCATCACAGGAATAAATTACATTTTACAATATATTCAAATAGAAGACAGCTATTTTAAATTGTAATAATATTTCATAGTTGTTTTGATTTTACTGTATTTTTGATCAGATAAAGTGTGAGCGTAAGAGACATCTTTCAAAAATTAAATCACGTTAGATAGGAGTTTGTCACGGTTGGTTTTGGGGTTTGTTTCATGTTTCATGTCTTTTATTTTGTAGTTTGGTTCCTGGTTCTTATCATGTGACCTTGCCCTCATGTGATCATGTCTTGTGCTTCCCTTGTCTTATGTGTCATGTTCTGATTGGTTCCCTTATTCCATGTGTCTTGTTCTCATTGGTTGTTTTCATCATGTGTATAGTCCTGTATTTAAGCCCTTTTGTTTGCCATGTTACTTTGGCGTGTATTGAAGTGCGTATGCCGTTCCATGTTTCCATTTGCCAGGTCTGTTCATAATCAAGTTTTGTTCGTGGTTTGTTTCATGTTTTGGATTTTGTTTATACTTTGTTTCATGTTTTTGGATCTTTGGACACTGTAAATAAACTGCACTTGGGTTCTCTTCACCATCATCTTTGTCTGCTTTGTTACATTCATACGGTTCATATATGTTGCTGTAAGAAAGCGATGTACTGTAGATGGAAGTGGCACATATTACATGTGCACATGCTGCATTCACTCCGATGAAACATTTGATTCCAGCATCAACACACAAATACTTCTAATGGACTCCTTCCCAAAATTAGAGGCTGTCAACCATTTAATGGCCATCATTTTTCTTGCATCAGTGACTTTGAAAGCCAATCATGACTGGGAGAGGGAAAAATAAATAAATAAAATAACTAGAAGCATGTCAGGAAAGCAGGAATGGACATTTATGCGCAAAAATCCATAAATACTAATTGCAGGGGCCAAATGGACTCTAGCGCTCAAATGAAGTCAGTTTTCTAACATGTGATCAGGTATGTTTTTAAAAATGTTAAAATATTTTTCAGAGGTCAGAAGACTTACGCTGAACACCATTTTTAAAAATTCTAAATATATTTGATAATAGATAAATGCTGTTTATTCTTTAATTCTTACTGTGGTTTGATTCAAATGATCTGATTAAAAAAGCCATCTAAGCCATTGCAAATGCATACATTGAATATAATCAAAAGGGTGAAAAGTATAAATATAAAACTGTAAACAAAAAAATCTGTAATCATTGTCGAGTTTGCTGCTGGATTCTAGGTCTATGGAAAGACCTTAAAAAGGATTCAAAAAGCAAAGGATCATTCAAAGTTCTGAACAAATACAAACCAGAGGAGTTTTTAAAGGGGTCACATACATTTTTCATTTATTTCTTTGTTCTCTCTACGGTCCACTTATAATGTTAGTATAGTTTTGTTTGCTTGTTTTTGTGCCAAAAACCCATAATTTAGTTTTCCATGGCCGCTCCTCTCTGACCCTTTGAATCAAATGGGCTGTTTTCTTGCTGTGCCTTTAAGATCCCTATTTAAATCGCCTCTTCACATGTAAAAGGAGCAAGAGAACTTTTCTGCACCCTGCCGCTGGGTCCAAGTTGCTGTTACTTCATTACTTTGGGTTTTTTGATGTCAGAAATCACAGTACTGTATATCAGAACGAGCCGTATTTGCAGCTTTTGCTTGGACTTTTTTTTTAAAGTTATTAAGATTTGATTTAGAAACATCAAGGAACATCTGATTTCTCCATTTTCTCGGGTTGGCTTATTACTGATTGTACTGAATCCAGTGGATACTGCCAAAACATCCTGTAGCATAACAATAATGTTTTAGATTCTGCCAAATCAAATCAGTTGAATATGCAATAACAAGTCATCTGGAATTTGTGCAATGAAACAGTTTTAATATAGAGGCATGTTGGATTCATACCGATTCCATAGTGTTTCCCATTTCATCAGCTCATCTAAATGCTCATAATAAACCATTTTCTATATAATTCATAAATTATAATTGCATGCAGCATGCCTCTGCCCTTGATAATTGTCCCTAATTAAAATCAAGCTTTCAGCTCATTATGGGCCCGATTTTCAAAGACTTAATGAAAGGCCGACCGACACAACACATGAGATAACCATAGAGCAGGCACCTAAAACAATTACAATATCATAAGAAATCAAAAGGAATGATCTCAAAATCACATGCTATGTCATGCAGTTAATCCAGCCCCCTTTGCAAACATCTTAGCGTCTAATGCAGCGGCGTATATAAAATTCTGCCTCAGGCCTTGCATCCCAGCCAAAACAACTTAATGGATTAATTGGGGAACCAACAGAGTTAATTAGGCCTTGGGGGTTATGATTCCACCCTATGTCAACTCTTGCTTCAGTCTCAACAGCCCTGCTGAGCAACCGCCACAATTAGCAGAGATGTTGTGTCAGTGTCCATGAATTAGCAGGAGGAAGAGAGATCTTGGCCACGGGAAGACGAATAGAAGGAGGTTGAGGAAAAAGAAGGGGAAGCCCATTTAGCCCCAAGTAAAGTTGAGTGCCAATTCAAGAAATAATTTGGAATTTAAAAAGCGGTAACGCTTTACAATAAGGTTTATTAGTTAACGCATTAACTAACATGAACTAACAATGAGAAAAACATTTGTTACAGTATTTATTCATCTTTGCTGATGCTATAATAAAAACACAGCTGTTCATTGTTTGTTCATGTTAGTTCACAATACATTAACTAATTGTGGCGAGCAGGACGAGGCCGAGGGCCTTGAGAGAAATGCGCGACACACCAGTCTCGTATCTCTCACGGAAGCATAAAAGGAGGAGCGACGACAGGACGACAGTGAAGATCGAGAGAGGACCAGGCCTGCACTATTTTATTTGATGTTTTGTTTTATTATGTGTGGCTGCAGACGACCGTGAGGGGCTGCCGTCTTTACTTTCGTTTTTGTATTTGTTTATTTATTTTATTAAAGTCTTTTGAACGTTCGCCGGTTGCCGCCTCCTTCTTCACATAACAACAAACTTCGTTACACTAGTGTTAACAAATACAACCTTTGATTTTAATAACGAATTAGTTAATGTTGAAATTAGGGCCGGGACTTTAACGCGTTAATTAAGATTAATTAATTACACACTTTAACGCGTTAATTAATTACACAAAAAAATATTTTTAATCGCACTTATTTTTGCACCGCGGAACGTTTCTCACTGGATGAGTTTCGGCGGACCGATTATACTGGTGCACCAACTAGCGTTCATGACGAAGAAGGTGACGAGATCGCTTTGGTTGGCCGTTCGTTGGCTGGGAAATGTTGTTACAAAAAACGAACGGATGGACGCGTCAATAAGAGCATGGTTGTGTGCAAGCTATGCAACAAGGAATTTGCTATTAGTGTAGTGTAGCAACATGCTATTTTGTTGCAATATGCTATTGCTACACTTAATGGCTATTAGTGTAGTGCTATTAGTGTAGTGTAGCAATATGCTATTTTGTTGCAATATGCTATTGCTACACTTAATGGCAAAAATTGCACGGGTCTGCTGGACTTGGTTGAACAAAAATAAACAATATTTTGTTGCTTAAGCTTATGTATGCAGTAATTATTCAATGGTATACTAAAAATCCATGTGAAAAAAATTACTTTTCACAGTTCTCAGGTCAAATATTTATGCGATTAAAATGCGATTAATTTCGATTAATTAATTACAAAGCCTCTAATTAATTAGATTTTTTTTTTTTTATCGAGTCCCGGCCCTAGTTGAAATTAATATTAACTAAGATAAAAAATGCTGAAGAAGTATTGTTCATTCTTAGTTCATGTTAACTAAGGTAGTTAACTAATGCTTTTTCGGTAACACTTTACAATAAGGTTCATTACTTAAAATGAACCTTATTTTAAAGTGTTACCGAAAAAGCAACCTCAACTTTGAATTGAGGTTGCATACAGGATCCATATTATATTACATATCATCATATTGTTATAAATTCACTCACACATTGAAAGGAAGATGGATTTGAGATTCAAATTTTTTTTTTCTCAACTCTAGGCCATGCAAGTTCATTACTGGATAAGCAGGAAGGAGCATTCTGAGAGCACCTCCTCTTTCTGAGAAAAAAAAAAAAAAGCTTTGATCTTAGCGGATGTTTGAATCCCGCTCAAACGATGACTTAGCACTTTCTGTGAATCTTTTTTGGAGGAAGCGCCCGTGTTTATAGCCACCTACGCAGACGCTCTGTTGAATTCCAATGCTGGATAAGCTAGCGGAGTCTTTTCCTGGCTGTGTTTATATGTACGTGCATGTTTTGTGAAGACTGCTAGCGTCTCCTCCGCCTGGTGTCTGCTGTTTACCGTCCCCATACACACACACACACCCACCCCCGGTTAACGGATGCTCCCACACTCCCTCCCCCCACACACAACCGTCGACGAACGCCTGGCAGGGGCCAAATTGATTGGTGTGCTCTCTCCCTTCAAAAGGACCTGAACTCAATTTGCTTGCAATGGCTTCAATTTCCTGGCCAGCCAAATCTGCCCTCATTTTTTTTTTTTTGGAGGATTCTTTTTTTTTTTTTTTGCCTACTCTTCCTGGAGGACCGTCATTTCATTTCATTACTTTGTGCGAATCCACCTGCCCTCTCCGCCTACTATTCATCCTGCGACAGAGATCAGCGTGTGTCTTTGTGAGTACATGTGTGTGCATATGTGTGTGTCCTGAGAGGGCAGAAATCGGTTTGTCAAATTGTCACCTAGTCCTTCCACTAAAAATGCATACGTTTATGCAAACACCTGCCATCGCCGTTTCAATGTATGTGTTTTACAGTGACATCCAAAAGATATCCATCGACAATCTGGGATTTTTTTTTTTTTCATTTAAACCTGAGAATAAAAAAGTTGTAATTGGCATAAATGATGCAAGTGATAGCGTAAAATTGAAAATAATTTCTGTACATTACATTGATGCTGAAAATCAGTGGGAAAAGATGTCGACACGTGTACTAAATGGCTATATACGTGTACTATATAAGTATATAAATGGCTCGTTTCCATTTTACCGGGCTATCTTTTTAGAAGCTCTGGGAACTATAAACATGAACGCACATTATAAAAATATCATTTTGACAGTTTTCCTTCTCATTTTCATCCTTGTCAATAGACTGTTTTCTTCTAGTGCTGCTGTAAATAGCACAACGTTAATGAAACGGCCAAACTCTGAGTGCGCTGAAATTTTTCATTACATGACAGCAGCCATTTGTCATTCTGAGATTTATAATTAATGTAGTTTATCTGCATTAACTCTTTTGATCCATCACGCTCCTGTCTGGCGTGAAGCATATTTTCAGGGCCGAATACTGCAAATAAATGGCACTGGAAATGCATGAAAAAAAACAGCTGAAATGTGCGCTTCAATCAGCAATATGGTCTGGGTTATAACCTCACAAAAAAAAGCCCTGACAATCAGCCAAATGTCTGCCGAACAGGCGTACAAATTTGTTTAAACGCTGACATGATGTCGAGCAGTCAGACCTTTGAGTGTGTTCTCAGCCTTGAGAATTTCTCTGCATCTCCAAGTTGTTTAAATCCAATGATTTTCCTGTCATTGCCGATTATCAAGAGAGCGTATGAAATTAGGGTTCGAAAAACAAATTAAAGTCAGGTAACTTCCCAGACCCCTCAGCAGAAGCAGATCCCTCTATCTCAGTGTCTGTGTTTGTCCGACTGTAACGTAATTGCCCGACCAGTCCTGATGAGCAGCAGCAGATATGGTGTCTGCAGTGGCCCGAGGAAGTCGTCCCATGGCTGGCCATGAGATTGGAAAAGCCAGCCTCTGGTTCGCTCGTGCTCTTGGGAAATTAAGTCAGCGTGTATTGAGGTATTGAAATGAAGTATTGAACACGCCTCCCCTGTCTCAGTCACTGGTCCAAACAGATCGAGGTAGAGACAGACAATTCCCTTTATGAAAGGAACAAGAAATTAAGCCCATCACATGAGACTTCCAGGCCATCCATAATTCTACAATACCACTGTACAGTCAAGTAACACCTCACTGTGAATATCCCAAGAATCATTTTGTATGTCTCACTTATCAGACACATCTAATTCAGGTCTTAGAGTATCGAATGAGCTGAATCAGGTGTGCTAGATGAGGAAGATGTCAAAATGTGTAGTGCCACCATGGTTGAAGTGAAACGTGAAAACGACCAGCAGAGGCACGGACAAAGTAATCAAACAAATGGGAAAACAGCTGTAAAAGCTTCTTTAGGTGCCCTATTGATGATGAGGTGAAGAAATATTGAATTCCCACACATCAGCTGAGGGTGAGAGCGGAGGTTATGTACAGTGCTTTTGTAGTACTCAATCCCACACATAAAGGAAGCATTTGATGTAATTTGCTGGTTTTCCGTTGCTGAACCCACACAGCAGGTGGGTTTGCCCACCAGCTAATAACATGATACATAAACTGATGTTTACCCGTGACAGAGGAACGTCAGGTTGCTTCCAGGCTTTATCCAATTCTATAACATGATTGTTTCCAGCCCATATTTGCAGTTCAGGCTGAGTGTGTTTGATTGACAGTTTTAGGGAAGTGGTTGAGTGACAAGCAGTGGATTTATTAACCCAAAAGTGACCTTAAACCCACTAGGGAGGGTTTGCGCCGAACACAGCATTCCGAGGATAAAAGGGAAGGTGAAAGAAAGTAACACTCTTTTCAGCTGAAAACCAAAAGTGAATTTCCCATAAAGGACTCAATTGTTGGATTTTTCCGGAGCATTCAAAAGGCCGTTCGGCACAGTTTCCAGCTCACCTCCGTGCGTAAAGTGTCCATTCTCCACCTGACATGCAGCCATAACAGAGGTAATAGGCATCTGTGCTCACAGCGGGACAGCGAGGGACTTCCTCTCTGACAGGAAGCTGATGATATACCTGTCCTGTTGAACAGCCATCTTCATTCCCCTGCCAATCACCATATTACATATAGCATTTGAGGGAGGAAAAAAAATGCCTCGCTTCCACTGTCACTGAAAGTCTTCTATTTGAAGTAGAATACATTATGGAAATATATTATAATTAGTTTATACGTTTATGTGATTATATATGTTAACATAAATTATATATATATATATTTCATTAAATAGCATATATTATAATAGTTATATTATATTATTATTCATAGTAATAGCATTATTTATTAGGTTATTTATTATTTCTGACTACTACTAAAACTACTTCTACTACTACTATTACTACTAATATCAGTATTAGTTCAATAATTTGATCAATTATTTTTAATTATCAGTGATGGTGGAAGTTATAACAATTACGCAAAGGTAATAAGAGTAGGTGCGGGTGTTTCCATCAAAAGTTGCGAATTTAACTTAAAGGTGAACTAAGTAACTTTTTGACCTTAACCGAACAGCTTTGGAGTCATTGTAATGTTTATATTACTGATTTCGTGTTGAATGGTGGTCGTCTCGCACCCCCCTGGTGCCTGTGAGCCGCAAAACCACCCTTGTAACTTTGGGCTGGCGGGGAAGTATCATGTATCAGGTCTCGCGAGGTAACGAATTGCTTTACGGCAAAAAACAGATCTGATAAAATTCTGATAAAATGAGCATCAAACAGAAATAACCCGGCGCCGTATACATGTGGTGTTCGAGGCGCACATACAATACAGACTGCCGACAGTTAAACAGGGCGCGCGCAGCTCTTAAAGGGTCCATACCTTATTTCCACTCGTTACACCGTCTATCCTACTGAACAGGTACCGGTGTACAGGGGAAGGGGATCCGGCCGTGAGTGCGAGCCATCTCTGCGTGAGTGCTATTCACGACAGTACAAGTACTCCACAGCGACTCTAGGGGTCGCTGTTTGACAAAAACGGAATTCCTACTTAGTGCTGCTTCAAGCGCAAAATTAGTATATTGCATAAAACATTTGTGAATAAAGCACCATTTCCATCCCATGTGTTCAGTAGAACAAAATTGTCACTTCCTGGGAAATTGAGGCAAAATATCTGTAATAAAAATGGAAGTTGTTGCAATCAGGGAAACCGCTGTGGCTCTTTTTGCCTCCATCATAAATGCATCAGCATACATCAGCATAAGTGCAGAGCACGCAGACGAAACGCAATAAACACTGTCATGTTAACTTGCGTTCGGATGCTGGTGTTTGAGAACGCAATCATGTGAGACACTTCTGAAAGGTCATTATACCAAAACATTCTGACGATAGACTTCGGCTCAGACATTTCAGAATGATCAAACCAACATTTGAGATGCGGTGCGATGCGATTGGTCCGCTGGTTACACCAGTTATCCAATCACATCCACTGTTGAGGCAAAGTCACCTGAGTTTTTTGTTTTGCATCGAGATATTTTTTTTTCAGTAAATGTGTCCATCAAAGTTTGTTTGCATGTCTTCTTATCGGATAATACATTTATTCACCTCAATAGAGTTTTTCATGT
This sequence comes from Rhinichthys klamathensis goyatoka, assembly GCF_029890125.1. Lineage (NCBI taxonomy): Eukaryota > Metazoa > Chordata > Actinopteri > Cypriniformes > Leuciscidae > Rhinichthys > Rhinichthys klamathensis. Next base: position 421,351 of record NW_026607029.1, read on the forward strand.
GGATGGAAACATATATGATAATAAGAGAATCAGCTACTTGTTTGCATCTTCTGAAGAAAATGTGGTGTTTGTCACATGATGTTAGGGAGTTGTGGGTGGTGAAGTATTCTGGTCTCTATAGATCCGGCTTCAATGTAAGCCAATGGGATTGTTTCGCTCATTTTATTGGCCACCAGGTGAAATTCATATATGTTAGCACACCTTTTCCCCCAATTTAAGGTATAATCCATGTCTGTGCAGCTTACACACCAAATCTCTAACACTATGTACAAGCATTACTATCAGTAGCGCTTCCCTTTGTAAGCACCGCTAATAAACAGAAAAAAAAAACAATGTCACATTATGCACACGTTTCGCTCCAAGCTGACTCATTACGAAAGAGTGTGTGTTTGAACACGGCCCTGGCGCTGTAATTCTGTCCGGTTCTGATACTAAATCTCTTATCTGATATCTCTTTCACTCAGTTTCTCTTTCTCAGCTTTCTCTGGCTCTGTAATTCCTCTGGGCTTAAATAAAGAGATAAGGCATCCAGTGTAAGTAATGGTGTGCACCCACGCAATCCTAACTAACTGCGCTTCAGTCCACACGGACCACTGCCAGTCCATGGGATACCCCACTTCACAGTGTGTGTGAGTGTGTGAGAATGTGTGCAAAATTCCAAAGCTCTGAGCTGTTAGTTAATGCCTTGCTTTACAGCCAATGAAGAACATTGAAAAATACCTCCACTCCTACAGCTTATAGAAATAATCGTCCTTCCTACCGAAAATCAATGTCAAATGTATATTAGCATTAGGCCTGCACAGAATCTGCACCCACAAAAAGCCTCACAAAATCTATCTATCTGTCCGTCAAGTAAATAAAGGCTATATGACTTCCAAACCTCATTCAAAGGCTTTTGGTGCAATTGTAATGCTTTGACAAGCCAACATTCAAGCCAATTACTGTGATATTGTAACAAAAAGACTTAAATTTCACATTTAAATCTATTCTATGTAACTGTACATGTAGCTGCTGTATGTATGTATGTATATGTATGTGTGTCTGTATAGTGTAAATAGATTTTCTTTCAGTGTGTGGCAATGCAATAAGTAAAGTTGCAGCCCAAAGCAAGACAGATAGAGCTGGCTGTGAGTATGTGTACGCTGCAGATAAATCAATTAAAATGAGCGCGCCTGACAAGCGTTTGTAACATGCAACGCTGGTTGAGGTGGATAGCGATGGTCTCTCACATTTACTGTGACACCAGGAGATCTAGCTGCTGTACCGACAGGGAATATTCAAACGCAACAACTCACACCTTCATATGAGCACTGGGGTTTAATCTTCCACATAAAGAGAGTCTTGAGAAAATGAAAAAAAGGAAGGTCTTTTTAAAGGGGCCAATCACACACACACACAAAAAAAAAAGATTTTTCCTTCACAGCACAAAGCTCCCTCCACCCTATTATTTATGAAGGCTGACCTTGTTGGGGGCGTTTTTGCTTTTTCCATTCCAATGTTACATTTCAGAAGTGAAAATGTGAGCCAATCAAGTCATTTACATACTTAGAGGTCTTAAAGGAACAGCAGCAAAAGCAGCCTGTTTATTTCCAAGGGTCAGAGAGAAGTGGAAAAGGGCCATGACAACTAAATTATGACTGCAAGAAACCTTGAATAATATTATAAATGAACTTCAGGAACTTCTTCTAGCATGTGTGCGTATTTTATTTCCCGCCCATAAGGAATTTGAGTGATAAACAACTCAACTTCCATATGGATGCATTACAGTAATATCTCCGGGTTCATTCTGCATTCTAGAAACGAAAAGCCAGGGTTCTCACGCATCAAAAATCATACCAACAAACTCCTCTGAAACGCACGACAGAACCAAAACGCATCCGTATGCATGAAATATCCCCTGACACGCACGCTGAATTGAATGTTAACGTATGAACTGTTCGTGATTCAACTGAAATACGCCGGCTGTTTGCTATTCATCTACTCCAGTCCTTCTGTATCATCTTTGCTCATATCTCAATGGACTGAGTCTATTGTCTCAGCGTGCATCAATGCGATGTCCTCCATTACTTGTGTGACACTGAGGTCGTCCACCTCAAACATCAAAAGAATGATAAGCAGCCGTGATTCAGAGGGATGCGTCTGAAAGGCCATCCAAAGCGGCCATTTTCTGTGCATCACAATATCTCAGGGTCATTACACTGGGCAAGGATCAATACAAGAAAAATCACAAGTGATTGGGCCTGCCACTCAAGACGAAATGCGGGCCCGATCCTCTCTTGTACCATGTGGCACACTCCAGGCCCTGAGAGCGCATTCATCAATCCTGCTTTAATGTGCTTAACCTAACGAGCGCTGTTTAGAACGAGCGGGGGAGACGGTTTTGTTGCAAAGTTATTCAGGCCAACTCTTCCCTTTGTAATGGATCAGGATGACTAAGTCAGATTATGTCTGCTTTCTTTATCTTTATGTTTTAGAAAAGAGGCTGACAAGTGTGTAATGCCAACATGGGCTCTATAACAAAACCTAGCGAGACGCTTTTCTGCGTACCAGCGTCTACATAGGCAGCTGCCATCCTGACTGAACAACAGTAGTGACTCATTTGGAACACTCTGTATAGGCAACAACTTATGTGAAGCACATTGGAGACCAGACTAATGCCGGATTTCAATAGTGTTAGCATTGCTAATGCTGTGATACTCTAATAAACCACACACAAATACTGGATAGCTCATTTTGACATGTATTGAATTGCAATATGTTTGTGTAAGGATATATAAATCACAGATACACATATATATCCGTTTCCACAAAACTATAAAGCAGCACAACTGTTGTGTCATTTTAACTGTTTATGTCATTTTAAATTGCAATATTATTTCACAAGATGAGCATAAGATACTTCTTTAAAAAAACGTGGAAAAACAAATTACTGACCTTTTGAACGCTAGTGTATAATATAATATTCCACTGCATATATAAAATATCTTTTCACAAAGCTTGATGCATGGATTCTTTGATTGTCAAATATTGAGTAAAATATAAAAATTTAAATTCACAATAATGACGTACTGTATATTTTAAATATAATTTACAACAGTAAACACTATAAAATAATATAAAAATGTGCTTTGTCATCTTGGATGAATTTCTTTACTGTGGCTGATGCAATGCATTCTGGGACTGGTTTATCTATGAAGAATATGTGTTGTTGACTTTGGCCAAAATTACACTGCCTGCCTTGTGGAAACAGCCTTTGAGTCAGGAGTGTGTATGATGCCTTAAACGCCTCCTCCATAAGCAGCTCACTAGGCTTTGGACCAGAGCCACGGTCTCCCTGGAGGTCTTGTTCGGGCATTAAAAGAGACAAAAAGAGGATCAAACTTTGCTGGTCAAGGTACAAACACTCTTACAGTCACCAGCATGTTCCTCTATATGTCCACAATGCCAATCATATTTGACCTTAAAGACACGGGCACACACTCTGTCCAAACCATAATTACTGAACACGGACAAATTCCCCTCAGGCTAATTTCACACGTTTCACAAGTTTGACTTGTGTAAAATTCATATGTATCTGGAACAGCAAGCAGTCTCAACGTTTAAGTGCATCTCATGAAACCATGAAATATATAAACACACTATACAAACAAACCAACAAAAAAGCTTTGTCACTCTGTAATTCTCAAATATAACAGGTCAAGTTGAACATATCAACTCAATCGATTTATACCTTCTTGGTTAATCAGAGTAATAATAATTTGTAGACCTTATCCACAGTTTTTCTAAATGCTATTTAAAGTCTGAAAAAACTTAATTAAACTCCAAGGCCTTACAAGACAAAGATGGTCCACATTTACAAGTACCTTTTTTTCCTGTAGCTTAAGCTTAAGAAGTTTTCAGATTTTATTCCTGATCTAAAATATGGCCTCGAAAAAATATCATCTTTGACAAACGGTAAAGTAGATGTTGGTCTTAACAGACATTTTAGACATGACATGATCATGCACGGCTGGAATTAGCTGTCCTGTATCCGTCTAATATCGCCACAGTGAGCTTCCTTGTTCTTTTACAAAACTAAACCAATGAAAACAATTGACTCTATTATATCAAAGTATAAGAAGGAGAGGAGAAAGCAAAATAATGTGCATAGCCATAAAGGAATCTGTACTGTAAGCCTTTTTTGTTTCTTTCATTTTTATATATGTACACAATGTAAAAAAAAATTACACTGATTCAGATCAAAATTCAGAAGCTAGAGAGTATCCCCGCACTCAGTAACGATAAAACGATCTTCATAAAATGATCTTATTCAAAAGATACAACTGTGAATTGCTCATAGTTTGGTACGGTGCTCTCTTGAAGTGAATAACTGCTTTGGTGAGAGAGCATTTGCAATGAAAATAAATGCATTAAAATGCAAATTCAAGCATGTAACACCAGGCAAGGTGTAGTACAGTACAGCAGGACACGTGTAAGCCGCTGTCGGTATGTTCGAGAGAATCCTACACAATTTAATGAGTGCACATCCACGGACGTCTTCCATTAGTGCTTTCATCTTCAGCATCTTGCCTTGACTTTCATTAAAAGGCTGGTAGAGGAGCGCAGGGAGCTAAAGGAATGTTTGCCTTAGCGATTTCAAAAAGCAAAGATGTCTAACCAGTCAGCCCAAGAGCTTGTACAGTACTTCATTCACACGAAAAAAACGGTGTTCCACCGAGATCCTCCACTATTACCACAAAGGAACATGATTCACAACAATTTCCTTGAAAGCTAATAATAAAGCAGGAGCTCTGATGGAGGAGAGAAGTGCAGTAAAAGAGTATGAGGTGATGAATAGGAGAGTTAGCTACAGATGAAAGACTACTTTCTAAGACACCATATAAGCCCAAAGATACCTAAAGTGATTTGAGACGCTCCTCGTGGGCAGAAACTTTTGAAAAAAGCATCATGTCTAGTTGGATCATGCATGCCTTGTGATCATTAAAACGTTTCGTGAATTTTACGACAGTCAGTAGCCACTGTTGAAGACTATAAATTCATAATGCCATAAATGTATCACAAAAGATTTTTGATATAACTTTTTTTAGTTACTACAGCTGCTCTCCAAAATGAATGTCACCCCAAATATGCTGACAATTTACGGCAAGGAGGTTTCTGTTGTGTGAAAGCTGTTTGCACAAAAAAATCTATTAAGGGTTCAGACATTTCTATGGAAGCTTGTTTCCGCCACTGAATAACAAAAAATAAAAAAATAATTGTGACTTTTTATCTCACAATTGCGAGATATGAAGTCAGAATTGTGAGAAATAAAGTCGCAATTGCGAGATATAAAGTCGCAATTCTGAGAAATAAAGTCGCAATTGTGAGATATAAAGTCGCAATTATGAGAAATAAAGTCGCAATTGCGAGATATAAAGTCGCAATTATGAAAAATAAAGTCGCAATTGCGGGAAAAAAAAGACAGAATTGTGACTTTTTATCTCACAATTCTGACTTTTTTTCTCACAATTGCGAGTTTACATCTCGCAATTCTGACTATAACACATAATTGCGAGTTTATATCTTGAAATTCTGACATCTTTTCTCAGAATTGTGAGATATAAACTCGCAATTGCGAGTTATCAGGCCAATTTCAAGGGGGAAAAAAGTTAGTCTTAGTTAGAAACTTTTTTCCCCTCAGAATAGTTTATATCTCACAATTCTGACTTTACAACACGCAATTGCGACTTTATTTCACGCAATTCTGACTTCATAACACGCAATTGCGACTTTATATCAATCAAATTTGACTTTATATCTCACAATTCTGACTTTATAACACGCAATTGCGACTTTATTTCACGCAATTCTTACTATACAACACGCAATTGCGACTTTATATCACGCAATTCTGACTTTATATCTCACAATTCTGACTTTATAACACACAATTGCGACTTTATTTCACGCAATTCTGACTAAAACAAGCAATTGCGACTTTATATCAATCAATTCTGACTTTATATCTCACAATTCGGACTTTATAACACGCAATTGCGACTTTATATCACGCAATTCTGACTTCATAACACGCAATTGCGACTTTATATCAATCAATTCTGACTTTATATCTCGCAATTCTAACTTTATAACACGCAATTGCGACTTTATTTCACGCAATTCTGACTTTACAACATGCAAATGCGACTTTATATCATGCAATTCTGACTTTATAACCTGCAATATAACCTTTATATCAATCAATTCTGACTTTATATCTCGCAATTCTGAGAAATAAAGTCAGAATTGCGAGATGTAAACTCGCAATTGTGAGAAAAAAAGTCAGAATTATGAGATAAAAAGTCGCAATTACCTTTTTTATTTTTCATTCTGTGGCAGAAACAAGCTTCCATACATTTCCCTATTCAACCCTGTTTCAGCCTCAGAGTATTAAATACATAAATGTACAAAAAAGGTAATTGTGACTTTTTTTTAACAGGAACTTAATTTCATGTAACTGTGATTTAATTTCTAAAAATATCACCTTTTCTACCTTCTTTGTTTTTCACTCTTCCCCATCTCTCACACTGACTTCCATTCTAACAAAACCGCCTCTGGTCTCCTGCAACGTTATGCATTTTTGAGCAGAGATTGAAGGTTCACCCCACGGGTAAGTGCTCTATAGGATACATGTGATGCTGTCTTAGATTGAGGCCAAAATAAGGCATCACTTTCATAAAAAAAAAAAACAGCATAACTGTTCAGAAGTGTTATAAATTGCTGCCTTGGCTGACCACTCCAGTTTAAAACATCTATAGAAGCAGAGGATAGAAGAAGAAAAGATGCGGATGAGTTTCATTTGAGGTGTATAGACTTGTTTGTTTTCATAGTCATCTAGCTAAACTCTTCATCACTGCTCTGCTTGACACTACCAGCACATAATCTTCTCAAAATCAGTTAGAACTTATTATCCCGAGCATCTGACTGATCTAAAAAAAAAGCTGTGATGAAATGTGTCTTTTCAAGACTCGTGATCGTGGTCTGGATTGGTGAATCAGGGAAAGGTGCTCAGTAATGAGGCGGCCACTGCTGCAGGCACTCCTCATGGCACCGCTAATGCTGTAATTGGATTATTATGGTCATAATTAAGGACGGAACACACAGCGAAGAGCCACAGAGTCTACAGCTCATTACTGTTGTTCAAATGCAAACAAACAGACCCGGCAAACAAGATTTATAAGACACAAAGGAGGCGTCTCTCCTCAAATTTCAACTGCTCTGGGTGCGCTGAGACAGATGGCTGAGGGCAGGCTGTGTTTTCATGGCAGTCTGACCCACAATATATGGCCAATCTTTAGTTTTGCTGTGAAACGATGACACATGGTACATTTATTAATGTCTTTAAAGGGGTCGTCTCATGAAGCGTTTCTTTATCTTTTAAAATACAAGATTTCAATGTATTGTGAAAAAGACAAAACAAAGAACACCTAACTAACCTGAAAAGGCATCTCATTCTGATGATGTCTAACAGAAACACCACATCCTAACACTTTACCATCCACGTGTACATGTCAACAACCCCAACTGGGTGCTCAGTAATTTAGGAAGGAAATAAGACACATGTAGATAATATTATTGAATGAAAGGATAAAAGAAGTCTAACTACAGTATGTGCTGTTTCTGGCTGTGTAGCACCTACAGCTCTGCAGGAGAAGAACTGTACTGGACTTTTACAGTAAGCAAACCCAGAGCCCTGTGCACGAAAAACTAATGAGACATATGGTTCCTTTCCCAAATGATACATTCACATGATTCATGTGCACTTGCGGACTTACAATTGCCGTCATGTGCGCATGTCCGTTAAGTCCACAACACTGTAGGGTGTCCTATTTGTCATTTTAGGTTTCAGAAGGGTGCTCGCAAGCGCCCCCTTTGTGGCCGATATGCACACCCGGCAGTCAAAGAGGCACTACGTCACAAAAGTGTGGACTCAGAGAAAGATTGTGAGGATTTAGGGTTTTGTTTGGGGCAGGGCCAAGGATGTTTACATAGATATCTTAAAGGGATAGTTCACCCTAAATGTATTTACACTCGCTGTTCCAAACCTGTATGACTTTGTGGAACAAAAAAGATGATATTTTTAAAAAATGTGATCATTTAAAAAAATACCTCTGACGAATGCAGCCGACGAATGTGACATCTGGAGGCTACAGCCTTCGAAAGGCTAACAATTTAACATCCCTACAGGAACATAAACAGCCTATAATTATAAGGATCAGAAAGAGTGATTATGTTGGTGAAAGGAAAAAAAAGACTAACATGTGAAGCTCAAGGAGAAATAAAATAATAAAAAGTATTTTCTGACCCTCTAAGGACATAAAACACATTAAATATCCACACCCTGAGGACATCGATAAGAAAGCACAGATTACTATAACTGCACATCTAAGTAAGACATCTGAGATATAGGCCTCTCTCTTATTCCCCAGCTCTCACTCGAGCTCTCATTTTCCACGAAGATCAGAGTGCTGTCAATCTCAACCTGGTCATTGCATCAGGGATGAAAGAGAAGACATGTTTCACTTGCATCAGAACAGTCATGGAAAGAAAAGGGCCACAAACGGATGTGTTTTGCACCCACTACAGTCAGTCAGTCTCTCTCTCTCTCTCTCTCTCTCTCTCTCTGACAGCTAATTATGAAGTTTACATCTGTGTGTGCAGTGAAAGTAGCTCCTTTATAAAATATGGAAGAGTTACAGAACCCCATTACTCCAATGCTTGAAATAAATGGCGGTTTGAGTAGTAGGATTGCTCTCTTCCAAATGTGCAAATCAAATGCAGTCGTTTCATCCAACTCTCCAGAGAAGAGAGAGCTCATGCAGACTTTGATGTAGGCCCACAGAGGATACTGCACTGACTGTCACGTCAGTTGAAAACATAGTTTTAGGGCTTTTTATTATTATTATTTTAAGCTTTGGTATTAAATAGAGATAAAAACAATAGATTGTTGGCTCCTTTTGTACGTGGCCCTCTGAACCGAGTCTCCAGTTTGTATGTTTATGATCTTACTGGAGAAAAATTAACAAACAAATATATGAACAACTTTTCTTGTCAGGCGAAACAAACTATTCTAGTTGTGGTAAACAGCAAACATGACTAATATAATATTCAGAATGGAAGAAAAAAAGCTAGGAAAGCATTAATATTAATAGGTTTATTCCACAGTTTGAATATCTAATACAGTTCATTGTGCATTCAGGCTACCTGTCATGAGACACCAAAATAACAAGGAAGGCGATTTATCCAGCAGAACGGCGGAGTTGAGTCCCACGCAGGCTAAGAAGATAATAAAGATCCATTTGTCATTAAAATTAGAGACTAGAGAACATTTGCTTTCACTATGTTCCTTATGATCTCACTGCATATTGAGGATAATGGGCTACGAATCATCTTTCTAGATCCTCCGAGAAAAAAGGATGTCCTCTAATTTGGTCCTGATTTTAAAAATCTTATCTTTCAATCATCACTTACTCACCCTAATGTCGATCAAAACCATTATGAGTTACTTTATTCTGTGGAACACAAAAAGGTGAAGAAAAACCTGGCTGTTCTTTTCCATATAATGAAAGTGAAAGGGTTGGCTTCGGTTAAGCACCATAAAAGCATTTAAAAACCAGTCAATTCAACTCATGCACTATAACTCTTCAAATCCATACAAAAGCCATACAGTAGTCAAGTTACCATGTTTGATTTGGAAGATAGAATAATAGAATATAGAGCATACACTGGAACACTTTTATAATATGTCTATGATAGAAATATTATAAATACCCACCATTGACTTCCATTAAGAGCAGCCAGGATATTTCAAAATGGCTTCTCATTACACGAGAGTGAGTAAATGATGACAGCGTTTTCATTTTGTGGCAAATTATTCCTTTTATTCAAGGTGAATAAAAGAGACTGTGAGCAAAGGAGGGTGATGACGTATCTTTGTCATGATGAAGTGAGATCAGCCGGAGGTTCTATAGATCAAAGTCTTACTGGTACCAAAGCAATGCCTGAAGCGTGACAGAGCAACAGTGACAATCACCCTCGGCAGGGTCACGGTGACAGCAGACCTGAGCGAAGGCAAGATGGCTCCATGCTGAAAAAGACACAGCTCACCCCTACTGCCACACTGAATGCACGACAACGCCTGTGACCTTGAGAGTCACTGAAGAGCATTAGCATTAAACAGGTGAGAGCTGCTCGTAATATGCAGCAGCACTTTAAATCACTGAGATATTCTTTACAGATTATCCTTTTCACATCCCTCGTTACTCAATGACGAATTATTAAGCCTTAAACATTCAGCTCTACTGATTGGCTGTAACCCATGACATCAGAATGGACTAGTTCCTTTACATTTAGTGTTTATGAATTAATAATTCAATGCATTTGTTTATAAAATAAATAAATAAATAATAAACTGCCTGTCAGGCAGAAACCTTGTTTCTCCAAAAACGCTGTTTTTCAGGACATGGAAAAAACACTCTTTTTTTTTAATTAAAAGCCACTTTTTCAAAGTTGATAATGTGGTTTTATATGGTCATATTATTAACATTTCACCAAAATAAAGCTCAAATTGAGTTACACGTTTTTAGGGCTGCACGATTTGGGGAAAATGTCATATTGCGATTATTGAGGTCAATATCGCGCTATGCGATTGCGATATAATAAACAAATGGTTTCATGAGTCAACGTGCTTGGTTCTAAAGCAAAATGCACACACAGTGATAATTCTGAAATGTGTATTTCTCAACTCAAACTAGCAACAACAACTAAATGATTGATAACACTTAAAATGATCAATAAGCCATTGATGTCTGGATAAAAATGTATTTAATTTTAATTTAAGTGAACTTCAAACAATCCTCACATAAACCCATAATAAATGTCATATTTACCTGTGCTCTTCTTGTCTACAGGTAGGACATATACAGAAATTGAATAAAGTTATCAAACAGTCTGCGCTGCATAAATTATAAATCATATGGACTAAAATCCTATTTAAAGCTACCCAAGTTCTTTGGTCAAGAGCAGTGAGTGTTTTTCTCTGTTCCCTTTGTTCTTTGATTAACTTTACTGACAGAAAGCATTACTGGATGCTGGCCCTTTAAGAGTTGCTGACAGAGACGCGGATCTCACACGCGCGGTTCACACTACACGCGACTTTGTCGCTGCAAGTCGCCAGGCGCAGGCGATGAGGTCGCTAGTGGGCGTTCCCACTACTGGTTGACTAGTATGACATCCAAAAGACAGCGAATCAGCTTTCTTGCCATCCATCACTGCAGGCCCAGGGGCTGAGGAGAAGGATCACGTGCGCTCCACTCCTATTGGTTGTCGCTCGCGAAAATCGCTCTTCATTTGCATAAAGTTAAAAATTTCTCAACTTTGTCGCGTCGCTAGACACGCCCCATCTAGTCGCCAACGGTCGCTGTCGCGCGTGTCGCCGGAAGTCGCCGGAAGTCGCCCGCTCACCATTGAAATGAATGGTATCGCGTCGCTTGGTCGCGTGTAGTGTGAACCGCCAGCGACACGCAGCGTCAAAGCGACATGATCCCATTCATTTCAATGGAGAGCTGGCGACATCCGGCGACACGAGCGGCATTGACCGTTGGCGACAGAATGTGGGCGTGTCAAGCGACAAGCGACAAAAGTTGAGAAATTTCAACTTTATGCAAATGAGAAGCGATTTTCGCGAGCAACAACCAATAGGAAAGAAGACTTTCAGTGGAGCTCACGTGGAGTGCAGGCAAGACAGAAGATTTTCTGGGAGATTTCACTGTTTTATATGATTTGACTGTAACCACATACATGGATATAATAAAATGACGAATGGAAAAGAAACTGTCGACAGTCTCAGTGAGTTTAATTCATATACATTTATAGTTCGAGTGTTGTAATTTTATGATGCAAGTTTAGCACTGCTGCAGATCATTTTACAGTTTCCCTGCATTATGTTGACTATTAGGGACAAGAAAATTTATTATTTGTCAAATTCGAATGATGTTTTAGTAATTTATGACAGAATGAGTGAGTTTAATTTGTTGATTGATCGATCGTAATATAAAAACACTCTCCCAACAGCATACGGTTTCTTTTGAGCCTAATTCAGTCAAATTAAAATGATATAGTTGTATATGTCACTTCTGATGGTATTTTGTGTAGATATATGGCTAGACATGCAGTCTACCAATAACATTAGAGCGACAGCACTGCGAACGCCCACAAGCGACTTCACAGTACAGAGACAGCGACATGTAGCGACAAAATCGCTGGCGGTGTGAACGGGGCTTTATGGTGTGTTCACACCGAACGCGAATAGAGCGTCAAATACGTGTCTATCGCGTCTAGTTAGACGCTTGAACATTCGCTCGCGTTCAAATTTTTCAACTTGCGCGGAAGACATTCGCGGCAAACGCGTCGCCCAATTCGCGTCATTCGCAACGACGATGATCCGTCTATTCGGGTCTTTGCATTGACTTTGTATGTAATCTACTCGCGCAATAATTAAATTCGCGTTCGGTGTGAACACACCATAACTCTTTACGACCATCATAAGACTCCTCTTATGTTATGAAGACACTCGACAAATGATATTTTGGCATAATTGTGTGTGTTATTGTTCGTTCACTTCAAGCGGAAAGAGAACTGTATTCTGGCGCGCGGTCTGTGCATGCGCATGATACTGGCGCGAGTCTTTCAGTCAGGACATTCACAGGCAGCGCGCTCTCTTTTGACTTGTCTCGCTGAATGGTTTAAAGCATTTGCATGAATAAGAGCGGAATCATGTAACACTAGCCAAAGGATGACAAAAAATAACAGATGCTGCGTTAACAGCCCTAATTTGTTTATATCATATAAAATCGCAGTACTTTGCGTCATATAATCGCATAGGCTTGACATCGCGATTACGATTGCGATATGGTTAATCGTGCAGCACTACACGTTTTTGAGTTACAAGTTCTGAGAATTTGGGAGATCTGTGCTTTGTCTGTCATTAAAAATGGCAAGTGCATCGCATTACGTTTTCATCAACATACTGCTTATAAAGTTTACTGTAGCTATGTGGCTGCTCGGTTTTGTTTTTTTCTGTCATTTGGTCAACATCTCATCTCATGGTATAAAAGATGAAGAGCTACGCACAGGCTATTTGACCCAGTATTGGCTATGACTTGACGACAAATGCGACACTCGTCTCCGCTCCTCAAATACATAATACATTAGTCTTTATATACAGAGAGAGACGTTCCAAAATATGCGCGCACTTCATTTACTATTGAAGTGAGTGGAGTCATGAGGTTTAGCCGACAGTTTAAGGAAATAAAAATGACGAAATAGGCCTGATGTGACGGGTTATGGCCAATCAGTCTGTAGAGAGTAGAATAGTTATCCAAGTATCTCCAAATCTGCAAATCGGTTTTTAGACTAATCTCGCACAAGAACATTCAAGCATAAAACGAGCCAAACATGAAAGCAATCTTCAATAGCGATTAGCTCCTTTGAAAGAGTTCCCCGACCATTTTGTGTCTGTCCCCTTCACAAGGAATTTCATCAGTGCAACCGTACTCTTGAGCTGCCATGAAATAACCACATTCGTCACCTTTAATTTAGCAATTAAGCCATTCACACTGCTGTGTGACACCACCCAGCATGCCTGAGGAAGGCAAAAATAGCTTTGGGATCTGGTTCATCTTCTATTTCAAGTCAGCTGGTGACCTAGCATGCTACTTAAAGACTGCATCGGGTGACCTCCAAAGCTTCAAAACACTCCCGAGGTTTACCAGTCTATTCTTGCGCTGCAACAGGAAATGTGTGACTCTTTTCATGTTTTCTCTTTTACTTCTGCAGCCTCTCTCCAGCCATTTAGCCACCTCAACTGATGCTAAAGGTCTAGCTGAGCTCTCATCCCTATAGTGTCTACTAATTATTCTCTCAAGTGCCTTTGGAATCTTGAAGCACGTTCTCGAGGAGCTCTCCCTCTCTTCGTAACAGCCGAGCGGCGTTCTCCAAGGCATTTCTGAGAGGTCTCAATGAGCCTCCATAACTTCTCAGGTCGCCATGGATTGAAATCAACACTACAGCAAACCACTGAATCATTAGGATAAACTTGACTTGCATTCGCCCCAAGTTTTATGCATCTGTGTCAATATTTGATAGATCTCAGGGAGCATGTTAGGGGCAGAAGGCGCAGATGGTCTGAAGGAAGTTAAGTTATAGAGTTGTCTCATAAATTTTTTAGTAAACCAACCTCATGTTCCATTCATGAGTGCCCATGGCCTTGTGGGCAACCCCAAGCACCTCTCTGACTCATCTTCTTTCCCAGAAAAAGAATGCTTTCTACACTGTTAAGTGGTCAACTCTGAGCCAACCTGATAACCTGAAACAATTGATCCATTGGCAGCAGAAACCAGCTTCTCAATGATGAATCAGAACGTACAGAGCATTTCTGGATTCTTGTTCCATTTTCTTTTTTCTTTTTTTTCTTTTCAAATGCTAGTCAAGACTTCCCTTGCCATTACAGAGCTGCTGACTCTGTAATATGGCTAATATACTGTAGTTCTTAGATAGACAAACACACAATTATCCTTATGCTGATGTGTTTGCATGCCTGCAAAGTGCATATTATAGCATGTAAATGAAAACATCAAATGTAAATAACAATCTGTATTTATATGTGAGTTCTATTAATCTGAATTATAAAAAAAAAAAGGTTTGAATGAATTATTCAATGACTCACTCATAAATACTTCACTTGTTTTATTACTGGATGAATCAGCGTTTTTGAACGAATCTTGAATGAATGATTCAATGACATATTTTTGAACAGTCACTTGACGCCACCTAGTGGCATAACAATGTAATGATAGAATCCTTATTTGAAGCATAAAGTTACTTTCAAAAGGTGATTTTCTCTATTTTGATCGCTACCATAGACATCAGTGATTATTTCCAAACTATAAACTGTTATCCAAATACTTCTGTGATAATATATATATATTTTGTAACCGAAATAACGAAACTGTGTGGTTAAAAAGACCACACAGTGTGAAGCTTGTGAAGCTGTTTCTTACCTATACTGTACATGATAACATCTCTCTCTGGGTCAACACAGATATGAATGTTCCGGAGTAATTTTGTTTAAAACACACGCATTTGATTGGTTTCACACGCTCACACGCCACACCCCCGATTTCTCACGCTGAAGTGTCAACCTGGTCGGTCAAATGCCTGGAAGATGAGTTTATCTATATATCTACCTGTTGAGCCACTCGTGATCGACTAGTTATGCCGTAAATTAGTTAAAATCTCCCGTAATCTAGAGCGAGCGCCCGCGAGACAGAGATTGTGCTCCAAACCACGTAGCGCGCATGGTAGAGAGGGAAAGCGAGCGAGAGACCTTGCGAGTGCAAGCATCCCCCCGCCCCCATGTCATCAACCCCCCCCAAGTTGGAGAATGTCACCCCATCCCCCCCGTCGGAAAAGTCTCACTAAAAGCTAAACTCCAAAGTTGGTAGCTATGTTATTATAAGAATGAGATAGTGTGGGTGTCTGCGGTGCCGAAAAGTGGTGACGATTCTAGGTGCCCCCGGCCTATATATAACATTATCTATGTGACTTTTAAAAGTTTCTTAAGATTAATGTTCATTTGTGATTTATAACACACACACACACACACATAAAAGATTTCTGCAGCACCACCAAGTTATAAACCCAAGCATCATCAGTTAATAACAAACACATTTGTTCTAATGTGACATAAATGTCAATCATATATCCGTGTCATTATAACACTCAAAGGCACACAGCAGGATTAAGTACTTAATTTCAATAAACTGAGACACTAATGCGGTTAACCCCTACAACACCCAACACAGCTCATCTCACAGACAGACAACCAGCGGCTGAACCTGGTCTTTGTAAAAACAAAATCACAACCATATTCAAGTTTAAACTTCGAGGAATAAGTGGATAAATGTTTCTCTCTGAAAGCACAATATCAGGGTGCTCATAAGTGGGATTGTATGGCAAACATTACTTCAGGCCAAAATACCAGCACTAACTAACGCTTTAATACCCATCTGTTAGTGCCCTGAAGCAGTGGGTTATTCTCTCACTGATAACTTTGAAACAACTACTGAAATAACACTGATTGTAATAAATAATAAAAACATTGCATAGCTCAAGTGACTTGACCTATAAAGTACAGTATATCACTGTGACCACAGAAAGTTAACAAAATGTAAACTTTGCTTCTACCATCTGGCTGGTGAGAAAATGTCTCTCAATGTAATTTAATTCCGCATGCTTTGTCATTACAAAAAAAATATATTTCCCCAGCAAAGCATTTACAGCTTAGTAGAGTATAAGAAAAAAATAGTGCAAAAAATAGATACATTAAAGGGATAGTTCACTTTGAAATAAATTTTTGATATGTTTTAGCTTACCTCAAGGGCATCCGAGATGTAGGTGTCTTTGTTTCCGCAGTAGTTTCAATTTTGATATTTTTAGGTCAAACCGTTCTTGTCTGTCAGTCATATAATGCAGGTCTATGGTCACCACCTCAAAGAGCATGCACAGAGAAGTCCAAATTTTAACCTTGATTTAATGACTCGTAAATGTAAGTACACATCGATGGCTTAAGCCACGAAACGAGCGGTTTGTGTGAGAAAACGAACAGTATTTATATCGGTTTTACCTCTTGTAACGCACAGACCGAAGCGCCGGCGCGCTCAGATCACTTGGACGTGGCTGTGGTTACAAGAGGTAAAAACGATATAAATACTGTTCGTTTTCTCACACAAACCGCTCGTTTCGTGTCTTAGGCCATCAATGTGTAATTACATTTACGAGTCATTAAATCATGTTTAATTTGGACTTCTCTGTGCATGCTCTTTGAGGTGGTGACCATAGACCTGCATTATATGACTGACAGACAAGAACGGTTTGACCTAAAAATATCAAAATTGAAACTACTGCGGTAACAAAGACACCTACATCTTGGATGCCCTTGAGGTAAGCTAAAACATATCAAAAATTAATTTCAAAGTGAACTATCCCTTTAATAAAAAAAAGAGCAAATAAAGTAAAATAAAATAATTAAAAATCTAGATAAATTAAACTAATAATAAGCCATCTACAATTGTAGAAAAAAATAAAGCAATATACAAATGACTTACAAAAAGTATAATACATCATATGAAAGGGCACAAGTTATTGAAACGGACTGAGTAAATACAAAATTACAACATATCTATCAATCCATCTTTCTCACTCTTTCCACATATAACTTTTGTCGAGGATTTCTACCTCTGGATAATCTGTTTCTTTCCCTTTATCTGTCTGTCTTTGTGTGCAAGAAAAAGCATGCCATTCCAAAAAAAAAAAGGAAAAGGAAAAGGAAAGCATCTCCCTGAGCTCTCTTCCCCTCTAACCTCCATTACCATGTCAGCAAACAAAATCCAAAATGAGAATCTGGCGCAGGGTGATGAGGTCACAGGCTGAGGTATTGGCGAGCGGCATCCGCACACTGACTTCTTCACCCCGATCACACTGCATGAAGAGATAAGCAGCCTCTCTATGTTCAATGCCCCAGATCACTGCATCAACACAGTGTGCTTTACACGGCTCCGGCCGGCCCTCTATGAATGGCAGAATTATTGGATCGGTTCACCGGAAGATATGCTGGAGATTCCTTTGATTTGTCCTTGTGGATCTGACAGGGAGTTCTTAAATGATACCGTCTGTAATCTGTGGCTGAAGCACTGATGCTGAGTAGGACTGGTGTAAACCAGGAGCATTTACTCGTGATGGAGATGAAAAGAGGAAATAAGAGTGTGAGGGGAGTGATGGAAAGGAGGACGACGAGGGATGTGAAGAGGTTTGGGGTGGGAGGGATGGATGGAGAAAATGAGAAGTTGGCAAGAAGAGACTAAAAACTAATAACAAGAGATTAGAATAAATGAGACGAGACTAAATAGAACTAGAACAGACCAAATGAAATGAGACATTATATTTTCTCCTAAATTTTCTCCTTCCAGCACCCCATGCAAAATGTTGCACACGGTTCTTACAAAACAGAACAATGCAGGAATGTGTGAAGTGTAACACAAACACACACACACACACACACACATGAATGAAACAAACTAAAAGTAATTCTTAGAAAGATACATTCATTTTCCTGGTAGAGGCTTTTTATAACAAAGTCCCTGTTTAAACCTGGTATTAAGATGTGTTTTGGTCGATCAGATCACAAGTAGACGAGGAACACATTTCAGTTTACACCTGTTGTTTTAATCTTGTCTCGTTTGTCCACTTTCAAACACTTCTGTCCTGATTTATTCGAGGGGAGGCTCTATGGGCTGGTAAATGTATGGGGGTTTTCATATCTTTTGATCTAAAGGACAAAATAATCTCAGGCAATTTAAATGAACGTGACCGGAGAAGACGGAAAACATACGGAGAGCATCAGCTTTCGATTTTGCTCTGACAGCCACAAGAACAGCCGAGTGTGTGTTAGAAATCAGGAATGGTGAGAGAACATTGTGCTTGATATGTATCATCTTCCAACCAAACTTTGGTCCCCAGCCGACAAAGTTTAAATCCAGTCTGTCTAGTGCGCTTCCCATAATGTTAACACTTTAGGTCAGTAGACGGAGAGTAGACGGTCTTTTGTGGCTGTTTGAACACATTCGACCAAACAACTGTTTAAACTACGAAAGTGTTTTCGACTCCCTCTGGAAGTAGTCGAAAGTGGACAAGCTCAAAACATTTTAGACCCCGTTTACACCTATATTTAGCATCGTCCACTTGTGATCCGATCGTCCAAAGTGCGTGTAAACAGGGCCAAAGCGACAAACAAGAATGTGCGTGTATTAATTACATGACAGTTACCTAGGCATGCATCTAAAGTACGAAACAGGACATTTCTTTCCCGAGCATCGCACAGCCCCTGAGACCTGCTTGCCTCCCTCTGTGCTGAGGCGTCTGGGTAGATACAGTATGACAAGATTAAAAGTGACTACCCTAAAATGATTATCAAAAGCTTAGGCGGGATAGCACACATTAGCCAAGCAGGAGGAGCCCTGCCAAGCAATTTGGAGTTCTGATCCTTGAAAACAACTACAGTCGAGTTGAGCTTGTTACCGACTAAAAACCGGCAACGTCCTCGGAGAGCCCGAGCTCGTAATAACACAGGGAAAAAAAAGCACCCAGGAAACAAAACGAAAGAAAAGAAGCGAATGCCAAAACACATTTCACCTGACCTCAAGAGAGGGAGGAATCAATAGCCGGAAGTCATCCGCGCTCTTTATGGAGGCCTCAGCTTTGATGTAGCACGGAACGCTCGCTCACAATCTTCCTTAGCCTTCATCCCTTTTTTTTCCACTCAGCACTGCTTTGTGCCTCCCCTTGCCTTCTTGAGCTCCCTTAAGGGGCTTGCGGTCTCTCTTCAACAATTTATTTATTTATTTCAAATTTAACACAACAGTGTTTTTGCTGAAATGATAGATTGGATGCTGGATACAGTGTGTATGGTGTAAAATGTCACAAAGTGGTGCACAATGCCGTGAAACTCCACAGGATATGACCGACAATGATATATTAGTTCCCGTACACCTTCTTCTATTCGCTGGGCTGCCCACCCTACTCAACCTTTTTCCATTAAATTGTCAAACATCTCACACTTCACAGACATTACTCTAATAAAAGATACAGTGCTGAAATCAATAGCCGTGTTTGCCTAGGAGGCTTCGGCGGCTGGAGATACACACCGCGGGTCACATTGTGGCCCATGCAGCTGATTACCTCCAGACCCTCAGGTCAACGTGTCAGGATGCCTCCCTATCCTAGAGTGTGCCGCTTGGATAATGGATGAGGACCATGTTTGCAGGGTCATTTGAAGGACAAAGCTGTCTTGCAAACATCTAAAATGATAGGGACTGGGTGACAGTGCTAATTTCCGAGGGGGTGGTGTTTTTTGGTACACTACAGACAAACAAGTAACAATCCAGTGTCTTTCATGCAGATCGAATTGGAAAAATTTTGCCTCGAATTCTGGGAAATAATTCAGAGAGTGCTGAGGTTCTTGTTTAAACTTTGACTATTTCTTCCTGGAATTAAGCAACAGCTGTTTCTGCTTTTTTCATAAAACGTTCACACTAAAGCGTAAAAGATTCAGAGAGAATAAGAAACTGTCTGGATACCGTCAATAGAAGCAGGATGTGACAATTCCATTAACAAGAATCCCAAGCAATGCTCCATTTAACGCTATTGTCTCACGTCTCACTGTGTTGGACTGCGTGTTAAGAGCAGAAATTCCTGATGAGCCTTTATTTCCGGGCATGTGGGCATGCAAATGTGCATGGTCAAGTCCAGGGAGAGTCCATTTCTGGGGTAATAGATTTCCCAGCGCTAGACTTACTCCACTTTTTTTGGGTTACTGGGATGAGGGATTGGTTTCAGGCGGTTGTAGGAGGCTGCCAGGTGTTGTGTGGCCTGGGGATAAAGAGAGATATATGGATCTATCCTGAGCTCAAGAGAGGAAAGGAAAGGAGAGATGAGGCTGGAATTACACTATCGAGCATGGGCAAATTTCAACTTACTGGCCCACAGAAGACAAAACCAGGCATGCTGGTTCAGTGAAAGGAAGAGAAAAGCTTGCTTAAGGCATATACAAGCACACTTGCACATTTGTGTATTCAAATATTTGCAAGCATGCAAACACAACCCCTGATGGATACCCAGGTCAATCAGGTAGTCAAACCGGTCTTGTACCATTGTTGCTCATTTATAGCATGTCCAAGGCACCTTGACCATCCAGCTCAGCCTGGTCCCAGCAGGTGGTCCATCCGGTAACCACTTACACCAGCTGGAAACCATGTAAAGCCATCTACCACCATAACTTGGGTTATAGTTGGATTTACCAGCATGGGAAAATGTACTTTACCTGCAGGTCTACATACAGTACTGTATATGCTCACAGCTGCAGCATTCTTCAATCAAATATATTTTCTAGATATTTTTTTTCCTCAAAAACAAGACCCATATGTATTTATTCATTCATGGTTTGCAACATGGCTTTAAATAATTCAAAGTCAATGTGTAATTTCTAAATGCTAAGGTGTGTGAGTCACCATGTTTTTTTCTGATCTCTCACAGCCATGAGAGCTCGCTCATTTTAGCACCCGCTAACCAACTGAATGGAACACTGAGTCCCAGAAGAGAAATAAAGAAAGATAGACAGAGAAAGAAATATGGCACTCTGCCCGTATTAGAAGAAGAGAAGGTAAGACAGGTCTGCCAAACCTTGGTCCCCACTGACTTTCCAGTTCTCATGACTCAGCGCCTTTGACTTTGAGAGAAAACCCACTCAGGGAACCAGAGACAGGCATGATGCTGGTCTACCTAATAGTGATACGCATCGGTTCTTTAGGGTCTGCCAGGCACGGATCGTGTGAGAGACACGAGCTATATATAATCCGATGTTCTTGCTGTGAAGACCGTCGACAAGTGTGGACGGTGATTGATTTCAACCTGAGTGGAGCACGAGAAAAATAGGAACAAATTCCCCTGCCGTCTACCAGACTGGAAATTAAATAAATAATAAAAACAAAAGATGAAAAGTCAGTGTACCTGTTATTTCTGGTGTTACCTGTGTCACTTAAATTTGCTCCAAATTCCTCTCCCCACACACACACCTCTTCCGTCTTCTCCCTTTGGGTTTGTTTTGTAAAATATGCTGAACTGCTGGCTCCACATGGCTGCGGACGGGCAAGGAGCCGCACTGCTGAATCAAGCTTTCAGCAGAGCAAAGGAGCGTAGACTCGTTCTCTATGCAGCACTCTGCCTTTTGTCTCTCCTCTCTTCTGTCTGATCTCTTTGCTGTTCTGCCTTTTCTTTTATGGTGCTCCCTTTTCATTTTATTATTTTTCGCTATTCTTACAGTATTAATCAAAGGCTACCAGAATGCTCACCCCAGCCATTTAATTATTAATGGTAATTCCTCGCCTGTAAACCCTGCACAACTCTCTTACTGTTGTGCACTTACCTAGCTATATAAATGAGGACATGCCATAGACTACTATATATATATATATGTATATATATAGACACACACATCAACAGTCCATAATCATTATATTGTGCATATAAAAGGTCGTATATAAAAAGATTTCAGAGTGGAAATGGAAATGAAAATTTACCATTATTAAATTATTTGATTTTCATTTGGATGACAATTCAAATCCAATGCACATTTTTGGGAGTTGATGATCACTATAAAATGTTGAAAGGAAAAGAGCTGCGTGAAGATTTTTCAAAATGTCTCCTTTTGCATACGGATTCGGAACAGCACAAGAGTGATTAAGCAATGTCAGAAACCCTCATTTTTGCATGAACAATTCATTGAATACATTAGATACACACCATAAAATCACCTGATACCCATTTTCTTTGTGCCCGGTCACATTCTACTTTTTATTCGCACTTGAAAGGAGCTCTGTGATTCCTCTTTAAACTAAATCTTATAAAACCCCTCCCCATTTTCTGATTTTCTTTGCCTCAACAATCTCCCGTTTCCTCCATCTCTCCTTCGAGCTGATTATCGCAGTGCACAAGCTCTTTCAGGGCCAGATAACAGGGCTGTCTATTGTCGTGGATTTGAAGGCTGCGGTTGCCCTGCGTCACACTAGCACGGCGGAAGAAGGAAAGGTGGGCTCTCTCGATAAGGCCCCAGCCTAAATCAACCGACACTTCCTCCATAACAGCTAATTAGCTAGCGCTGAGCGCCCGGGCGCACATTTGGGCCGCGCTGTCCGTCAAGCTTCCAGCAGCCATTGACATCCACCAGCAAATGTCAAGTCCGCCTTTTGTGATGGAGACAAGCCTATTACAGAGAGGCATGCTGACGGGTGGGGGGAGAGGGGTGCGTGCTGGCATTCAGAATAATAAAAAAAGGTGTGAGAATGGAGGGGTGAGACGGAGACAGAAAGAGAGAGAGAGTCTTCCTTTAAAAGCCTGGACGTGTAGCAATTGCAGTATTTCTAACTGGCCAGCTGTCAGAGTGAGATGGCTGTTAAAGGCCACATTCAACAAGTCAGAAACTTGAAAGAGGGAAAATGTGTTCACAGATGGTGAAGAGAAAGAGAGAGAGAGAGAGAGAGAGAGAGAGAGAAAGAGAGAACCAAATTAATTAATATTAATCACATACAGTACATAAATATTTGCTGAGAAATGCCCCCAAATCACATTACACTACGTTAACCGCTTACATTCACAATGTTGACAACTTATAGTCATTGTTGTATAGGGGCAGTGTAGCCTAGTGGTCACTTTCATGTGGCTCAATAAAGTGTATACATTGAAATCATGGAATAAATGTGTCTGCCAAATGAATAAAATGTAATGTTAATCTCAGAGCTGGTAACTGAAAGGTTCAACAAGATTGTGCCTTCGAGTTTCTGGTTTTCATGTGACAAGTTTAGCCTTGAGTTGAGATAATGAGATAACTGAGTTAACGTTTAGCCTTGAGTTGAGATAATGCCATGTTATATTTCCTGACACATTGTTTTGGTCACTGACTTCAAGTGTGTTGTGAAACTACGGCTGATCAGGAGTATTGCACCTGTATTTAGTGTATTGTCAGTCAATAAAAAAAATCTGTTACATTACAAATAAATTTCGAATGAGAGAGAAAACAAGAGGAAATTCTTATGACATTGTCAGCTTTAGGGTATCTGATGTTGGTAGCTAGGTGAAAAATCCGACAGACAAAGAGAGACAGATTTCTGTTTCTTTTTTAGTTTTTTGGCATGCAGTTCTTTGTGTGCCTTGTCACATGAAAACCAGAAGCAGTGTCATGTTTTTTGTTTAAGACTGACAAAAGTTTTGGTGGAAGTGTGACAGTGAGCAAGAAAATATGAGAGTGACACTCTAAAGAAACGATGGTGGCATGGGCACCGGCACCCTGTCGTATCACAGCGGCGGGAAAGCTTTTCGGGAGGCGATAGCCATCCACGTTTAGCCTTGAGTTGAGATAATGCCATGTTATATTTCCTGACACATTGTTTTGCTCACTGACTTCAAGTGGGTTGTGAAACTACAGCTGAGAAGGCCTAGCATCACTGGAAGACCGTTTTCCTCCATTCATTGAGGCAAAATACTGTCACAGCAACACTTTCCAGTGTTTACCGTAACAGCCATATTCTACAATTGTATGCCACTTGTTCCTTGACATCTAAGGGGGTGTTCAATTAAAACAAACCCTGATGCGATTGCTCTATTAGTGCGGTTCATTTGAATAAGTGTGAACGCTGCCATTCGAACCCTGGTGCGCACCAAACAAGCAGACTGTGACCGCTGAAAAACTCGATTGAAATATGAAAGCAACACGGATCAAAGACATCTAAACGAACCAAAATTAGGATGTGATGTCACAAGATGTGACCCTAAAAAGGACAGAATAGCTAAAGCATAGCTGGTTCTCTACGTGCATCATTTTCGTTTTTTGGTCCGGACCAAAAAAACCGAACTGTGAAAACACTCCAAGTCTCTCTAGGCCAAAAACATGATTTAGTTTTATGTTATTTCCCAACCTGATACTGATAAATTGAAAACAAAAACAAAATCTCTATTTTCAGCAGATATACCAATAAGTACCGATATAGTAAGGGTGTGGGGAAAAATCGATTCATATTTGAATCGTGATTCTATCTTTTACCGATTTGGATCAATTCACAAATTTTAAAAATCGAATTTCTAAAGTGTTGCACTTCTTTTACTTCGCAGTAGTTAATTGAACAAGTTATTGAACAAGCTACACACACAATTATGTCAAAATGCACATAGTGTCGACTGTGCAGTATTCAATGTAAACAGAGTATGTTAGGTCCTACGCAAACGAAAACAAATGGGAGAAAATCGGATGTGTAATTTCCGTGCATTCATTCTTAAAGGGACAGCAGCCTCATAAACTGTTGCCATCCGTTTCATTAATGTTAATATTTTTTAAATATAAAAAAAAAACATAAATTGCCTGCCTTGCTTTATTACAGAAGACTGTGTGTAATGATTCAGTCAGCCTGTTTTATAATATTGGTTTCACTATAATGGGAAGAAAAACATATCGAGGTTCACATTTAATTCAGTATGATTTTTTTTTAAAACTGTCTACCACAGTCATATAAGAAAAGTAACACAAAACAGGAAACTACAATCAAATCTATGCACATATCGAATCGAACTTTGATTCAAAATAGAGAATCGATCGTGACCTCAATAATCGATTTGAGTCGAATCGTGATGTACCAAAAGATTTCCACCCCTACGATATAGTACTAGAATTAAATTAAAATTACCGTATCTATATACTTTTAAGACAGAATTTCCTTAAAACACGTCTAGGTATTGCTTGGAAGAGATATTCAAGTGAACAATCAAATTAATGAATAAAAAAACAATGGATGGCCGATGGAAACACTGCAGAGCAAAGAGAAGGCAATTCACTTTGAGGGGCAACTGTGTGCCCATCACCCAGCCATAAAGTCAGGAGAAGCAGTAGCCTCTGGGATAACAGAATGGATAATAGTGTTTTCTCAGGCCACTGCAGTAGAGCGGTTCGCATTCAATTACAGCCTGCCCCTTCTATCTTCATGCCCCCCTCCGCAGATGCTGTTTCAAATCATTACCTGCGAGGAAGAAACAGAGAGTGGGCAGCCATCTTCGCTGCCTCGGAGCGATACCGAATCCTCGTAGACACACATATGTGCATCCGCACAAACACACAGATGGACTGTTCTGCTAGCTGCCCACCAGCTAGTCTAAACAATCACAGACATAGACCTCACACGCCGGTGGCTATATCAACAGCGGATGATTGTGTGTATATATTTTTCCCCTGTACTCGGTCTGTCAGCATAAAATGAGTTAAGCTGAACCAATGAGACACTAAGAAGAACATTATCGCTAGCGGTGGCCAGAGAAGATTAGCATGTTTGAAAGTAAATCTGAAACGTGCTTAGCATATTTTTTACAGCAGCTAATGAGCTAGGCATCCAAAAGCAAGAAAAAAAGCACCTATCTGCTCAAAAGCTTCAGCTGGGCTAATCAACATTGACGGAAAAGGTTAATGACCTAGCGAATTATGGTAAAAATGCTTGATAGCACACCTAGCAATTTGCCGAGACATTCATACACTTGAGAACATACGCAAATCCGCTCATTTTAACAAATGTATCATATATTTTTTACACACATAAAACCGCATAAATCAGAATGTGATGCTTTCCTGTCAGACAGGAACATGTTACTTTTGCAACATTTCATCTTTTAAATGTAAAATAATCTACTCTTCTTCTTTTTTTTCCGGAAGATTATTAGATGTTAAGTAGCTTTAAATAAAGGCAGGGTAGGTTGATTTGTTCCAGAAACATTTTTTGTTGTGCTGGTTGAAAGTCTCTTCAGATCCTGATGATAGTGTGTGAACACATGCTTTCAAAGCTAACTTGCTATTGCTAGCCGCTTCGAAAATCGCCTACCCTACCTTTAAAAGTGATGTGCTCTTATGTAGACTCATGCATATTTGCTTACCGGATGATTACCTGACACCAAAACAAAACCATCAGTTAGGCTAATCAACATTGACTCCCAAGGATGATCGCCTAGCATCTTAGCACATATGCTTATTGTCATCAAGACATCTATTCAGTGCATGATTTCTTCTGGAAAAGTGTTACCTCATCTGTAATACAAAGCTAATATGCACTGGTGAACGACATTCAGCAGATGATTTTGTGATATTTAAGATTTAGAATCAGTCTTAAATAGATGGAAAAATCTATTTAATATGCTCTATTTAAGATGCAAAATGCTTATGTCGTTTGTTAAAGAGAATGCAATTTGTTTCTTGTTAGATGGGAAATTAGACTCCTAATTTAGTTTTCAACTGAATTTGAATGTGCGGTTTGAGATGTTTGAACACATACAAATTACAAGACCAAAATAAAATGAAACCTTCTGTTGAGCTTATCAACTCTGAATGCCCAAGGACAGTGACTTAGCATGAAGTGAAGTTCCAACTGAGCTCACAGGGATATGATACCCAAACACCACAGCCTGCTCCTCCCAGCCTCTCTCTCTCTCTCTCTCTCTCTCTCTCTCTCTCTCTCTCTCTCTCTCTCTCTCTCTCTCTGTCTCTCTCTGTCTCTCTCTGTCTCTCTCTGTCTCTCTCTCTCTCTCTCTCTCTCTCTCTCTCTCTCTCTCTCTCTCTCTCTCTCCTGTCTCTCTCTGTCTCTCTCTCTCTCTCTCTCTCTCTCTCTCTCTCTCTCTCTCTCTCTCTCTCTCTCTCTCTCTCTCTCTCTCTCTCTCTCTCTCTCTCTCTCTCTAACCACGGCCTGAAATCCAGCAGCATCGATCACAGGCGGATGAATTATGAGGGTGTCTGGAGTAGCTGGAGGCTGCGGCTGGTGAGGGGCAGCCTCCAGAAGAATGCCCCCGCTCAAAGGCACCTGCAGGTGGGGAGAGAGTGATGGATTGGGGGTCTGGGAGAGAGATGGTGAAAATCTCTTACTTTCATTGAGAGGCAGTCAGTGTTCAGCATCAAGTCATCCTCATTTGTGAGAAAGAGATAGAATGAGAGAAAGTGCTCTGTTCCAAAACCTTAGATCGGCAGCTGCCTTCTAACATATAGTCCCTGCTAAAAAATAAAATAAAATAAAAACTCAGCTGGTTTTCTGGTTTTAACCGGTTTAAGTCGTTCTAAAAATGTGTTATTATGGTGTTCAGATGGTTTTGGCAAGCTGGTTTCCCAGTCTGGGGTGTTTCCCGAAAGCATAGTTAGCCAACTATGGTCGCAAGTTCCGTCGTTATCAGCATAGTTCAACGAGTCAACGAACATTCGCAAACAGCATCGCAAAGTTGTGTGTTTGGAACATAGACTGTAAAAAAAGATGGACGACGCCCCTTCGCTCTTTTCCATTGGAGAGAACTGAAGCCGCCAGTGTCCCGATATGGCGCTGACATATTGGAACTTGAGTCTGCGCAGTAGCGTTTTCGGGACCAGTCATGCGCAGTCGTGAGCAGGAAGTAAAGTCGAGAAATCAAGGCCCCGCCCCCACTCTCGCTGAATCAATCGCAAGCACACGCCCTGCACTTTTCTTAAGTGGCCTTGTCTGCTCCGTTCCTCTCCAATGATGTCTGCTGATTGCAGTACCTCGTTAAAATAAGGTAAATACAACCACTGACCACATAGTCAACATTATGAAAAAAAGTCCGTTAGTACTTTAGTGACTACTTCGCACAGAGAAGCTGTCAATCACAGCTGTCAATCATGATGTCACAGCACCGTTTTTATAGCATCAAATAACTAACTAAAAACTAACTTATTTAAAAACAAACACTTGAAATTACATCAACGTGATAGAAACTACAGTAAATGACAGAAACTATCTTTAGAAAAAAGATATGTGAAGTGTAATTTAATTATTTAGTTGGTCTCACGTCCCGTTGAATAACATGGGGAGGCGGGGTTTATGACCTATACTAGGACCGGTCACCGGGGGTTGATCGAGACGTTTTGGCTTCACTTTTAAGGGCTTGTGCGGCACGCTTGGTTTGGAACAACAGCTCTCGAGCTGTGGTTAGAAGCACAGTTTCTAGATTGCATGACATGTGGACTTAATTGTGGAGCCTATGATTGAATCTGAAAATAAAGCGAAATAACTGAGAAAAATTTGAAATATTCCTCAGATGCCATGTCTGTAATTTATATCAAAACATCTAGCATTAATTCGATCTCAAACGGTTTCATTAAAATAAGTTATTACTCCACCACGTGCGTGACGTCATAAACCAACGTGGTTGAACGACCACTTTGCGACAATATGGTTTCGGGAAACAGTCGTGACTAGCATCGTAATGTGGTAGTGAAGCATCGAGTTACGTTGTTGAACGGGAAACACACCCCTGGTCAGTAAAAAAGTGCCTAAAACCCATCTAAAGCCAACAGACCAAATCAGACCAATTAAGACCAGCAAACAAACTTAGACTTGCCTACGGTTCCTAAGATTTCTTTAGGTTTGTGAATGATGAACATGAATTATGTGAAATATTTGTAAAATTTTGAATAAGAGTTTTCTATTTGAATATGTTTTAAAATGTAATTTATTATTGTGATAAGCTTAATTTTCTGCATCATTACTCCAGTCTTCAATGTCACATGATCCTTCAGAAATCATACTAATAGGCTGATTTGCTGTTTAAAGAAGTTAAAGAAACATTACTGATCATAGTTGATGATGAAAACAGTTGTGCTGCTTAACAAAAGAACAATAGATTTTAAATAGAAATCTAATTTAATACATCCTTGCTGAATAAATGTATTAATAAAAATAAAAAAAACCTACCCCAAACTTCTGTACGGTAGTGTACATATCAACTCAATGCTGCTGTGTGTTGCTAAGCTAGCAGCATGCTAAGCTAAAAAGCGTAAAAAAAATACAAACACAAAAACACAATATTAGGTCATTGTATCGATATTTTTAAATACTGAATGAAATGAGTATGTTTACAGCCAACATATATTTCACCTCATCTGCCATTTTCTTGTCAGCAAGGCATTCTGGGATATTTACAACCCTGCCTTGGGGTTGTAAATACATATACGTCAGAAGTGCACCTACAGTATAATGCCCCAAAACACTGTCTAGCAGCTCGCTAGGTTTGGAACAGCAAAAAAAGAAAGAACGAGGGAGAGAGAGACCAGGAGGGGGAATGAATAAATGGCCACAAAGTAAAGGGCTGTAAAAGGGTAAAAAGGAAAAGAAAGAAAAACAGTTGTCACAGCATTACAGATGAAAGAGTAAATCTATAGCTAATTAGTGCTGTGGCTACGGCAGCAAAGCTATCAGTCATTTGGCGAGCCAGAAGTGAGACAATGAGACAGGATGCTGGGAGGAAGAATTGAAGCTCACACTGGGCTTTAATGGAGGTCATGGGACCTCAGTCCACGACAGACCTTGATACACATGGAGAGACGGAGTGCGTATCATCATTAGCAAAAGCTTACCATCGCCCAGACTCACAATTTCCATCCCTGTGATCACCCCATGATGTGCGTTTAATGGTGAATACATTCACCAGTGACATGTTAGAGGTCCTCAGACTAGGGACGGATGTACGCACCGAACGGCTGTAAAACCGCAGTCATTAAACTGAGTCCACTAAAGAGGAGGCAGAGGAACTCTCCTCATATCTCATCAATCATCTCCTGCTTAATCCAGCAGAACTGCAGTTTTGTCAAAAAAAAGTACTGTGGTGGTACTTTAGCACAGTGATACCAGAATACTGCGTGCTTAAATATCATGGTATTCATTTTACATAAAACAAATACCAGGTATTATCATTATGTTAGTTCCACAATTATGTTAAATATAGTCTTTTATAGTACGGTATACGTGTATACCATAGTATATTTATATCTTTAAAAAGTATTGCGATGGTACCATGGTATGATTCAATGATTACAATCTCTTTACAAAGAAGTACTACTGTAGGCACATGCTAATACTATAGTGCTTTGAAATTAGTACTATTCTAGAATTTACACTATAATTCCTTAGAATACTATTTCTAATAATTTTTTGAGAGTACATACCACTTTTACATGGTATTATCTTTGTACTAAGTCCAAAAAACAATAGTAAAAAAGTATGGTCATATGTGCCATTCTTCAGCAAATTTTCTCAGGTGAAATCCAGTTATTTCAATAGGAATCCACCCATTCCCTACACAGATTTATCACGTGAATGTGCCGTTATTACCAAAAGAAACCTGCTTGGTTTGAAAATGACTTCTCTGTGAGCGCTGCTTCATACATCAACAAAAGACAATGGAATTGTTTTCCCATTGTACTATTTTGTAAGTCAATAAGGCTTGTTTGATATCAAAGTATCAAAGTACTGGTCCTCATATGACCAGTAAGCATGGATATGATTACTGTACAGTGTGCATGTACAGTCATTACGCTGAGATGAAATCATGTTACAGCTCAAGTGTGTGGTGCTCTATCGACTGTAAAAAACCACAGATACGCTTCCTTAGATAGAAGCTACTGTATTTCTGTCTAGCACACACTTACACACTGTCTCTCTCTCCCTCTCGCTCCGCTGCTCTCTCCCACACACTCAGACACAGTGCTGTATTCACATCAGCACTCTGCATTCCCATCACACATGCGCTTGCCGTTGCCTCGGAGATGAATGGAGAGGCGGGATGCTACATTACGTGAGGATGGGAGCACATCGCATGAGTCACAAATAAAAAGGTGCCTTTTAAGCAAATTCGGTGATCAGTGTTAGCGCAGCGCTAGCCGTTTTACCGAGCCGCCGCTGTGATTGTTGAGGGGACGAGGGAGATGCCATGGCAAGGACACGGGGCGGCACGCATCGCTCAGCTACGACAGAAACAGGGAGGGGTGGCACTCCATAACACTGCTAGAAACCGAGAGGGTTTGTTGGTGTGTTAATGTGGCCAGAGGCGACTCTGACGAGAAGAGAGGAAAGAGGTCCTGCCAGGAAGAGAAGGAGGAGTAGGACAACGCAAGCAGGGGATAATTACAGAAATACCGCCGCCATTTAAATACAGACACGATCGTAAACACACATCATTACATCTACAGAATCATATCAACAGCCCTTCATGTTTCTTTCATTAAAGTATTTTTACCTCTATAATCTGAAGGGGAAGAGAATATACAGCACAATCAAATGTAAGAAGTTTCTCGAAACGTTTACTTTCAGTCATCATGGTGGTCTGATTATTCCACTGCTCATCAATTATGTATGTGTTCATTTATTTCAAGGAGATCATGTTTATATTGTTCCAACCAATGTGTTTGAGGTATAGATGAGCACTTCTGGACACTAGTCAATGTGAAATGTCATTTGCAACCCATTAAGTGACATTTTTCCCAGTGAAACGGGTAATTCAAGGAGGATAAATAATTTGGAATTGCCAAAATGGGTGAACAATATGAGACCTTGGTGACATCAAAAAGAGCTAGAGCAAGTTTGGATAAAAAAAAAAATGGAGGCAGGTCTGAATGTGAGCTCGCAGTTGATTGTAAGAAATCAGTGGGTTTAAATGAACTAAATGATTGGAGAAGTCCCCAGAGAAACGTCTGTTGTTTCACCAGAAGATTCAGTTACAGGTAAAAAAATAAATGAATAAATAAATACAAAAATAAGCGCATGTATGAATCATTCACAATGGACCCTTTTCACGTTTCCAGGGTTCTCAGAAGCGGAAGTCGTCATACAGTTGTTGGGTAAACTTCTACAGTGGTGAATGGGAGATTTAAAAGGAAATATAACAGATATTATGCCTGTAAAAAATACTATCGGTCAATTTTTATTTCCTGTTGATTTTAAATATGAACTGTCTCTACTTACTGGGCACAGTGTCTTTGTGACTTTGGATTTTTCCTATCGCTGGAGACTCGCTCAGAATGAAATTGAAAAGGAAGAGAGGCAAGGGCACTTCAGGTTTTGGACTTGCGGAGATGTAGCTGTCACACTTTCAAAGGGAGGCAGGCGAAGCAGGGAGGAGCCCGAGCGTGTACGGCTGTGTCCTTTGTGGGAATTTTCTCAGATCCATGAAAAGACTGCACGCTCCTGTCGGAACGCCGATCCGGCTGAGAAGAGATCTGTGAGGTTTAGCTTGCTCTGTGAGCTGTCAATCATCCAGTGAGCGAAATATTCTCTCTGCTGCTGAATCACAGAGCTCCATTTATTGTCCGTGATATGTATCCATGTAGCTTAAAAAGCTGTCGTGTATGTATCGATCATGTAGGATGAAAGTATTGTGGGAAAAATGACTGAGATGTAAATCGTACCGTGACGAACAGTACTCAAGCTGAGTTTATAGTAAAAGAAAAACGACAAATGAGACTGATTCTCCTAGACAGCAACGACTTTAAATTGAGAGCAAATCTGTTTTTGCCAAAGTCTTAGGGATAGTTCACCCAAAAATTATATTTTTGTCATTACTTACCCTCAAGATCCAAATCTATATGAGTTTCTTTCTTCTGTTGAACACACACAAAAAAAGAAATATTAAATAATGTTTGTAACCAACTGTCTGGTTACCAACATTCTTCAAAATATCCTCTTTTGTGTTCAACAGAAGAAAGTTACTCATACAGTTTGGAACAACATTTTTGATTGAACTATCCCTTTAAGGCCCGTTCACACCAAGGACGATAAAGATATAGTTCTAAAAATCGTTAAGAATAGCAAAGTCCACACTGCTGGTGTAACGATAACGACACAGAGAAACAACTTTCAGAACGATAAAAACACAGGCAGCCAATCAGAATCAATCCTGCTATAATGAGCTTGAGCGTTTAAACGGCAGACAAGAATGCGCTTAGAACAAAACCATGTTGTCCACTGATGTGGCGCTAATACAAGTTATCGTTGTTGTGCGAACGGGCTTTTACACCATGTCTACACCACACAAGAAAGGCACGACGCAACGTGACAAAAGCAAACAGAACCCATTAAAATCAGTGATGCTGTCTACACTGGATGTCCCGACGGTAAACTGATGCCCCGTTTTATTTCTGATGTACAACAGAGCACTAACGCTACTTCTAATATAAAGGTCAAATGGATTTTCAATAATTGTCTTTGACAATGGCCGCGTGTAAACACAGTGCAAGTCTTAGATGCCAGTGATGTTCAGAAGAGATCTCAGCATCTCAATCTGCACCTTCAAACCAAAATCTGCAGATGAACTCAAAAATGTCCCATCCAGCTCTTCCAAGACCAAATGCTCTAATCAACACAAGAGGTTTAAATGCACAAATTTTCCCCAATTGGAATAAATCCAATTTCAGATTCTAAAATTCTGTTTATATGAACCATAAAAATTGCAATACGATTCACATATTCGTTTAATTGTGCATTACATGCATTCCAATCAAAACTTGTGCAGTGGACAAACAAGCTCTGCCAACATTAAAATTACCACAAATTTGGCAAAAAAGCTTTAAAGAAACCATAAAAGCCCATTTAACTAAAGAGCCTTTTTTAATTCAGTCGCTTTGCCCAACGTAGAACGTCTTTAGACAGACGTGACAGTCAGTATTGCCTTTTAAGCCTCATATTATGCACTCAAGTGAAATCCACTCCTGCGAGATTGTTGTGAAGATGCACCTCCGATGGCCCACTTTTAACAAGATCCCATCTCAGCGTCTCTGACAAGCACGGAGAGACATCGAGGTACCGTGAGTTCCTGATGTGTCTACGACTCGTCAGCGCTTAACAAAAAAAATCCCTTCTGATGGTGTCAGGCTGCAATCTCAGAGCTGCGCTTTACAAACCGCTCGCGGTGACGGCAAGGTGACGGCTCCTTTTGAGAACAGTCTCGTGTTTGATTTGATCACTGGTAATGATACAGGAAAGAACAATGCACTGACCTCACACTTTTTAACTTTAAAATAGACAACAATTAAGTTGTCTTTTTGACATATCGCTGACATACAAAGAGACCCTTGAAGAAGGAACTTTTGGATACGTGCTAAAAGGATGGATTTTTTCTTCCACTTGCATCCTTTTAATTCATCACCTCATTCTTCTTTCCAAAGAAACACTTTATTTTAGATGAAATAATGAAATAATTCCTTTAGAATACATAGACTGCTTATTGCCTTTCGTTAATCTTGGTAAATTAGAAAATAGAGCAATGAAGCATCGTAATGGCTTTGAATTCGGGCTTCTCCAGAGTAACTCTGATGTTGCCACAGTCGACTATGGCATATTTAAGACCTCCAAAAGAAAAGAAAAGGAACAAAAAATGCTTCATGCTCTTTTGACTGTTATGGAAATCTATTATTTAGCTCCGACATTGAATTTATTGGAGCAATTTGGCACGGTGCAGCATGATTTCTGCAGAAAATCAGCCACAATCTCTGCTACCGATGCGAACAGCTTAGCCGACTAAACTGAATGAAACTTGAGCGCTGCAGCTGTAGCCGCAGAACGACACATGTGAGCGACGTGCTTTGTTCAGAACACTTCAGAATTACTGAATCTGGTCACCAGGTGCAGTGTGTTTTCAATTGTTCCAATGCTTAAACAGAGAGACTCATAGCTCCTCACACCGCTTGATTATGCTTTAGCGCCGAGTCACTGGAGCCTCGTAGCATTGATGTGTTTGTCAAAAAACTGAGAAGACTTACAGTTCCCTGTTTAGTCATAACAAAAAGCCCAGAACCTGGAAGCTTTGAAACGCAGTCTATAGAGGGGGTCAATGTTTTGAGGGTTAGCTTTGGCAGGTTTTCCTCAATTCCTGAGCAATCTTGATTAGAGCTTTTCTTAACCAGTTACAGCTATGCTAAGCTAGAAAGCTAAGCAGCTCGATTGCGAGTTAAATGATAACTAAAATGCCTTTTTTCATTTTTTTATTTTTATTTTAGCTTTGGTTAAAATAAAGTGATGAAATGGGTATTCACAATCAAGTTTTTGTTTTGTTTAGTTTTTACTGGTATCGGTCGATATTGAATACTTAATTTCCACTATTTACCTATTTAGGTAAACTAACTTTGCCATCATATAATGATCTCTTAACTTATCTTTGAAAATAATAATTTAAAACACTGTTCAATTTAAACTTTATCAAATATTAAAATTAATATAATTTTTTTAACACTGTACAGTATAAAGTTGTGATGCCTAACTTGTAGCATTTAGTGTTCAATCTGAATTTTCTTAAAACGGTTCAGAATTTTTAAATCTGCAAAGCAAGACAATAATTATCACCCAGAATTGTAATATATGTGAATCACTAATTAGAAAAAAAAACATTTAAAACATTTAAAACATATTTTCATGAAATATTCTGACCAGGGTTTATTACAGTACTCCTAGGCATAATCATAATCAATGCATAATGCATGATAGGATCTTGCAAGACACTGGAACATCA
Source organism: Rhinichthys klamathensis goyatoka (assembly GCF_029890125.1). Classification (NCBI taxonomy): domain Eukaryota; kingdom Metazoa; phylum Chordata; class Actinopteri; order Cypriniformes; family Leuciscidae; genus Rhinichthys; species Rhinichthys klamathensis. The sequence goes on from NW_026607029.1 coordinate 457,360, forward strand.
TCAAAAAAAAAAATATATATATATATATATATATATATATAAATATTTTTTTTTTAAATTAAATTAAATTTCCCATTGGTAAAGATGGCATGGCAGTTTTTTTTTTTTTTTCATATATTGCAATCATTATGATCACAACATCATAATCAATGCATAATGCATGATAGGATATTGCACGACACTGGAACATCATCAAAAAAAATGAATAAAATAAATAAAATAAAATAAAAAATATCCCATTGGTAAAGATGGCAGCATGGCAGTTTTTTTCATATATTGCAATCATCATGATCACAACATGTAATCATTGCTTTAACGTGCTCATTGTTTTTGCTTATATTAATATATGACATTAGCTAACTGCATGATCTGTATTGCCTCAGAACTGTACACTTCTGGACATTACTTTGACAGAGTCACCGGATAACATAAACTCACCTGAAAACGTAAAAACGTGCATTTTCTTTAAAGCTGCTTTGAAACCATATGTATTGTGAAAAGAGCAATAAAAATACATTTGAAAATGAAATGAAATGAAATTGCAGCAGGTATCTATGAAGTGGGCATGCGCCAGCCAAGCAACTGCCTTTAAGAGGACCGGAGGAATGCTAGCGGATAGCTCTCTCCAGATATTGCAGACCTCCTTCAGTCTGTACACCACTAATGCATTTGCAGTGCATGAAATGCAATCAGACACAGCATTCAGAGACAATAAACCGTCAGGGAAAGGTTGCGCAGAGCCCATTAGAACTGAACACTCTGTTAATACACTTGAAGTCGACTTGCATTTACTCCAGTGTTAACTTGCAAACCTGATTTTAGGGCAATCGATAAAAGTATGTGCTTGCACACGAGCAAAAGTGCCTTTTAAACATCTAACAACTTGACTCAAGAACACACAAACACATGCAATATGAGTTTGTGAAGCTTTTTGGAGATCAAGTAAAGCACTATAATGAGAGAGAGAGAGAGAGAGAGAGAGAGAGAGAGAGAGAGAGAGAGAGAGAGAGAGAGAGAGAGAGAGAGAGAGAGAGAGAGAGAGAGAGAGAGAGAGAGAGAGAGAGAGAGAGAGAGAGAGAGAGAGAGAGAGAGCGTCATCTGCATCGTATATAATGTTTATTTAGAGTAATGGCTCCATTCCAGCATGGCAGGAAAACAATAATGTTTATTTTATTCTTCCGAGGATGAAACTGAGCAGTGTGAGGAATGGGCCAATGGCACATGCGAGGATTTTCACATAAGTCACATTGAATCTTGCTAAAGAATCTCACCTATATGACGCTTCCTATTATGCTGTACCTTTTGAACTTGTAAAAAAAAATGAATATACATGTGCTCTGATTTAAGGAAATATGTATATGAAAGGGTATATCAGTGTCCACAGACTCATGTATTCAGTAAACCTGATATTTACATAACGGCAAGAAGATGAACAGGATTGAAATAAGAGCTCAAGTTGGCCACTGAGTTATGTAATATCCTACAGGATGGGATGTTTTCATCAAATCAGAACAAATCAATGTTTGTGATGCTGATTTCATTTCAACATGATGTCACTTCCTGAAGGATAATCTCATTAAGAAATTGTTTTCGTTAAAGGGATTTGACAAATATAAGTAACGAGTAACGCATTTTAAATTTACAAAAAAATATCTGAGTTCCTTTTCAAATAAGTAATGCAAGTTACTTTGTTTTCCCATTAATTGACTGGCTTTGTATTTCCTTCAGTCTGAGGCTTATTTATTTCTCTTTTGTTGTTGGTATATATATATATAGAAAGAAAAAGATAAACCTGCAATACTGTATATGTTAATAAATTGGCAGTTTTTCATTTCAGATGCAAAATTGTTTTATTGATGATACTTTAAAAAATATGAGTTCTTTTTTTTAATTTATTAAAGTAACAACAGGTAGTTTTTTGCTCTCGGGGTCCCCCTACAGTTGGGAAACAGTATTGTCCTCTAGACCTCTACTACTGTCGTAAACTCTGTCATCCTACATGCACGTGCGATTGTTGACAACCACGATAGCCCTGAACACTGTAGGAGGAGGTCACATGCAGGTGTTCTGCTTGCGTCGCGTGTGAAATGTCTTCATCCCAGGTACAGTGGCATATAATTCAGCATGTCATATGAATATAATTTCATGGGTTTTATTTTTTTTTCTAACGACAAATGATCGCGATGATCACGTTTACAAGCCAGCGTCATTATAGTAGCCTAGTCTATTGGTTACCGTTTTACTGGATCTATATGATACTTCAATGCAATGTTTGAGTGGTTGATAATAACCATATATCGTCAATATTATAATATCAAGCTACCATAAATGAATCTGCAAATTTTACAAATCGATTTGCATTATAGCTTGAGGCAAGACAAATAAACAAATATCACAGACATGTTAGGTATCCTAAAATATGATTTTATTAATAATCTTCCTCCTTTCTTTGTACATGTTGAGTAGACTACACTTTTTAGGTCAAACATTTGCTATTTGCATTTCATCGATTGCAAAGTTCAAATCAGAACGAGAATACTAGCGATAGCTAACCATCAAAAACTAGAATATCGTTTACTAGCTACCAGATTGATAATTCGCTACTACTCTAGCGAATTAGAGAGGTTAGAGAGAGGCATTCTTTTTTCGATGGAGGGTTCGATGCTCCCTGCACACGCAAGGTCTCTCGCTCGCTTTCTCTCTCTGCCGTCCGCGCGCGTTGGAGCACAGTCTCTGTCTCGCGTGCGCGCTCGCTCTAGATTCCGGGAGATTTTAACTAATTTGCGGTATAACTTGTCGATCACGAGTGGCTCAACAGGTAGATCTATAGATAAACTCATCTTTCAGGGATTTGACCGACCGGGTTGACAATTTAGCGTACGTGTGGCGTACGTGTGAGCGTGTGAAACCAATCAAATGCGGGTGTCTCACGGCCAATGCGTGAGAGTTGGCAGCTCTGCAATGTTGATCCTCGTTCTGCCTTTAACGCGATCACTTTCTCTTTTTGCTTTGCTCCGATAAAACCTTTGCTTTCTTGTTTTTCTGTGCTGCTTCGGCCATGACTATAACATTTGGCTCGCAAGTCCGATTTTAAGGAAGTGGGGGTGGTGGTGGAAGTGACGTATATGCCGTAAAGCAGTCGAATTTTGTAGTTCTCTTTGTTCGCCGGTTACTACCCGAAACCCGAAGTTTAAAAGTACGATTAAAAACGCTACAGACCCCGTCAGGCTATGGCAGACGTGTCATTCAACCTATTGTAAGTCGATGTACCATCACAAGAGACTTGGAAATATATTATGAAGGTTGAAAAGTTACCTGTTGTTACTTTAAGACATAATGAGGGCATAATAAGTGTGCTGCATATATATGTCCCAGCTGCATTCATCCAGACTATTCTACACGAATCCATTTCACTGTCATAAACACTGACGTTCCAGGAGGCCGTGACTGCTCTTTTGGAGTCAAGCAGCACACCGACGCAATGAATGACAGATTCAGGGCTGAGCTACGGTGAGGTGATGGACAGATCACGTAGGCATGTAGATATGCATTAGTGCTGCGAGACAGACTTCCAACTTGTGGAAAGCATCTAAGCCTAACGTTAACAAGGTCTTTCTGAGAGAGATGTACACAGTTAATGATAAACACTAATAATGTTTCCACAAATAAACTGCTTTAAAAGTTTAGCACAGATAATTATTATCCACTGACTACAATTGTTAATTACAATTTGCTTTCCAGGAGACATCTGCAAAACAAATGCTATATTACAGTATTGTTTCCTTATACGTCAGCATGCAAATGTCAGGACGCCTTTGTGGTCGAAAGTCTGAGATATATAAGTAAGACTATCCCACATTTGCCTTCGAATGGAACGCAGTACAACACACACACACACACACACACACGTACGCTCATGGACAGGGACACACACCTCTCTCCGCATGTAATTACTAGGCATTCAACTATTCAAATCCATAAGCTGCTGGGTAATAACAAAGTTGGTTTTAGCTGTATTCAACGCACAGTCTCAGAGGATTTTACATCACGGCACAGCGCAGAAGTTTCAGACTGCGGAGACAGAACTGTTCCCCAACAAAACAGAAGCACAATGGTCTCCTCAGTGCCGAACTTTCAGCTCTGCTACAGCAGATAAAGCACACCAGCAGGAAAAACAAAGAACTCGGCAGCTCCAAGAAACTTAACATACATTTGGGAACGCCATAGACCACAATTAATTCGACAGGAATGATGGCAGAATTTTGGCCTGTGTGATTCCACACTCCTTTCAGAGTGACGGGAGGAGAGGAAGGAGGCGGTGAGGTGGTATCTGTGAAAACAGTCAATACAGCAGGTGATATTGACTTTCCTCGTTTATTACAGCACAACATTCGTATTGACCTTTTCCTCCAAGGTTCCTTCCGAGTAACATGCAGAATAAGAAAGCGCTTTTATCAACAATTACAGCCAAATCTCTTTTTAGAGGTGGGGAAAATATTAAATAATTCAAAAATGCTGAAGTGCATCAGTGGGAACTGCATTCTTGTTGACCAGAACAAAAGAACAAAAGCAGAGAGCAAATGTGCATTAGGGCTGGCCATTAAGAAGCATGTTTCTGTCTCAGAGGCAAAATAAAATATCTCACAATTGCAATTCCATGTCTCACAATTGGGACTATTTCTCAAAATTCCAATATTTTTGTATTTCTTACGATTGTAAATTGTTTTGAGTTAATTTATTTCTGTCATGACAACTCTCTGAGTCTTTGGCATGGTAATGCACATGACAGTGTTGATATGTTTGGTCTTGGTGGAATAGATCTGCTAAGCTGCTGCTGTGAGCAAGTAAGACATGCTGCTGCTGTACAATATAGCATATATGAATTGCCCGTGGATCTGTACAGGTGGAGCTGGGGAAGAAGGAGGGCTTCTGTAAGTGTGCTGAAACTGCTACAGCAAATCGTGACCCAGTCTTTGAAGGTTGAACAGCTCATCGGCTACTAATACAGCAGGAACCAATCAGCTCTGCCCTATAGAGAAAGATGTGATTGCAAGCACACTGAGTTAAGGACCCATCAGCCATCAAGACTTTCATGACAGAACTTTACTTTATATCTCACAACTTTTCATGTATGTATTCATATTCACATGGTTGCAATTTATTTGGCCATGGCACACTTGCAGTTACTTTCTCTCTCTCTCTCTCAAAAAAAAATAAAAAATGTTGTAGATGCATGTCATCATTCAGTGGAGGATCTGAAAACAAAAACCTGACAGCTTGAGCAGCATCTGCGTTAACAGGAAGACGGTTTTTAAGGTTTAAATATAATGAACACGAGTGACCTATCCACACAACAAAGTATACCTTCAGAAATGACCCCTGTGTCCTCCTCCACTCCAGACCCTCCGCTGAGATTGAGGTGAATTATTAAAAAAATTATCCTGTGACTTAAACTCAGTACGGCAGTGAGGGAGACGAATAGGAAACGACACTTGCAAGCTGTAAACAGCCTCTGTGGTCCCCGTGGAGCATATGTCCACACAAGAAGCTGCTCTCAGACTGGAGAAACCTGCACAAATAAATCTAAACTGATAGTAATGCATTTTCCATCAGCTAAAAAGTTCAATTATGATGGATGTGACGGGGCAATTCAGGGTTCACGTCTACATTATTGATTAGTTCCCTTGAGGTTAAAATGTACTACTCCTGAAAAAACAAACAAAGACGGAGATGTATATGACCATCATGGTCTTTATCCACATTTTTGTTTTTAGTGACAGTAGGGATGCTGCTCAAACTGGCATTCAACCATTTAAGCTACATTAGCATGCAGTATTTCAGTGCAAAAAAGCTGCATTTTATTCACTAACCACTAGGTCTGTAACGATAACTGCTTTTTGTTGGCCCATATAGTCCCAGAAATAACTGTGATAAATGATATAATCGTCAATAATTCTTACGAATATTTAGATACTGGAAAAGCTTTAAAAGAAAAAACACCCAACTTTTTTTGACTTGAGCACCGCATGATTATGACGGTGTAAAAGACGTGAGCACAGCGGTCAAACAACGGTCAGACAGCGCGATCGGCAAATGCAAACATAATGGGCAATATATCACGTCACCAAAGATTATAGAGGTCATAAACATACATTGGGTTGAGATCTGGTGACTGTGGGGGCCATTTTAGTACAGTGAACTCATTGTCATGTTCAAGAAACCAATTTGAAATGATTCGAGCTTTGTGACATGGTGCATTATCCTGCTGGAAGTAGCCATCAAAGGATGGGTACATGGTGGCCATAAAGGGATGGACATGGTCAGAAACAATGCTCAGGTAGGCCATGGCATTTAAACGATGCCCAATTGGCACTAAGGGGCCTAAAGTGTGCCAAGAAAACATCCCCCACACCATTACACCACCACCACCAGCCTGCACAGTGGTAACAAGGCATGATGGATCCATGTTCTCTTTCTGTTTGACGCCAAATTCTGAGTCTAACATCTGAATGTCTCAACAGAAATCGAGACTCATCAGAGCAGGCAACATTTTTCCAGTCTTCAACTGTCCAATTTTGGTGAGCTCTTGCAAATTGTAGCCTCTTTTTCCTATTTGTAGTGGAGATGAGTGGTACCCGGTGGGGTCTTCTGCTGTTGTAGCCCATCCGCCTCAAGGTTGTGCGTGTTGTGGCTTCACAAATGCTTTGCTGCATACCTCGGTTGTAACGAGTGGTTATTTCAGTCAAAGTTGCTCTTCTATCAGTTTGAATCAGTCGGCCCATTCTCCTCTGACCTCTAGCATCAACAAGGCATTTTTCGCCCACAGGACTGCCGCATACTGGATGTTTTTCCCTTTTCACACCATTCTTTGTAAACCCTAGAAATGGTTGTGCGTGAAAATCCCAGTAACTGAGCAGATTGTGAAATACTCAGACCGGCCCGTCTGGCACCAACAACCACGCCACGCTCAAAATTGCTGAAATCACCTTTCTTTCCCATTCTGACATTCAGTTTGGAGTTCAGGAGATCATCTTGACCAAGACCACACCCCTAAATGCATTGAAGCAACTCCCATGTGATTGGTTGATTAGATAATTGCATTAATGAGAAATTGAACAGGTGTTCCTAATAATCCTTTAGGTGAGTGTATATCACACCTCCTTACAATGCAAATGAGACTAATTCAAGTGTTTGCATTTCTGTGCAATTGATGTTATTTGATAACAATAACTAGGCCTGCATCCAAATATAATATTTCCATAGAATACAAACTCCTGTCATTCATCTGTGTATTTAAAAGGTAATGAGAGAATATTTTGAGTTATTTGACATTGCTTTCAGCAGTGTAGGACTCTCAGTACCTTTAAACGCATTTCCCTATCCCCGCTGCAGTTTTCTCCTCCTACAATCGGAGCTGAAAAAGTGAAAAAGCAAGCCGATTCCATACAGAGGTCTGCTTATAGCTGGTGCTATAGACTGACAGAATGTCTTTTGTGTCAAAAGTTATACTGTGGCAAAGTAAGTTTTCTTTTTGCATCTCCCCAATACGTCTGCGTGAAAGAACAAACCTCTCATTCTTCATGTTGGAGTGGAGTTCTGAGCGAAGACTAAAGTGAAAAGGCTAAATTTCCTTTGGGACAAAAGCTCTAATTAATTTTCAAGCTGCTTTAACAAAGTCCATTCAAATACTCAGTGTTTTCTAGAAGATTTGGCATTATTAACTACAATGAATGGTGAGGCTCAACAATCTCAAGGCCGTAGTTCACGATGAAAGCATGCATGTTTTATAAAGCGCTATTATTTTTATCCAATACCCACTAGAATAGCAACCACATTGCAGCAAAATTAATTGTAGTTCATTGTGAGGTAAAAATCAAATCCAGCATTTTACCTTTGAATCACTTCCATATTGAGCCTTTGACCAAAACATCTACGAATGTCAATGTTGCATGAAAATATTGCAATGATCCATTACGCAATTGGCAGGCACGTTTATCCCGTTAAGTTCCCTGGGAATTAAATCATTTTCATAAGTACATACCACACATGCCCAGTTTTTCAGCCAAGAAACAATGTTTACCAGAAATGAAGCAGTTAACAACTGTAAATGAAGCATATTTCTTGAAATGCATGTCTTTATATGTTTAAACAACAGTAATGTTGGCTCAAATCGCCTCTCAAACGACTTCAGCTACAACACTAACATTAGCAAACTGGAAGTCAAGAGGCTCTGCTGGATAATGAATCCAATCTTCACCCAAAATGAGGTGAGCTTTCAGCAGAGGAGCACTCGAGACAGAGAATCAGAGTCAGAATCTAACTCTCATTATAAGAGAGGGGAAAAGCCCAGGGTAATTAATGACTGGTGTAAACTATTTGCAAAACGAAGCTCAGATCGTTAATGAATCATCTTAGATATATAATCAAGTAATTAGGAAATGAAGTGGCGAGTAAAGCGCAGGAAGTTGCGGTAATGAGGAATGGTGATTATCAATTTGAAGGATCTGCCGATGATCCCTGGGGACCAGCGTCATCCTCGGCTCACAAAAGCCGATTTACCCTCTTCTCTCCGGAGAACATGACTCTGCCATACGGGCTTTCTGATCCGCAGCAGTCCTGATCAAAGAGGCTAGATGTGTCTACTCGGGTGACAGACGTCAGGAAAAAAAATGAGGCAATGGATTCTGGACAAAGCAGAAAGTTTGACCACAGAGGTGTCCCAAGTTTAACAGCTCAGGGATCAGCTTATAGGTGTGATTGCGCATGCAAATGCAGGACTCAATGCGCCTGTACTTTTATGATGCAATTATAGAGAATACCAGAGTTCGTTGTTTAATTTTAAAGTCAATTTAATGGTCTTCTTAGCTGAAACAAAATAAATTGTGACCCTTTGTGACAACATGCCTCAATAGTAGGACTGTAGGACCAGTAAAATGCAACAATTTGGGACGAAAAATTATTTAGACGCTTTAACCTGACCATGTTTTGCTAAAGTGTTTTTTTTTTTCTTATTATTGCTAATGCAACCTTTTTACACCACAGACTGAACAAAATTAAACATTGCTTGGTAATTGGTTGAGCTAAATTGGTATTATCTAATTGTGTGCTTAAATTTAACAGCTGACGGCTAACAGCTATTCAACCTTATTCACTTGTGAGACAGTCTAACAGAAGGATGGCCAAAACCAGTGAAATATCAACTGATGTGATAACTGAGTTCTTGTAATATTGTATTACCATTTTCTAAACTATAGCGAATAAACTGTGATAATGTGAGAAATGTTGAAGATGTCTAAATAAATTTTGGTTTGACTATCTCTCTCTCTCTCTCTCTCTCTCTCTATATATATATATATATATATATATGCTTAATAACTGCCCATTGTGACAACTAGCCCCGGTGTGAATCACCCTACTCTGCAAACCCAACCACCCTCTCTCTGGCTCTCCTTTTCTCCATCCATCTCACTTTGTCTCCCTTACTGTCTCTCTCCTGTCGTTTAGCACTCGGGCTCCCACACAAACATTTACATCAGGAATGAGATATTTAATGAAACTGGTGCAAGGAGTAATTAAAGCCCCTTTTCTCCACACAAAAGGGGCTGATGAGGAAGCCCCCCTCCTCCTCCTCCTCCTGCTCTCTCGCTCACATGCTCTCTGATTTAAATCAGTGCACCCGTCTCACTAATCAAACCTTCAAGAGCTTCTGCTATTCTTACAAAGACAGCTTAGATAGTGAAAGGACAGACGGAGGATGAGCAAAAAAAAAACAAGAAAACTGACTGGATGAGGAAAGAGACGTGTAAAAAAGAACAACAAAGTAAGGAAGATACAAGCTAACAGAACACTACATTTCACCTCTTTGAAAAAAATAAAATAAAACAGTGGCAAGAAACTATTATTATCTGCAGGCCCAAAGGGAATAGCAGGAAGTCAGAGATGTGTGTCTCTAATAGGTCTTCCTTCTATCTGTAGTGCAGCGGTTCCACGGTGCTTGTACATCCGGACAGAATGATGCTCTCGCCATATCATGACAGCTCTTACTCCATGTTTGATGTGTGTTATAATGCCGGCTTAAAAAAAAAAAAAAAAAAAAGAGGCGAGTAAAAACTAGAGAGGTGTGGGCTGATATCTCTGTCCTTTGACCTTTTCACAAATACGGAAGAGTAGCAAGATCTGTCTAAAAGAATAGTTCACCCAAAATGAAATTATGTTATTATAATTTACTCAACTTCACATCATTCCAGACCAGTATGCTGTTCATTTTTTCCATGGATACAGTATTCACACACGTATCTCCTATCCTAAAGTAAATCCATAAGTAAAACAGCTCAAAAACCCAAAATCGATAAAGTAAAACATGGCACTATATTTCAAGTCTTATGAAGCTATACATTAGCATCCTGTGAGAAACAAACCGAAATGTGACGTTTTTCACTTTCAAAGTTGCTATTTAATAATTACCTTCCCCTTCGTTGCACCTCTCAAATGATCACTTTATTTTTGCCTTTCTATCTATCTATTTGTCCATTTATCCATCCATCGAATAGGCGTTTCGCGTTGGCATTTGATATCCCAGTATTATTTATTTACTTAACTAACCACCATTAGCCTACACATTAAAGCTGTCATGTGTAAAATAAATACATAAATAAATAATACTGGGATTTTAAATGCCAACGTGAAGCAATTAAAACAATAAAAGCATGTAAGGCAAGACTTGATTTTATCCATCGGGAATCGATTCGATTGAGAGAACGGAGAGGAGTGGTAGAACGTGTACGAGTATAGTTACATCAGTCTAAGGCCAGAATTAGGCCCGAAACATGTATGAAAAAAGTAAATGTGGTCAATTTTCTTTTCATATTTACAAAGGTTTTGTTGAAACACATTACATCAAAATGTCTTTTCTTGACTGAAATCAGATGGTGAAAATGCTGGTCGATTTGTTACGAATGTAAATCTGAGAGCATGTGTGAACAGAATGGTCTTCTAATTTCATTCAATACGGCCTTTTTTCCATTTTTATTCAACAGATTTCTAGTGTCATTCAGATCAGAGTAGCTTACAACAAACAAGCTGTTTATCTCTCTCTCTCTCTCTCTCTCTCTCTCTCTCTCTCTCTCTGCCCATGGGCTAAACGTGGGGGATCTATACTTTATCTGAACGTCCACTGCGAAAGAAGTATTTGATGCCGGGTGGTTCTGTGAGATGACCGTATAAAGCTAGACGTCCTTGTTTTCAGTCGATTCTTTCAACTCTCAGTCGCTTCTAATTTAACACACCTTTATAAAAACCAACCGGGGGAACGATCAGAGACTCGCAAGAAACGAGGAAGTCTTTGAGTGTAAAAGAAAAAGCCTTTGAACCGGCGTGACGAGCGTCAGTGGATTGCATCCTAAGGGTCACCTCAGGCATTCAATAAAATTAACCAATGTGGTAAACAACAGCAAATGTGCGTGAGCATTTTTTTCTCCCACAAGCAACGTTGAGTAAATAATCGTGTTTACGCTGAAGTGGTGAAGATAGCGGAGACCCAGGGTCTCGATCTGGGTCACGGTAACGCCTGACGGGAGAGAAAGCAGGAGACAGAAGTGGTGCTTGGTTCACATAGCAGCAGAAAACAGGGGCGGCGGTGTCAATGACAAGCTTCTTCAAAAATGCACAACAGAGAAGGCCAACAGTCACTTCAACCGCGCTGTGTTTTGTCACTTTTAATCAGTCAGGGGCCACGGTCTCAACTAACAGCGTTCGGAAGGGGGGGGTGGGAAGAGAAACACGCAGCGTGAGAGGAAAAGAACTCCAAGAAAGCCTACCGAACCCACGCTAATTCCATGTTTCAGCGCTCGTAACAAAGTCCGCTAAGCCAAAATATTAATAAGCTTGTATAATTATGTTTCGTTTTCATTCCAGCACAAATTTGTAGGCAGCGAGAGACCGAGATTGTGGGGGAGAGCTGATGCAAGCGGCCTCGTGCAAATTCGGAGGTTAGAGAGGCTTTGGCCGGCGCCGCACACTGAGAAGTTATCGGGAAAGACTGGCGTCGCATTCATCCGCTCCGTTTCCCTCTGTGGCCCTCCCGTAGATTATATCAATCCTGGCCCTCGGAGCAGCTGCAGAGGTCATCCTGAATGGGAGAAGGCCACGGAACAACAAATAAAACGAGTACACTCAAATCTCCCTGTCTAAATAATAAGCGACTGCGTGATCCGCGCCGTATAATCGTGATTAAACAATAAGGGAATATTAGAAAATCTCTAAAGGGAAAAGAATGCCTAATTCATTCGGGTTTAAACGCGGAAGATAATCCGAGCACGGTTGACCTCTCGCCCGTCATAAACCCGCAACATCTGTGCGGGAGATCGTATTATGATGAATTACATATTATTATGTTTGAGCCAAAGATACGGTAGCAGAATAAGCCGCGGCCCAGATTCACTACAACGTTCCCAAACAAAGCGTCGGATTCAGTGTCAAGATATTCAGTGCCAAGTCTCTGCATAACATATCCCGGAGGCATAAACATGTAGAGCGTGGTTTTTTTTTTCTTTTCCTCCACATTCTTGCTATAGTAGATCTCGTTGTCTTTTTCTCTCTCTCTAAAAACGAGTCAAAATAATGCAAGAGCCTCACAATACTACTAATGCAATCGATGCTTCACTTGCCAATTCAACTTAAAGTGAGAGTTCACCTAAAAACATAATTCATTTTTCCAATGGAACACAAGATTTTGAAGCATGTAGCTCTTGTACAGCATTTCCGCACGCTGCCCAGATTTATTCATTTCATGTACTACATTTTTGAAAAGAGCAATGGCAACTATGGAAGCTTGTTTCCTCCATGGAATAAAACAATTTATAAGATCATCGTGACATTTTATATCTCACAATTCTGACTTTTTTTTTTCTTTGCACAAGTAGTTTGGCAAAAGTTTTATTATCATAACTTAGTAAAGAATGTTTTGTTAAAATGAGATAATGGGTATACCCTGCATATATATATATATATATATATATATATATATATATATATATATATATATATATATATATATATATATATATAAGAAATGATAATAAAACTTTTGCCAAACTACTAATACTGTCATATGGCACAATAAAAAATAACAACATACCACTTTGGAACAACACAAGGGCAAGTAAATGAGGAATCATCACCTCTGATTCACTAATGTATTTTTGAAGCAAACTGATCAAAGGTGAGGATTTGTGTGGAGCACAGACTCTACAATGTGAAAACTAGGCCAGAGGAAATATAATTGCTGTCTAGACTCTTACTAAGTGTGTGGTCACTGGAAGACATTTTAAGGCTATCAGCGGATGACGCAACCAGGTGCAACCCGGTGGAAAACAGCTTCAGGTAGAAGCGGCCATTGTGTCAGCAATATCTGTTTATAACAGCAGATTACTCAGCAATATGGAGGTTCATGCCTGATCTATCTGAAAAACTCTCTTAACACACTAATCTAAGAGGGTGAATCTCGTGCAAACACATTTCAACTCAAAATCAAAGAGAGAAAAATAAGAAATTAGATTTTGAATTAAAAAATCTGAAAATATAATATATACACTGCAGTTTTATTGTTTTTTATCATTAATACATGAATACATATTGACATGATGAGTAAATATCTTACAAATAAGTTTTAATATTCCCAAGAATGATTTTTTTTTTTATAATTGGGTGAGAAAATGTGCTTAGTATTCATCAAAATATACTTTATTTATTTTATGCTATTTATTTTTTATTATTAAAAGTTTGTAGTATTATTGTTGTCATTTATTACTGCATTCCAGCAAAAAAATATATATATACACTGCAGTTTTATTATTATTATTTTTTTATCATTAATACATTTACAAATATTGCCGTGATGATCCCCTTGTTTTATAGTAATAAGAATGTTTTTTTTTGTTTTTTGATGAATTGGGTGTGAAAATGTGCTTAGTATTCATAAAACTAAAGTCATATAGAATCAACCAAAAAAAATATTAATTTCTTCATCAAAATGTTGGGTGTTTGGGTGACCCAGATATGTTCTTGACATGTGTCTTCATCAAAATATACTTTATTCATTTTGTATTATTATTAAAAGTTCATTATTATTAGTTGTTGTTGTCATTTATTACTGCGTTTCAGCAAAAAATATAATATACACTGCAGTTTGTTTTTTAGGATTAATACATTAACAAATATTGTCATGATGAGTACATATCTTACAAATACGTTTTATTTTCCCTTTGTTTTATAGCAATAGGAATGTTTTATATATATATAAATTGGGTGTGAAAATGTGCTAAGTATTCATAAAAACAATGTCATAAAATAACCCCCCCCCAAAAAATCGTAATTTCTTCATCAAAATGTTGGGTGTTTGGGTGACCCAGACATGTTCTTGACATGTTTCGTGACATTCCCCCAATCTGACATACTTCGGTTTATCTTTATACAAGCCTCGTGGAAAGGCATAAATCCATATTTAGCACACAAACTAATCACGGGGCCTTTCGCCGGGTCACATAACAACAAGATCTATGGAAATACACATGCACTGTCGAGCACATGATCAATACCCCATCACTGTCCATGCAGACGCCTCTTTTAAACTCCACGCTTCCATCAGGTGAATTTATCTGGGCTCGTGAATCTGTGACCGGCACATGCGCGAGACTAATTCTATCGACACACCGCTCATTGCTCTCGTGCAAATGATTTATCCATTGTGTGTGTGTGACCAGCGATTTATAGCCCATCGAAGTCTCCTTTTCCTAGATCTTCCCTTGTCTTTCACCGTATGATATCGATCGCCTCGACAGCATCCACGTTCACACACAGACTCAGCGACACACTGAGCACACTCGGTTTTATGCTCTTACAGCGGTTGACAAACAAACACCTGACCTTTATCTTTTTTCTTCTCCATGTCTTATGGCCCGTTCACACTGACAGCGGTTTAATCGATGGAGGTCACCAAGTCGCTCAACTGTTAGTCGCTAGGAGGAGTTTCTATTACTGGATGAGCGAATGCAATTGATAGACTAAAATGTAAAATCTGATCACAAATAAGATGAACCCATTTTGACAATGACTCATTCTGACAGCCAGCTGAAATGAGTCAAACCTAGACATTTTTGGTAAAACAATAAGCTAACTCACAAAAGGATTTGTCTGAATGGATGAGCAGACTCCTTTAGAGGTAATATAAACCCGCATTGCAGCTTATGTCTAACGTTTATTGATCGGAAAATTAACTTGTTTACAAGAATGTCTGTGTGGAACAAGACCTTTCAAATATAGCCCTTGTAAGACAAGACCCTAATAAAATAAGATGGTTGTGCTCGGAAATCTTATTGGATAAACTACGTTCTGCTAAAATAATCGAAATACGAAAAACACCTTTGAATTCTTGTCAGCTGATATTCTATCTTACCTTTAAAATCAGTGAATATAAGGCTTAATATATTAACTACAGTTAAGCAAATTAACAACTCAGTGAAAGAACTACTGCGATCATTATGATAATAAATTAAATCAGGGTGTATTAATCATTGACTAAATAAAACGAGATTGGATGAGTCACGTTTCAAACCGTACATAACTGACATACAGCTGTGACCAATTAAATAATATATCTGGTGGTGCCATTTCCTCATATGTGCAATATTAAACTAATTAACTATATTAGTTTTGCTTCTTGTGTTAAGATTATTACACGATTACACCTACACGTGGAGTGCAGAGCAATACTGGTTTGTGATTTGTCAGTCTTGGCTTTTAGACCCCAGAAGGTGAAGATTCGGACAGATGCATTCACTGGGTGTTCATTTGCAGTGTTGCTTAGGGATTGGAGAGTTCAGTTCCCTTCCTCGGATTTCACACGCTCCATAAAACAAGGAACGGGAGAGAGGATTTTTCATCTGAAAGCCTCGTTTCTACAGTCACTGAGACCACACACACTCATTGTAAACTCATTATAACCCCAAGGACAGCAGCGAATGGTCATGAAGCAGCCCTGACCCAACAACCCCTTCATCTGCAGTCCTGATGCGCCTTTAAACGTCACATATATGAAGAAAAAAAAATCAATGTCAAAAATCAAGAGAAAATAAAAAATAATTATCCTAAATTATTTCCTGGTGAATTCTGGAAAAGTAAATCTTGTAAAGTAAAACTTCCATAATGTGATGTTTTACTTTCCAAGATTTACTTTTCCAGAATGCATCAGGAAATAATTTACCTTGGACGACCTTGGTCAAGTCAGCAGAACAGATTACAGTGGGTGGAAAATGTTATTAAATTCTGAAAACATGTTTTTTTTATTTTTTTTTATAGCATGCACAAACTGGTTGAACGTGCACAACACTGCTGACTTTCAATTCAAATCTGTCCGAGTTTAGTAAAAAGTTTCGTGCCTGCTGTAAATGATTGCAAGGGTTATGTTTTCCTAAAGAGAGCTGAGAAACGCAGTCGGGCCGGGGAAATGATCGTGCTACAGTTCTGGGTCATTCGCCAATGCAAATTCTTTCACTGTTGTTGACAAGCCTGAGTTCATATCTCAGTCATTACCAGCTTGTATCTGCTCACATATGTGATTAATGTACTCACGTAATTGCAGCCAATTGTGAAAATATTTCAGCGGTTCCTGTGCATCGATCACAGAATAATCAATAGAAACAGAATAGCAAGCACACTGGAGCCAGAGAGGCCAGGGAGATGCACTGACACAGAGAGCATGCATTAAAACAGAAAAAATGCAATTTGTACAGGCCTTATCGCATGTATGCAGAAAACCACATGCTACAACAAACATGCACACACACTCTCGGTTTATCATCAGTACAAATGGATGTAGCAGAAGTTTATAGTTCAATGCGTTTTAGCTGAGCTAGCCACCAAGGAAGTCTAGAGAACTGATTAAGAAATCTTAAAGAACTAGCTCAGGCAAAAAAAGAGAAAACCATTCCATTAAAAACTCAGCCTCATGTTATTCCAAACCCGAATGCTGTTATTTATATACAAAATAATGTTTAGGCAGCTCTTTTCCACATGACAGCACTGTTTACATAAGCATTTATATGACTTGTTTGATATTTTCTGAATTTTTTTGCCTGAAAAAGAGCGACATGGGGACGTACCCCGAGTTTCACAGACAAGGTTTAAACTTAGTCCCAGACTAAATTGCATGTTTGAGCTGTTTCATCTGAACGCAACTTGCTCTGACAAATCTTAAAATATATCAGTGCCATTGTTTTGTCTCAAGATTCACACCAGTAATGTTTTTTTCTAAGGCACGTTTATAAAAGCTACTTGCATGTCCTAACTAAACTAAAGCCTAATCCTGGCTTAATCTAAGCCCTGTCTGTGAAACCGGGCTTTAAACTTGTAAACTAGGAGGCTTAACCTATTTAAACTGCTTTTTTCAGCAGATGTTGAAGACTATCAGAAAATAATTACTTAGATTTGGGTAATTCGTTCATTTAAAACATGCAAATATCTTCACTCTAAAAAATGCTGGGTTCTTTTAACCCAAATTTGGGTCAAATATGGACAAACCCAAATGTTGGGTTAAAAATGTAATTTAAAATTTTAACCCAACTTCAACTTTCACTTTCAACTGTAAATTTTTTAATTACATTTTTAACCCAACATTTGGGTTTGTCCATATTTGACCCAAATTTGGGTTGAAACAACCCAGCATTTTTTAGAGTGTTGCAACAAATGCAGTCAATTATATACTTACTGTAACTGGCATTATCTTGACTATTTAGAACTAGGTATTTTGGGTCCATTGGATAGCGGCTAAAAAGGATAGCCGTAGTGCCCGCAAATGAGCAGATACATCCCATAACACTGTGGCAACTAGTTTCCAAGGCACTCTGGCCGCCTTTGGAACGAGCAGCCGACTCTGTGGGCATCAGCACTTTTCTCCAGTCTGTTTACTCCCTCAGAGGACATATTAATTGTCCTGTTGGCGATGTGGGAGGTTTACAACCTGTGTGACAGTGTTTGTGAGGCTGTCAAAACACAATATCATTTTGCTGTTAATTCAATCGGCCCAAAGATGTTCAATGTATCATAGACATGGAAGCATCGTTCAGCATTATGAACCTGCAGTGCTGGGTTGATTATAGAGCCAGTCTGTTAGTTCTAGCAGGTTAACATGACTGCATTTACTTCAAAAAAATCCTTTGGTCAAAAGAAAACAAGAAAAAGGAAACAAGATTGCGCTTCTTTTCACTTTGACAGATGCCATGTAAAAAATATGAATAATTTACTGTGCCTCAGCTTAAAAACACACAAAAGCTTTTAGAAAACTTCAGTCCCACTGAGTTAGACAGCAGATAAACAACAGATTTAGCTAAATATGTATATATATTTTTTGTTTTAATAGCAATGTGTCTATAGAGGAAATTAAATATGAATAAGAGGAAGCAGCATCAGGTCCAGGACATTATCGTACTGTAATGGTCCCATTTAGCACGCTCTGTCAACTACTGGATCTGCTCTTCTGAAAACACTTGCACAAACATAGAGAAAGCCACCATCAAATTAATAAATTATTTGACAAAATAAAAAATACATATAAATATAAACATAAATATAAAATAATTAAATAAATACATTTAGATATAAAGATAAAAAGAAAATAACTATAATACTACTACTAATAATAATAATATTGCCATCTTTCAGTTTAAAATATCAGTTTATACACACACTTATATAATATAGCTTATATAAATATAGCTTTATTATATTATATAATTATATATAGGCCTATATAAGCTTTTATTTTAGTTGTATTCATATTTTGAATAGCCTTTTATTTTTTATGTAATTTTATGTAAATTTTTGTTTAATTTTTTGTCATTTTTAGTCATAAAAATTTAGTCATAGGACATGACAGGCTATTGATTTTTTTTTTGTTTTTTGTATTGCTATTTACGTTTCATTTATATTTCAGTTTTAGTTTTAGTTGTTTTTAGTGTTTATTAATTTCCAGTTAATAATTTTAGAGCTTGAACTTCAACTTATGTCAGTCTATTTTAAAGGCAACATTTTTAGTTTATGTATATATATTTTTTTTTTAACAGAAATGTTTTTAATAGTAATAACTCTGATTCATTTATTTTAGCATGTCATTACAGGTTCTTCAGATAATGTGCTGGTTACTGGATTCTTTAAAGCACCAAGAAATGGTTGGTTTTCTAAAGAACTAGTCGATAAAATGTCATCTGAAACTTTTAATGGTTCTTCTGTCTCGTCAGACTCTAAATAAATTTCGGATTATGAGACTGTTTTGAAAGTGTACATTGATCTCACGTATTAAACAATATCCAAATGTTTAAAGTTTTGCAAAGTGTAACAAGTTGCTACATCTCAAATAACTCTCCTGTAATCTCCATTGAAAGCTAATGCACAGATCAAAAGTAGCTGAAAGCATTTGACAAACAAATAGTTTTGAAATGCTATCCCACAGAAAACAGCAGCTTTTGCACTCAGTGTGTGGCTCTCTCCGATCACCCCTGGGGTGTGTTTTCTAGATACGGCACAACCTTTGACCTCGGGATGAATATAGCCAGAGCTTGAAAGCAGTTCCTCCCAGTACCGCCTCACTGGCCTGACATTTTCAGTTTAATCCACTCAAAGTATCTCAAAATATCAAACCGTCTTCAAACGGAATTCATCGGACCTCCCTTCAGCTGCCTTTTTGAGACACAGCGGACGGGCCCCTTCGGTGCCTCTCAATCTGGTCGTCAAGGCAGTATAGTGGCAGCTCCATGCCAGAGAAACTCTCGGAGAGAGAGCCAAGAGCATCGCAAGCACCACTTTGTTTGTTGGGTTTGTTTCATAAATACTTTAAGAGGCCGCATCTTTAAAGTGCCAACACACGCAGAACATAAACATGTTCTCTGGCACCCATTCATGCTTCTAATTAGGAGAGTCTGATTTTGAGATATGCAATATGCACCTACGAATGCTTCTAAAAGCATTCTTTATTATTCATGACGGAACTACGGATTACAAAGGGATCTGGCAACACCTCCGAATGCAGCCCTCAGATGCTGGAGACCAGCGGAAAGATCTCATCAACACATCACTGACATTCATTTTACTCC